>NC_136062.1:66044803-66538619 GCF_964261635.1 Lissotriton helveticus
CACCTTTGAGCAATTGATGGCACTTTTTCCTCAAACTGCCTTGGTATATTCAAATATATGGCAAAGACAGAAATGGAGGTGGTCAAACCAATTTTGTCCACAAATTGAGAAGTCGAGGAAGCATGTAAACAAATCTGTTTCAGCTTACATGAGAGACCATGGAATGGGCTCCATGTACAACAATAACTTGCGTTTCTACATGCAAGATATCTACAGAGGAGATGGAGTTCACTTCTCAGATGAGGGCAACAGAATTTTCATTCTGAATTTAAGACTGTGCATTGGTACCTACTTATAAGTACCTAAATGTACCATAAACCCAAAAGCTCTTCTCAGAGCTACCCTACATCTGATCACTCACAATTATTATTTTTCTCTAACTTTTTTCACTAATTTTCAACAAAGTACGCTCCCCGGGGCGCTACCCGGTACGCGAACCGGAAGCTAACCTCGCGAAATTTTTAAAAAAAATGTTTTTTTTCGCACATATAAGCCTCCTCAGCCACCCTCAGAAAACCCTAGGGGGTCAAGATAAATCTACCGTGCCCCCTTCTACCCATTCTGAACATTATTTGCCCTCCATCTTGTATCTTAAGTCGACCGAAACACAAAATGGTGGACTCCCGTTACGCTTCCGGTTCGCGTACCGGGGCGCTCGCCAGTTCGCGTACCGGGTCGCTCCCTGGGAAGCGCACCATCAAAAAAGGTGGGAAAGTAATTTACAGAAAAACGACTGGAGACACTCTCACCAAATATAGATTAGCTCATACTACATACCAATCCCTATCATTTTCACAAATTTGATTGAAATTCCATTTAGCCATTTAGCCTGTAGACCTCTCTAAATACCGTGAGGTAAATTACTTCACAAAACACATCTGAAGTGTTGGAATTGACAACCAATGAAAATGTTACTTTCATTTTCTACTTTTTTTACCTGACATTTGATTCGTTATATACCTGAATATATTTAAAGGAAGAGAAGGGAACACAGCCATTTTGACTACTACTTCATGGTGTACATTTCAATTGGATTTTCACTAATCACTTCAACTTCTTTGTAAAGGTAAGTTGTTATTTTAAAAACTGAAGTATATTGTGCACTATAAGTTAATATGGTAAACTTTTTCTGATAGTTATATACTTTCCCTCTGTAGTAGTTATAGATTTAGATAGACTTCTCTGTTATAGTTATGGATGGAGTTAGGCTTCTCTTGTATAATTATGAATTTACTTACGTTAAATCACATACACTTTTTTATATTCCTACTTCCACTCTGATACTATACACTGCCCAAAGATAAATTCACTGGTAAAAACTGCCTATCTAAAATTAATCCCAACAGTGCCCTATCTCTACTAATATATATTTTTTGTATCCAAATTTCAGGCAACATGGAAGGCGAACACAAAGTTTCATTTCAAATTGTCCTGCAAGAGAGCAGCCAAGAAATAATTGATCCAAATTATATAGAATTTATGGATGAAACTTGGGACCAAGAACTACTGCAATGTGTGCAAGCAGTAGATGACCTCCTTCAAAATGAGGACATTTTACACCCTCAGAGATTACAAACTATGTTCAATGAAAATAATGACATTTCAGACAGTGAAATGTTAGAAAGTTTATTACATTTTGAAACACAATCACAATAATAAATAATTGCTTAAAAAATAAAGAAATTAAAAAATAATCAACAAAACCAACAATCAATTAACATACAGTATTTGAAAAGTCTATCATTCTTTTTTCCTTATAGTACGCTCCCCAGAACGCTTCCCGGTTCGCGAACCGGACGCTCCCCACGCAAAAAAAAACAACATTTTTTTTTTTTGCCCTGCGGGGCCCTTTTAAAGCCTCCACATCAAACGTAGGGGGTCAGGGAGGATCTACTATGCCCCCTTATGGTCATTTGCCCCTTTGTTTTGGCCTCCTCTTGTCTCTCGATCCTACCGAGAGACAAGATGGCGGCCGCTCCGGACTGTTTAGAATGTTGACAGACACCGGAGAGCCAATCAGCTTCGCTTCGCGAAGATCCGTTACGCGTCAAGTACGCGAACCGGAGCGCTGCCCAGAGCGCGCTTACAGATATATATCTTTTTTTGAACGTTAATTTCTCAAAATCCACTGGAGCACATATATTAAGACCTAGCAAAGGCACATCGGGCTAACAGTCCCTACAATTTTGCCAAGTTTGGTGCAAATCCATTCAGCCGTTCGGGCTAAAAGTGAGGCCAACCGCCCTATGGAAATTAACATGGGAAAAACACGTTTTGGGACCCCCTTTTTTCTCGGCCCCCCCTTGACGAACCCCCCCCCAAATTTTCAGGGGCTGCTCAGAAACAAAATGTTCCATTTTCCTGAAAATTTCAGCCAATTCCGTCCACAAACGCCAAAGTTATTAGACATAGAATTTTCAAAAATCCCATAGGGAAAAAATCCTAACTATATATACCTACTGGCGACCGCCAGTAGGTCATATATATATATATTCACTGAAAAAACCATAGGTTATACACCATATATAGTTAGGAATTAGCATTTAAAAAACCTTATTTTACTCACACAAAACCAATGAAATTCCATATATAGTTAGTTGTACTAACTATATATCGCGCACCCGCAATCCACTGCTGATCATGTCACATATTACATCATTCATGACATGGTCAGTGACATCACTGATGACATCACTGATGACATCTCAAATGACATCACTGATGACATCACTGATGACATCTCAAATGACATCACTGATGACATCACTGATGACAACATCCAGTGACTGTATTTTTCTGTAAAGTTAAAATATGTCTTACATATTTAAGAATGAGTGGATGTATAAGTGTCTGGATGAAGGATTTAGTAGGTGCATGACTGACTGTATGAGTGAGTGGTTAAATGTGTCTCACTGAGTGCATGGGTTAGTGACTAAACTGTCTTAATTTGTGCATCATTATGTCTGTTCTTCTGTAAACTGCTGCATGTGTTGATCAGTAGCTATATGAGTAACTATATGGGTTATTGATTGGTTGCCCAAGCATTTGTATGGGAGACTGAGTGTGTGTGTGGGTGGCTGGGAGGTGTATGACTCTGTGCATAGATGTATGGGTTCAAAAGTGCATGTGGAAACAGCTGTATGGGCGGTTGACTGTGTGCATGACTGTATTGGTGAGTGAATAGATATCTCAGTGCTACATGTCAAAGTAAGTACATATGTAAAATAAAGTACATGTGAGAGTTGACATATATAAATAACTGTGCATAAGAGCCAGTGAATGTGTGAGTGGCTGTATGGATCATTGTGCACTTGTATCCAGGATTGTATAAGTGAGTAAATATGTTTTAGTATATGTTTGAATAAGTAAGGTGTGTATAACTGTATAGTTGTGAAAATGGAGGTGTGATTGATTCTTTGCATGACTGACTAGGTGTGTAAGTAACTCCATGGATGAGTGACAGTCTGTGAGTGTCTGTTTACACTGAGTGTATCTAAGGTTATAATAGAGTCTGAAGAGGTTCATCGTATTATCACATGAATGATGTCATCAGTGATGTGATCAGTAATGTCAAATGAGATGTCATCAGTGATGTCATCAGTGATGTCATTTGAGATGTCATCAGTGATGTCATCAGTGATGTCATTTGAGATGTCATCAGTGATGTCATCAGTGATGTCACTGACCATGTCATGAATGATGTAAAATGTGACATGATCAGCAGTGGATTGCGGGTGCGTGATATATAGTTAGTACAACTAACTATATATGGAATTTCATTGGTTTTGTGTGAGTAAAATAAGGTTTTTTAAATGCTAATTTCTAACTATATATGGTGTATAACCTATGGTTTTTTCAGTGAATTTTCAAGGTTTTGTAAATGCTAATTCCTAACTATATATGGTCTATAACCTATGGTTTTTTCAGTGAATTTCATTGGTTTTTTAAAAGCTAATATCTATTGCTGTAAAATGTATTCTTCTTTAAATCCAAAAATATATTTTATATGTTTATTAATAATTTTTTTTTAATATTTTTTTTTGTTTCGCTCCCGGTCCGCGAACCGGAAAGCTTTCCGTTAGCTCAAATTGATGCCGCGACCCGGTCCGCGAACCGGTAAGAAATCAACATAGTGACGGTATCGCGTTGCCTTGTAATGCGTCTTGTGACGTACCGCGTTAGCGCACCCGGAAGTGCCCCGGGGCGCGGACCGAGGCGCGAAACGCAGCTCCACGGAAGCGATCCGCGGCGCGTCGCGAAAGCGCGACGTATCGCATTGCCGCGTAATGCGTCTTGTGACGTACCGCGTTAGCGCACCCGGAAGTGCCCCGGGGCGCGGACCGAGGCGCGAAGCGCAGCGACCCGGAAGCTAACCGGGGCGCGTTCCGCAGCGCGTAACATGAGCGTGAGAGGTCATGTGACTTGTTAATAAAACTTTTCATTGGTTCATTTCACTTTTGGTTTCATAATGACGTAAGGCTAGGTCAGGTGACCTAAAAATAACACTTTTCATTGGTTTAGAACTATTTTTTTTCCCAAATGATGAAAGCCCCCACCTTTTTTCTCACTCTGACTTTCAACTTTGAGAAAGGAAGACCTGATCATTTGCTCTGATTAAAAAATGGCTTCATTAGTAGCTTCAGCTTCTGCACCCCCACCACCACCACCACCATCTCCTCATAGGAAGAGAGGACCACCTGCACAGTTTATTGGAGACACAGAGGAGGAAGAGGAAGAACAAGACGGAGAGGAAGAAGAGGGACCACGATTTGTCAAAGAGTTACCCCGGGTATCTCATCGCAAAGTTAGCTTTATCTGGCAATTTTTTTCCATTCCACCAGGAGAGAAAAAAGTCAATGCATGCTATGCTACGTGCCTTATCTGCCAAGAAAAGTTATCCCGGGGCACTAATAAAAAATACAGTTATGGAAATCACACGATGCACCGACATATGCAGAGGTGGCATCCAAACAACTATAGTCGTGCAGAGATGCGTGAACTACAACAGAACCCCCCAACTTCGGTGACAAGAACATCTACTGATATCTCTCTCACATTTGGAGAGGCCAACGAAACAGTGCCAAATATTCAAAAAAAATTTGTCCATATGAAGCTGACATGCTTATATTGTGGCACTTTAATTTCATGCGCAAACATGAGTCTGAAATTAATTAATTTGGCTTTCGAGAAACACCGATGCTCCAAACGCAGCAAGTTTTAATTTTTTTTTGTTGCTCCTGTTGAGCCTTTTTCAATGCCTCTTTCTGTTCTTTCCCTTTGAAAAAAAACAAAAAAAACAAATAAGTGTTCAAAAAATACAAAAAAAACAAATAATGTTCAAAAAAGAAAAAAAATATATAAAACAACAAAAATATTAAAAAAAAGTTATTTTCAGAACTACCTCCCCGTTATTAAAAAATTGCTAGAATGTTTAGCACTCTGGCAAGCTCTATTTCTTTTGGTTCGCTTCCCGGTTAGCTTCCCGGTACGCGGACCGGGAGCTAACCAAAAAAATGTAAAAAAAAAAAATAGAGTAAGTATAAGGAAAGTAAACAGAGTGATGTTAAAAGAAAGACAGCTATAGGGACTAAAGAAGAGATACTGTTTAATAGATCTATTTACCGAAGAAAAGACGGAAGAGGGTATAATTGTGAAAAACAAAATAGATAACGAAGTGAAAGAAAAAAAAAGAGAGTGTAACATTAACAAAGAAGAGTTTCTTGGAGAATGTGAGTGAATGTTCAAAATAAGATTAAAACATGAAGAATAACAGAGAGAAAAAATAGAAAACAGAAAACAAAAAATAACAGAAAAAGATTAATTGAAACAGCAAAGAAATGTAAGTAACATAGAGCCATATCATCAACATATGCAATAAAAGTTTTGCAGCTTTTATTGGCAGAAATGTGTCGCTAAAGCTGCTTTTGCGGCAGAAAACTGCCACTAAAACCACTTTTGCACCAGTTTTCTGCCAATAAAAAGAGCAATAATTTTATTGGCTGTGTTCATAATATGCCCCTTAGTGTGCTTCAACTACACAGAGAAAGCATTATGAACAAATAGTGATACAGTGATCAGTCAAAGACACTAAGAGTAATAGAGACGGAGTGAGTGAACAAGAGTGAGGAACTATGAGAAGAGAGGGACTGAGAAAAAGAGTGGAAGGAGTTGAGTAAGTAGGTAATAGAGAAAGGAATGAGGGAAGTAGCAAAGGCAGGAAACTGAGGGTTAAAGAAATGAAGCAGTGGAACTAATAGAAGTTAAATGTGATAGAAATGTAACGAAAAGAGTACAAAACATTTACCTTATAATTGTCGTTAAATTACTCACTTTTTGTTTTTATACTTTCAATCTGTGAAAGAGAGAACAAACATTTGAAAAATATTAAAACATGTATTTAAAAATTACAAAAGACAAGGGAAAAGATTGAAGGACAAACAGTTTTTCAACAACTTTGACACTTACAGAAGCTTCTGCTTCTCCAGGCCCCCTACACAGTCCTAAAGATATACATTTTAAACTAACAGTATCTTGATGCAGATGAAGTGAGGCCTATCTTAAAACATGGTGCATCTTTTGCATTGCTGTTGTCTCAGAAAAGTGTCGCAAGACACTAAAATTTTAAATAATTGCTTCAGGATGCCAATAAGATGTCTCCTATCCAGAGGTTTGTTTGAGGTGAGGCCTACTCAGGGTTGCAGATGAAATTTCGAGTTGTTGAAGAGAATAGAGGACATAATATATGTGAAGGTCTACCAATGAAGTGAGTCATGTCCACTGCACTCTTGAACAAAGTCCAAACCTCCTATGTTTCCCTGGACAGACCTAAACTTGATCTGCACAATGTGATTCGTAATGATAGGAAACACAGGTGATGTAAATGAAATACGTGCAATTTATTTTGCTCATTTCACAATCACATCACTTGTGTTTCCTTTGCTTAGGTATCTCATTGTGCAGATGTAGTCTAGCATATGAAAGAATACGCAGAAGTGCAGCACTGCTTGCAACAACTTTGACACTTACAGAAGCCTCACCTTCTCCATGCCTCCTACACAGTTCTACATATACATCATAAATGCAAACAGTACAGAATTAATTATACATGTTAAATGGTTTATTTTTGCTGTTCTCAGAATGTATCAAAATTCACTAAAAACAGTGACTTGAAGGTATTCATCATATAACAGCGGGGAAAAAAAACCACAATCAAAATGATTGTGTTTAAAAAACCCATACAACATAACAAATCAGAATTCAGAACTCCTTAAAGTTAACTTACTTTCCATGACGTCAAAGGATGTCCTATGAACAGCTTACACTCTTTTGTGCTGTTATTACTTTCAGCCCGCCACTTTCTGAAAGAAAATCTCCATCGTTTTTAAAAACATGTTACATGCAATAAATGACTTCTTGCTCTCTACCACAAGTTTCCACAAGGCCAAATCTTGTCAGAGCCATTTAAAACTCTTGGATTTCTTGTAAGCCAATCCCGTCATTTGGCATTTCTGCAACTTTCAGAATTAAAATGTTGAAGATCATTTTCACAATCCAGGAATAGTAATATCTTCCCCTTCTTGCTCAGTCATGTTCTACATTTCCTATGACACTGATACTGCTTACTATGAAGCAGACTTACACTAACTCTATGACTACTACAAATATTTAATTCTCTACATCACTTTCAATCACAAAGCAATGTAAAACAGTAGACAGCATTGCAGACTTACATTCCCTCTACTCTATGTTTTGATTGGCTGCTTCAATTAGCTTATAAAAAGAAATAGTTTTTCTGAACTCATTCAAAGTGCACTTATTTCTCCATGACGTCCAGTCTTATGGTTAGAAGTTATGTCTCTGAACTACACTTATCCTCAAGGCCAAATTGTGTAGGAGCCATTAGAACTTCTTGAAATTCCACAGAGCACATCCCGAGATTATTTTCCTAAAATTTTGGTTTTAAAAACACCAGGTAAGAGTTTTTAAGGTCATACGGCAATTTTTTTTTTTAAATTAAAACAGAATCGTTGCAGAATGACCAGCCATTTCTAGACTTTAAATAAGCTGTGTAATGTCCTGATGTTATTGAAGGGCCGTCATGATATATAATTGCTGCAGTTACAAAAGTCCTTCCTGATATTGACAATTGCGAAGCTACAAAATTTTTAATTAAAGTTGTCAATTTTGTTCCATCAGGCCTACATCGTTGGAACATTAAAATTACATACTGGCCATATGTTCGTATAAATAATGTGGACATCATTTCAGATTTACATTGGCTACACTCCATGTTGTGATCAGCTGCTTTTACTAGCTTATTAAAGGAGACTGATTTACTGTCTGGCAAAGTTAAATATATAAATCTTTCTGAGTCTACACTAGTAGTCCTTGATACCATACAGTTCTCGCAGTCATGCTGCCATTGATAAGAAAGCCCAAACAGCTGATCTACATCTACACCTTCAGCATGCAATACATCAAGCATATACATTAAAAACTCCTGACAATCTTGCTGAATATTTTGAGAGAATTGTGTTTGGCCTGAACATCTGTCTAACAGATTTTGAATTTCAGACACACTTTCTATGTTTGTTCTATCAGTGCTACATTTCTCTAACACAGAATTTAACAAACTGCTAAATCTTTGATCAGAATTGACCACAATCTCTTCTTTTACATTTTCTAGAGAAAACAAAACATTAACCACTACATTAGCATAGCAGTTGACACCAGAACTGTTTTCAAATTGAAAACCAACAACATCTTCAACAGAATCCTTTTTGTTTCTGCTTGTAATTTTAGGTTCATCGACTTTTCGTCTTTTTGCTACAACCTCCCCAGTATTGGTCACATTTCTTCGTTTCCGGCCTACCACACGTTTCTCAAACAAAGGATACTGAGGCAAATGTGGCGCATACTCTCTTCTTAACCTATTGTATTCCTTAACACAATCTAGATCCGCACAAATGTTTGTGACATCACACTCAATCAAGTACAATCCCGATAAAGTTCTAACTCGTGACAATGCCACATATGCCATACCCTCCTTGAACACAGAACTGCCAATATTCACCAATGCACAGTCTACACTTAAACCTTGCGATTTATGGATTGTCACCGCATATGCCAAGCAAACAGGAAACTGCTTACGGCGAACATATAAGTCTTTTACAAGCAAAAATCTAGCAGAGCAACTACCAATTAGCTGTACTTCCTCAATGCCATCAAATTTAATTTTTAAAAATTCAATTCCATCTCTATTTCTGTATTTTACAAAATCAACAACATTACCCATTGATCCATTTACCAGACCTCTTTCAACATGTAAATTCCTTCTTAAAATTATACGGCAGTTCAAGCACACATTCAGAGTCTTTTCAAAACCTGCAGTTTTAGATATACTCTTCTCTAATGAATCCAATTTTGTTTTCAGATTCTCAGACAAAATAATTGTTGATCCCATATGCTCTACTCTGTCAATAGCTTCCAGTTTCACAATCTCTTGCTTTTCTAAATGCAACATTTTGTTGTTGAATTTGGCACATTCTGCAAGAGTTGGCATCAAACATATTCCAGATTTCTTATCAGTAATTTTCTGAAAAATATTCTCAGGCACAACATCTTGTTCTGGATATAAATTTGACAGTAATCGTGCATGTAAAGCTTCTTTCCCATGCTCGGTCACTTTTCCAATTCTAACATCTTGTAGAATAGTCTTGTAAACTTCATCCTTCGCCTGACGCATATTTTCATGCAGTTCAGCATAATTGAAGTTTAACCATATATTGACGTTGCCAATGCTGCCTAGGCACTTCCTGGTATCTTCATGCGTGAGCATTTTGAACACAGGTTGCCCTTTCACTGGTGTCAGCTGCAAAAGATCTCCGAAAACAATGATGTGGATGCCACCAAATAACACATCATACTCTGTTTTGAGAACTTCTTGCATTCTCAAATGCACAAAGGCAAGCATGAAATTGGAAACCATGCTTACTTCGTCAATGATAAGAAGTTTCATTTTCCTCAAGATTCTTGAAACTTCAAAACAAGCATCTCCAGATAGCTTGTGATATTGTAATTTGTTGTCATGCTCCACTGGCAACATCAGTAAACGATGTAAAGTAATCCCTTTAATGTTATGTGCTGCCAGTCCAGTTGGAGCGGTGACAACACAAGACAGCGATGACTCTGTCCTTTCCTGCAAATAGCATGAAATTGCTTTAATGAGGAAACTTTTTCCAGTTCCCGCTTCTCCACTCATGTACAGTCGGACAGGCTTCAACGACGTACATGAGCACTCTTTCTTGTCATGACTTAATCCATGATCAATTTGCATGGTAACTTCGTCATATATTTTCCTCTGCTCAACGTTGAGTTGTCTTTCCAACTCTTCTAAGTTAACCGCATCCTCCTGAGCATGTGCCATGGCTCTTTCCACTTCATTCATAGCAGTGGCAGCTTCATTTTCGATAGCAGGTCCTCCTAGTGGATCCTGACTCAATGAAGCAGAACTCTGACTGTCCTGAGAACTGTCTCTGGCAATCTCGGCTGCAATCGTTGCTTCCTGCTCAATTTCCGCATTCAACATTTATACATATTTGGGAAAAGCAGGACATTCTATGGTCTCCTTGGCGGCATTGAAAGAGTCTTCGTAACAGAGGAAATCTCCAAGCAGTTCCTCTTCTGCACGCCAAGGCTTGAAAAGTTGCAAAAGTGCTAAATAGAAAAACTCCTTTTTTTCAGGAGATTCACCACTCAATTTTCGATGGTTTACCAAGTGGCATTTTCTTTGCTTGACCAGACATCCCTCACTTCCTATTACAGCATACACTCCTTTCTCAGTATCTTCTTTGATGTTCCTCTTGAATATGTAATTTTGAAGAACCTCATACAGACAAACATTGTCGAGGTGACTGCTTCTATTTGGATAATATGTATCCAACATGTTGGTCTTCAAAATGTCGGTACTGTTTGGCTCCTTTTCCGCCAAATACTCAATTTCCCTCACAGGTTTCAGAACTCGATTACGCGTTGCAGCAAGACCAAGACTCGCCCAAACGATACTCCTGGACTTGGCATAGAGACTTGCTGAAGACAACCGGTCAGAGCATTCGTAAGCTCCAATTTCTCGATGCGACAACATCTTCAGACTGAAACTGTACAACTTCTTGCTGAGGCTCTTTTCATGGGAAATGTCCTCCCACATATCCTTCAATTCTGTCTTCTCTTTTTTGGTGATGTAAGACGTCACATACCGAGCCACAGCCATACAGTTATCAGCCACAAACTGTATATCCATGTTAGCATTCCACATGGACAAAATCACCGGGTTGTAGTCGTTGATGTACTTGGACTCTTCGTTCCTCTTCAAATTGTATGTGTTTTTAGGTGATTTCTTCATGACATTATGTCGCAGCGAAGACATCAAACTGTTTACTCTTCCTTTAGAAATCACCGGTCGTGGAAAGCCGAAACGACATTTGGTGTAGAACTTGTCCTTGTTTCGGAATTTACGACGGCAGTACTTTCCACATCGATGGCTTTGGAAACGCAGAACTTTTTCTCTTAGGCTTTTCTTCTCCTTTGCGTTTGGAACAGCACACGTAGAATACTGTTGGATGAAACTCATCACTGAGTCTTCTGGATCCGTTCCAAATTTAGGTGCATCCTTGATCCACAGCAACATATGTATATGAGGAGCACCTCTTGCTTGGTACTCCTTTCTCCAGAAGAAATCCAACACCTCTCCAAGAGGTGGATTCTTCTTATTCATGATGAAAGACATCATAGCTTCAAATCTATGATTGAAGTACCTACATACCTTGACTGGATCCAAAGAGCACAGTTCTCCGGGTGTCTTGAATTCGATGTTATCTACGTTAGCATTTGCCTCTCGTAGAAATTCAAGTAAGTCTTCCCAGCCATACTCGGCACAGCTCAGAGTGAGGAACCATGTGGGAGTACCTAAGTTCCTCAGCATACATTTTAAATCACCATGACGACGGTACCAGTACTCATTAGTACCACGCTGACACGCCATGAGATTAATCAGGTGAGAATCCAAAATACTGTCTTGGACATTGACTTTATCCATAAAGTCACTTACTGAGATGTTTTGCATGTGTATACCACTTTTCAAGATGTGGTTCACTGCATATGACAGTCCAGACAGATCGCTTTCAAACAGGAGATGAAACAAATAAGGAATGCATTGTCGAAACCTAGCATCTCCTGCATACAATCGCAAAGTCCGGTATTCAGAAGCAGGAATTTGATGAGGTCGCTCATCATATCTTACTCCCTGACCTGTTGGAAAAAGCTGTGGGAAACACCGAGCTTCCAAACTTTCCTCCCAAACACTAATGGGACTCCCTTTGGCTTGTTTCATTTGAAACAACTCAATAGCATTCCCCATGACTTCCTTGGAATGCAAAGGATGAACACTATAATTTTCATATATTTCTTCACTAGTAGAGTGTTCTACTTTCTCAATTTGACCAGCACACAAATCGCTATCCTCTTCCTCACTTACTTCCTCTTCTGCAACATATACATTCTTATAGTATTTATTATTTTTTTTCAAATACAATGTTGCCTTTTTAACTTTCCTAACATCCACTAAATCTTGCCATATTTTCTTATTCTTTGTCGGAACCCCATTAACTAAGATAACCAGAGGTTCCTCTTCCACTTTTTCTACTCCAATTGTGTTAATGTTTTTCTTCAAATCTAGAGGCAAATAAACAACTCTTCCCTTTAATCCTCTCTGTAAATCTAATGGAGGCAATTTCCCTGTCTTTGGCTCCATTCTTAAAATAGCCTGAAAGGGATGGATACTTTGAATCAAAATAGATTCATAAGTATTTAAATCCTTCAATTCAGAAGGAATCTCAACCAATTCCAGATTATTATGAACTGCTCTAGCAGGCATCTGGTTTTGATTTAATTTGCAACAACAATAAGTACACACACGTTGATCCAATCCCAAATCAAAACAATTTTCTACCATCAAGTATGTTGCAAAATCCTTCCATTCACTATTATTTTCCCTTTCACTTTTTGCATATAAATCCACTAACTTAGTCTGATTCTTATAATAAGTGCGTCGACAACACACACAAGTGAAATTTGGCCTCTCACTTGATTTTTCCTGAAATGTGACAATTTCCCTCTGGAAATTATCTGTACTGGAAACCTGTACACTATCTTCCACATTACCCGCTTCTTCTTGGTCAATTTCAACATTCTCCTCTTTACTTCCAAAGTAACAAAACTCAATTTCTTCACATATATTCTTCACAGATATTTCAGAACCATGCAAAAGAGCATCACATAATTTTTTAAGCATAATTGCTGGACTCTTAGCATAATACAACATTCTAACTAATTTCCTCACTTTATTATGATGCACTGCTAGCATCCTGAAATGATGAAAAACACTCTGGCATACTCTCCTGGAAAGACAAGCCAGTGAATGACCATGCAAACCTGACACTTCTCTCACTCTGCAAGGATCTAATTCTTGCAACAACCTTATTTTCTGCTTCAAACTTTTCTTATTAAATGACCGTACAAAATCACAAAGCAAATTGATGGAATCCTGTCGCACACTGCAAATACTACTACACTTCCAGGTGTACACAGGACCCTTAGCACGTCTTCCTAAAACCTCATTACCTAACACCTCTTCTGCCTCTGTTGTCACAAGTTTTTCTTTTTCAACTGGACAACCATCTTTCACTTCATAAGCACGACCACTGGTGTCAACTGCATGCACCAAATCATTATCCTGGAAATAACTCTCCTCATTAAAAAATGCCTCACAGCTTGAACTATGCATCCATTCTCCAGAAAAAACTTCACAAAAATTACTACGATTAACTATTCTCTTCCATCTACTATTTCTTTTGAAATCATAAATTGCCTTGTTTAGCTTCCTAATTCTATTGATTATCAAAATAAATAACTTACGTTTAATTTCAAATGCCTGATCAATAACTTTCTCAACTTTTTTTTTTCTCTTATAAAAAAATCACTTTCTGTTGACCTTTCTTAATATTTTTTAACAAATTGCCAATTATCCTGTTGCGGAACATTCGTTTACGAATGTCCCTAAACTGTTGTTTCCTTCTACTATCATGCACAG
Organism: Lissotriton helveticus; assembly: GCF_964261635.1. NCBI lineage: Eukaryota > Metazoa > Chordata > Amphibia > Caudata > Salamandridae > Lissotriton > Lissotriton helveticus. Next base: position 66,058,950 of record NC_136062.1, read on the forward strand.
AGTTATCTCTTGCTCTAACAGTAACATTTTTGATTGGCCTTTCCTTTCCATTTGAATTGCTTCTCTTTTTATGGACTGAAACATTTTCTGTAGAAATATTTTTTTTACTACACATATTTCTTATGAATGTTTTTGTACTCTTACCCGGTGCTTTCTTCATGACTTGACAAATCTTTTTGTTAGAGGACTGCTGCTTCTTTTGATTCACCTGCTGTCTTTGACGTTTTGCAGCCTTTCTCTCTCTTTCTTTCGTTGGCATGGTGAAATGTTGAAATGATCTGCAGTTGAATCTGTGGTAAAATATATTAAAAAATGTTATTAACCACTATTACCAAACAGTAAATCAATAACAGTGATCAAAAACTTAACACACTACTTGACATTTTAAATAGAAGATTTTTTAGTCCTTGGCAAATTTACAATACAGAAATAGCAGAAAAGAAATGGAATTTATATTCATGTTACCTGTGCTATTTTATATGTGAATCTGATCTAATTTTATGAGCATATTTTAATATTTTATTGAAGACACTACACATAACCTGTTTTTGAAGGTGTCTTTATTTTTAAATTAAACGGTTTACACTTTTACTTTTTATTTATTATACATTTTAAAAATAAATGTTTATAGTTCCATAGGCTCAAGCAGGTCAGCTTCCCACCCTATGTCATATAATTCGGACAAATCTGCATCCTCATCACGCTCTTCTTCATCCTCAGGATTTAAATCATCCAAGGGATCAACATCCACTGATGTTTCAATTACAAGTTCAATGATGAGGTCAAAATCAACTGATTGCAGATTGTCGCTCATGTTGATGTTGTCTTTATCTTTAAAGAAAGATAACAACAATGAGATGTTGCAGAGTAAGAGACAAATCTCAGAGATTATAATAGTAAAATTGTTTAACAAGAGTAACATTTTGCAGCTATTATTTAGCCATGTCCAGCGATGCTGAGCAGGTGAAGCCTATGTCTAATTTTTCAGTGAACAGGACTCATCTCTTCTTAACCTTGGATAAGCCTCACCAACTCTGTGTCCCCTGCACATACTTAAATGTAAAGGGGCAGATTTATGTTAAATGGCACATCCCCAGGCATGCACCAGTTAACGTGCACCGCTGCTCTGCCACCCATGGTGTGCCGTATTTACAATCAGATAGGAGAAAGCTGCGTCAAAACCCTGTGCCTGCTTTAAGCAGGCATAGGTCTTGACGCAACATTGTGGAGATGGGGCACCCTTGAGCCTTGCTTGAGCTGCATCGCACTTGCGATACAACTCCAGCAATCACTACCTTTACAGCACAGATACGTCACGCATCTGTGCCATTTTTGCCCCATGATGCCCCGCATTGTAAATGCAGCACACCATGGGTGGCGGAACAGCGGCGCAGGATGACTGGCACATCCCTGGTGATGCACCAGTCATCATAAATCTATCCCTAAGCTTCTTATCTTGTTACAGATGAACCGCCATATGTACCATCAAAGTATTTTGCATTTCCTAAATAGCGAATTTTAAGGAATAAATAGCAATTCTTTACCATTCCTAATTTGCAATGAGCAAATTGCTAATTGCAAGTTATCCATTCATTTCCATGGGCTAGGAGGCTCATAGGAATGAAGGTTTAATTTGCGATTAGCAATTTGCTCATCACAAATTAGGAATTTTTCCAAGGGTGCAGGGGTGTCTCAAGAACACCCTGCTGCACCCCTGAAAAAGAAATTTGGGGGCATATGGCACACATACATGCCCTAAGGGCATGTATTGGCGTCATATGGCACCTTTTGTTTTTTGGAAAAAAAGCTTTTTGAAAAGAATTCACAAATTACCACCAACTAGAAGTTGGTGGTAGTTTCCAAATCCTTAATGTCATTTTTTACATATTTTTTGTTTGATACATTGCATTTAAGGAATCGCAAAATTTGCAAGTCCTTCAGTGCAATCGCAAAATAAGGAATAGCAAATTTTGAATTAAGGACATTTTAAGTCATTTCCACATGTGCAGTGTTTTCAAATTATGATTTGAAAATCGTTTTTGGGGAAAAGGAATGGTTTGCAAATTTATGACAAGGACATAATGGTGTATGCTTCTCTATAAGGCATTTCAGTGTCTCTGATGTCATTTTTCCCATATTACATTATAAGACCTTTCCCCATGGAGCACATTCCTTGTAAATATGCTCCCACCTGTGCATGGTGAATTTAGATTTTGACTGTTTGAGTCACATAGCCATGTTAAAAGTGACCCAAAAAAATTGGAAACGCTTTAAAAAAACACATTCATGTGTCTTAAGGACATTTTAAGTCATTTCCCCATGGACAGTGTTTTGTAAGTGGCGCAAAAGAGGCATACACCTATCATAAATCTGTCCCTAGCATTTTAAATGATTAATTCATGATGACGATAAGGTGTGGCCTATCCAGAGGTTTGTTTAAGGTGAGGCCTACTCAGGATTGCAGATTAAAGTTACGCTTGATGAAGAATACAGAGGAGATAATACATATAAAGGCCTACCAATGAAGTAAGTGATTTGCACTTTATTTCGCCAGTCATCATAAATGTATGCCTAAGCTTCTTATCTTGTTACAGATGAACCACCATATGTACCATCAAACTATTTTGCATTTCCTAAATAGCGAATTTTAAGGAATAAATAGCAATTCTTTACCATTCCTAATTTGCAATCAGCAAATTGCTAATTGCAAATTACCCATTCATTTCCTTGGGCTAGGACGCTCATAGGAATGAAGGTGCAATTTGCGATTAGCAATTAGCTCATCACAAAATAGGAATTTTTTCAAGGGTGCAGGGGTATCTCAAGAACACCCTGCTGCACCCCTGAAAAAGAAATTTGGGGGCATATGGCGCACATACACGCCCTAAGGACATGTATTGGCGTCATATGGCACCTTTTGTTTTTTGGAAAAAAATGCTTTTTGAAAAGAATTCGCAAATTACCACAAACTAGAAGTTGGTGGTAGTTTCCAAATCCTTAATGTCATTTTTTACATATTTTTTGTTTGATACATTGCATTTAAGGAATCGCAAAATTTGCAAATCCTTCAGTGCAATCGCAAAATAAGGAATAGCAAATTTTGAATTAAGGACATTTTAAGTCATTTCCACATGTGCAGTGTTTTCAAATTATGATTTGAAAATCGTTTTTGGGGAAAAGGAATGGTTTGCAAATTTATGACAAGGACATAATGGTGTATGCTTCTCTATAAGGCATTTCACTGTCTCTGATGTCATTTTTCCCATATTACATTATAAGACCTTTCCCCATGGAGCACATTCCTTGTAAATATGCTCCCACCTGTGCATGGTGAATTTAGATTTTGACTGTTTGAGTCACATAGCCATGTTAAAAGTGACCCAAAAAAATTGCAAACGCTTTAAAAAAACACATTCATGTGTCTTAAGGACATTTTAAGTCATTTCCCCGTGGACAGTGTTTTGTAAGTGGCGCAAAAGAGGCATACACCTATCATAAATCTGTCCCTAGCATTTTAAATGATTAATTCAGGATGACGATAAGGTGTGGCCTATCCAGAGGTTTGTTTAAGGTGAGGCCTACTCAGCATTGCAGATTAAAGTTACGCTTGATGAAGAATACAGAGGAGATAATACATATAAAGCTCTACCAATGAAGTAAGTAATGTCCACTTCATTGCGCCAGTCATCATAAATATATCCCTAAGCTTCTTATCTTGTTAGACATCAACCGCCATATGTATCATATAACTATTTTGCATTTCCAAAATAGCGAATTTTAAGGAATAAATAGCGATTCTTTACCATTCCTAATTTGCGATGAGCAAATTGCTAATTGCAAATTACCCATTCATTTCCATGGGCCAGGATGCCCATATGAATAAAGGTGCAATTTGCGATTAGCAATTAGCTCAACGCAAATTAGGAATTTTTCCAAAGGTGCAGGGGTGTCTCAAGAACACCCTGCTGCACCCCTGAAAAATAAATTTGGGGGCATATGGCGCACATAAATTTTAACAACATTCCATTACCTCAAAAACGATTTTCAATTCATAATTTGAAAACACTGCCCACAGGGAAATTATTTAAAATGTCCTTAAGACACATGAAAGTGTCTTTTGAAAGCCTTTGCAAGTTTTTGGGTCACTTTTAAGATGGCTATGTAACTCAAACAGTCAAAATCTAAATTTACCATGCACAGGTGGGAGCATATTTACAAGGAATGTGCTCCACGGGGAAAGGTCTTATAATGTAATATGGGAAAAATGACATCAGAGACAGTGAAATGCCTTATAGAGAAGCATACACCATTATGTCCTTGTCATCAATTTGCAAACCATTCCTTTTCCCCAAAAACGATTTTCAAATCATAATTTGAAAACACTGCACATGTGGAAATGACTTAAAATGTCCTTAATTCAAGATTTGCTATTCCTTATTTTGCGATTGCACTGAAGGATTTGCAAATTTTGCGATTCCTTAAATGCAATGTATCAAACAAAAAATATGTAAAAAATGACATTAAGGATTTGGAAACTACCACCAACTTCTAGTTTGTGGTAATTTGCGAATTCTTTTCAAAAAGCATTTTTTTCCAAAAAACAAAAGGTGCCATATGACGCCAATACATGTCCTTAGGGCGTGTATGTGCGCCATATGCCCCCAAATTTCTTTTTCAGGGGTGCAGCAGGGTGTTCTTGAGATACCCCTGCACCCTTGAAAAAATTCCTATTTTGTGATGAGCTAATTGCTAATCGCAAATTGCACCTTCATTCCTATGAGCGTCCTAGCCCATGGAAATGAATGGGTAATTTGCAATTAGCAATTTGCTGATTGCAAATTAGGAATGGTAAAGAATTGCTATTTATTCCTTAAAATTCGCTATTTAGGAAATGCAAAATAGTTTGATGGTACATATGGTGGTTCATCTGTAACAAGATAAGAAGCTTAGGGATATATTTATGATGACTGGCGAAATAAAGTGCAAATCACTTACTTCATTGGTAGGCCTTTATATGTATTATCTCCTCTGTATTCTTCATCAAGCGTAACTTTAATCTGCAATCCTGAGTAGGCCTCACCTTAAACAAACCTCTGGATAGGCCACACCTTATCGTCATCATGAATTAATCATTTAAAATGCTAGGGACAGATTTATGATAGGTGTATGCCTCTTTTGCGCCACTTACAAAACACTGTCCATGGGGAAATGACTTAAAATGTCCTTAAGACACATGAATGTGTTTTTTTAAAGCGTTTCCAATTTTTTGGGGTCACTTTTAACATGGCTATGTGACTCAAACAGTCAAAATCTAAATTCACCATGCACAGGTGGGAGCATATTTACAAGGAATGTGCTCCATGGGGAAAGGTCTTATAATGTAATATGGGAAAAATGACATCAGAGACACTGAAATGCGTTATAGAGAAGCATACACCATTATGTCCTTGTCATAAATTTGCAAACCATTCCTTTTCCCCAAAAACGATTTTCAAATCATAATTTGAAAACACTGCACATGTGGAAATGACTTAAAATGTCCTTAATTCAAAATTTGCTATTCCTTATTTTGCGATTGCACTGAAGGATTTGCAAATTTTGCGATTCCTTAAATGCAATGTATCAAACAAAAAATATGTAAAAAATGACATTAAGGATTTGGAAACTACCACCAACTTCTAGTTGGTGGTAATTTGTGAATTCTTTTCAAAAAGCTTTTTTTCCAAAAAACAAAAGGTGCCATATGACGCCAATACATGCCCTTAGGGCATGTATGTGTGCCATATGCCCCCAAATTTCTTTTTCAGGGGTGCAGCAGGGTGTTCTTGAGACACCCCTGCACCCTTGGAAAAATTCCTAATTTGTGATTCGCAAATTGCTAATCGCAAATTAAACCTTCATTCCTATGAGCCTCCTAGCCCATGGAAATGAATGGGTAACTTGCAATTAGCAATTTGCTCATTGCAAATTAGGAATGGTAAAGAATTGCTATTTATTCCTTAAAATTCGCTATTTAGGAAATGCAAAATACTTTGATGGTACATATGGAGGTTCATCTGTAACAAGATAAGAAGCTTAGGGATAGATTTATGATGACTGGTGCATCACCAGGGATGTGCCAGTCATCCTGCGCCGCTGTTCCGTCACCCATGGTGTGCTGCATTTACAATGCGGGGCATCATGGGGCAAAAATGGCACAGATGCGTGACGTATCTGTGCTGTAAAGGTAGTTATTGCTGGAGTTGTATCGCAAGTGCGATGCAGCTCAAGCAAGGCTCAAGGGTGCCCCATCTCCACAATGTTGCGTCAAGACCTATGCCTGCTTAAAGCAGGCGCAGGGTTTTGACGCAGCTTTCTCCTATCTGATTGTAAATACGGCACACCATGGGTGGCAGAGCAGCGGTGCACGTTAACTGGTGCATGCCTGGGGCTGTGCCATTTAACATAAATCTGCCCCTTTACATTTAAGTATGTGCAGGGGACACAGAGTTGGTGAGGCTTATCCAAGGTTAAGAAGAGATGAGTCCTGTTCACTGAAAAATTAGACATAGGCTTCACCTGCTCAGCATCGCTGGACATGGCTAAATAATAGCTGCAAAATGTTACTCTTGTTAAACAATTTTACTATTATAATCTCTGAGATTTGTCTCTTACTCTGCAACATCTCATTGTTGTTATCTTTCTTTAAAGATAAAGACAACATCAACATGAGCGACAATCTGCAATCAGTTGATTTTGACCTCATCATTGAACTTGTAATTGAAACATCAGTGGATGTTGATCCCTTGGATGATTTAAATCCTGAGGATGAAGAAGAGCGTGATGAGGATGCAGATTTGTCCGAATTATATGACATAGGGTGGGAAGCTGACCTGCTTGAGCCTATGGAACTATAAACATTTATTTTTAAAATTTATAATAAATAAAAAGTAAAAGTGTAAACCGTTTAATTTAAAAATAAAGACACCTTCAAAAACAGGTTATGTGTAGTGTCTTCAATAAAATATTAAAATATGCTCATAAAATTAGATCAGATTCACATATAAAATAGCACAGGTAACATGAATATAAATTCCATTTCTTTTCTGCTATTTCTGTATTGTAAATTTGCCAAGGACTAAAAAATCTTCTATTTAAAATGTCAAGTAGTGTGTTAAGTTTTTGATCACTGTTATTGATTTACTGTTTGGTAATAGTGGTTAATAACATTTTTTTATATATTTTACCACAGATTCAACTGCAGATCATTTCAACATTTCACCATGCCAACGAAAGAAAGAGAGAGAAAGGCTGCAAAACGTCAAAGACAGCAGGTGAATCAAAAGAAGCAGCAGTCCTCTAACAAAAAGATTTGTCAAGTCATGAAGAAAGCACCGGGTAAGAGTACAAAAACATTCATAAGAAATATGTGTAGTAAAAAAAATATTTCTACAGAAAATGTTTCAGTCCATAAAAAGAGAAGCAATTCAAATGGAAAGGAAAGGCCAATCAAAAAATGTTACTGTTAGAGCAAGAGATAACTCTGTGCATGATAGTAGAAGGAAACAACAGTTTAGGGACATTCGTGAACGAATGTTCCGCAACAGGATAATTGGCAATTTGTTAAAAAATATTAAGAAAGGTCAACAGAAAGTGGTTTTTTATAAGAGAAAAAAAAAAGTTGAGAAAGTTATTGATCAGGCATTTGAAATTAAACGTAAGTTATTTATTTTGATAATCAATAGAATTAGGAAGCTAAACAAGGCAATTTATGATTTCAAAAGAAATAGTAGATGGAAGAGAATAGTTAATCGTAGTAATTTTTGTGAAGTTTTTTCTGGAGAATGGATGCATAGTTCAAGCTGTGAGGCATTTTTTAATGAGGAGAGTTATTTCCAGGATAATGATTTGGTGCATGCAGTTGACACCAGTGGTCGTGCTTATGAAGTGAAAGATGGTTGTCCAGTTGAAAAAGAAAAACTTGTGACAACAGAGGCAGAAGAGGTGTTAGGTAATGAGGTTTTAGGAAGACGTGCTAAGGGTCCTGTGTACACCTGGAAGTGTAGTAGTATTTGCAGTGTGCGACAGGATTCCATCAATTTGCTTTGTGATTTTGTACGGTCATTTAATAAGAAAAGTTTGAAGCAGAAAATAAGGTTGTTGCAAGAATTAGATCCTTGCAGAGTGAGAGAAGTGACAGGTTTGCATGGTCATTCACTGGCTTGTCTTTCCAGGAGAGTATGCCAGAGTGTTTTTCATCATTTCAGGATGCTAGCAGTGCATCATAATAAAGTGAGGAAATTAGTTAGAATGTTGTATTATGCTAAGAGTCCAGCAATTATGCTTAAAAAATTATGTGCTGCTCTTTTGCATGGTTCTGAAATAGATGTGAAGAATATATGTGAAGAAATTGAGTTGTGTTACTTTGGAAGTAAAGAGGAGAATGTTGAAATTGACCAAGAAGAAGCAGGTAATGTGGAAGATAGTGTACAGGTTTCCAGTACAGATAATTTCCAGAGGGAAATTGTCACATTTCAGGTCAAATCAAGTGAGAGGCCAAATTTCACTTGTGTGTGTTGTCGACGCACTTATTATAAGAATCAGACTAAGTTAGTGGATTTATATGCAAAAAGTGAAAGGGAAAATAATAGTGAATGGAAGGATTTTGCAACATACTTGATGGTAGAAAATTGTTTTGATTTGGGATTGGATCAACGTGTATGTACTTATTGTTGTTGCAAATTAAATCAAAACCAGATGCCTGCTAGAGCAGTTCATAATAATCTGGAATTGGTTGAGATTCCTTCTGAATTGAAGGATTTAAATACTTATGAATCTATTTTGATTCAAAGTATCCATCCCTTTCAGGCTATTGGAAGAATGGAGCCAAAGACAGGGAAATTGCCTCCATCAGATTTACAGAGAGGATTAAAGGGAAGAGTTGTTTATTTGCCTCTAGATTTGAAGAAAAACATTAACACAATTGGAGTAGAAAAAGTGGAAGAGGAACCTCTGGTTATCTTAGTTAATGGGGTTCCGACAAAGAATAAGAAAATATGGCAAGATTTAGTGGATGTTAGGAAAGTTAAAAAGGCAACATTGTATTTGAAAAAAAATAATAAATACTATAAGAATGTATATGTTGCAGAAGAGGAAGTAAGTGAGGAAGAGGATAGCGATTTGTGTGCTGGTCAAATTGAGAAAGTAGAACCCTCTACTAGTGAAGAAATATATGAACATTATAGTGTTCATCCTTTGCATTCCAAGGAAGTCATGGGGAATGCTATTGAGTTGTTTCAAATGAAACAAGCCAAAGGGAGTCCCATTAGTGTTTGGGAGGAAAGTTTGGAAGCTCGGTGTTTCCCACAGCTTTTTCCAACAGGTCAGGGAGGAAGATATGATGAGCGACCTCATCAAATTCCTGCTTCTGAATACCGGACTTTGCGATTGTATGCAGGAGATGCTAGGTTTCGACAATGCATTCCTTATTTGTTTCATCTCCTGTTTGAAAGCGATCTGTCTGGACTGTCATATGCAGTGAACCACATCTTGAAAAGTGGTATACACATGCAAAACATCTCGGCAAGTGACTTTATGGATAAAGTCAATGTCCAAGACAGTATTTTGGATTCTCACCTGATTAATCTCATGGCGTGTCAGCGTGGTACTAATGAGTACTGGTACCATCGTCATGGTGATTTAAAATGTATGCTGAGGAACTTAGGTACTCCCACATGGTTCCTCACTCTGAGCTGTGCCGAGTATGGCTGGGAAGACTTACTTGAATTTCTACGAGGGGCAAATGCTAACATAGATAACATCGAATTCAAGACACCCGGAGAACTGTGCTCTTTGGATCCAGTCAATGTATGTAGGTACTTCAATCATAGATTTGAAGCTATGATGTCTTTCATCATGAATAAGAAGAATCCACCTCTTGGAGAGGTGTTGGATTTCTTCTGGAGAAAGGAGTACCAAGCAAGAGGTGCTCCTCATATACATATGTTGCTGTGGATCAAGGATGCACCTAAATTTGGAACGGATCCAGAAGACTCAGTGATGAGTTTCATCCATCAGTATTCTACGTGTGCTGTTCCAAACGCAAAGGAGAAGAAAAGCCTAAGAGAAAAAGTTCTGCGTTTCCAAAGCCATCGATGTGGAAAGTACTGCCGTCGTAAATTCTGAAACAAGGACAAGATCTACACCAAATGTCGTTTCGGCTTTCCACGACCGGTGATTTCTAAAGGAAGAGTAAACAGTTTGATGTCTTCGCTGCGACATAATGTCATGAAGAAATCACCTAAAAACACATACAATTTGAAGAGGAACGAAGAGTCCAAGTACATCAACGACTACAACCCGGTGATTTTGTCCATGTGGAATGCTAACATGGTTACAGTTTGTGGCAGATAACTGTATGGCTGTGGCTCGGTATGTGACGTCTTACATCACCAAAAAAGAGAAGACAGAATTGAAGGATATGTGGGAGGACATTTCCCATGAAAAGAGCCTCAGCAAGAAGTTGTACAGTTTCAGTCTGAAGATGTTGTCGCATCGAGAAATTGGAGCTTACGAATGCTCTGACCGGTTGTCTTCAGCAAGTCTCTATGCCAAGTCCAGGAGTATCGTTTGGGCGAGTCTTGGTCTTGCTGCAACGCGTAATCGAGTTCTGAAACCTGTGCGGGAAATTGAGTATTTGGCGGAAAAGGAGCCAAACAGTACCGACATTTTGAAGACCAACATGTTGGATACATATTATCCAAATAGAAGCAGTCACCTCGACAATGTTTGTCTGTATGAGGTTCTTCAAAATTACATATTCAAGAGGAACATCAAAGAAGATACTGAGAAAGGAGTGTATGCTGTAATAGGAAGTGAGGGATGTCTGGTCAAGCAAAGAAAATGCCACTTGGTAAACCATCGAAAATTGAGTGGCGAATCTCCTGAAAAAAAGGAGTTTTTCTATTTAGCACTTTTGCAACTTTTCAAGCCTTGGCGTGCAGAAGAGGAACTGCTTGGAGATTTCCTCTGTTACGAAGACTCTTTCAATGCCGCCAAGGAGACCATAGAATGTCCTGCTTTTCCCAAATATGTAGAAATGTTGAATGCGGAAATTGAGCAGGAAGCAACGATTGCAGCCGAGATTGCCAGAGACAGTTCTCAGGACAGTCAGAGTTCTGCTTCATTGAGTCAGGATCCACTAGGAGGACCTGTTATCGAAAATGAAGCTGCCACTGCTATGAATGAAGTGGAAAGAGCCATGGCACATGCTCAGGAGGATGCGGTTAACTTAGAAGAGTTGGAAAGACAACTCAACGTTGAGCAGAGGAAAATATATGACGAAGTTACCATGCAAATTGATCATGGATTAAGTCATGACAAGAAAGAGTGCTCATGTACGTCGTTGAAGCCTGTCCGACTGTACGTGAGTGGAGAAGCGGGAACTGGAAAAAGTTTCCTCATTAAAGCAATTTCATGCTATTTGCAGGAAAGGACAGAGTCATCGCTGTCTTGTGTTGTCACCGCTCCAACTGGACTGGCAGCACATAACATTAAAGGGATTACTTTACATCGTTTACTGATGTTGCCAGTGGAGCATGACAACAAATTACAATATCACAAGCTATCTGGAGATGCTTGTTTTGAAGTTTCAAGAATCTTGAGGAAAATGAAACTTCTTATCATTGACGAAGTAAGCATGGTTTCCAATGTCATGCTTGCCTTTGTGCATTTGAGAATGCAAGAAGTTCTCAAAACAGAGTATGATGTGTTATTTGGTGGCAAACACATCATTGTTTTCGGAGATCTTTTGCAGCTGACACCAGTGAAAGGGCAACCTGTGTTCAAAATGCTCACGCATGAAGATACCAGGAAGTGCCTAGGCAGCATTGGCAATGTCAATATATGGTTAAACTTCAATTATGCTGAACTGCATGAAAATATGCGTCAGGCGAAGGATGAAGTTTACAAGACTATTCTACAAGATGTTAGAATTGGAAAAGTGACCGAGCATGGGAAAGAAGCTTTACATGCACGATTACTGTCAAATTTATATCCAGAACAAGATGTTGTGCCTGAGAATATTTTTCAGAAAATTACTGAGAAGAAATCTGGAATATGTTTGATGCCAACTCTTGCAGAATGTGCCAAATTCAACAACAAAATGTTGCATTTAGAAAAGCAAGAGATTGTGAAACTGGAAGCTATTGACAGAGTAGAGCATATGGGATCAACAATTATTTTGTCTGAGAATCTGAAAACAAAATTGGATTCATTAGAGAAGAGTATATCTAAAACTGCAGGTTTTGAAAAGACTCTGAATGTGTGCTTGAACTGCCGTATAATTTTAAGAAGGAATTTACATGTTGAAAGAGGTCTGGTAAATGGATCAATGGGTAATGTTGTTGATTTTGTAAAATACAGAAATAGAGATGGAATTGAATTTTTAAAAATTAAATTTGATGGCATTGAGGAAGTACAGCTAATTGGTCGTTGCTCTGCTAGATTTTTGCTTGTAAAAGACTTATATGTTCGCCGTAAGCAGTTTCCTGTTTGCTTGGCATATGCGGTGACAATCCATAAATCGCAAGGTTTAAGTGTAGACTGTGCATTGGTGAATATTGGCAGTTCTGTGTTCAAGGAGGGTATGGCATATGTGGCATTGTCACGAGTTAGAACTTTATCGGGATTGTACTTGATTGAGTGTGATGTCACAAACATTTGTGCGGATCTAGATTGTGTTAAGGAATACAATAGGTTAAGAAGAGAGTATGCGCCACATTTGCCTCAGTATCCTTTGTTTGAGAAACGTGTGGTAGGCCGGAAACGAAGAAATGTGACCAATACTGGGGAGGTTGTAGCAAAAAGACGAAAAGTCGATGAACCTAAAATTACAAGCAGAAACAAAAAGGATTCTGTTGAAGATGTTGTTGGTTTTCAATTTGAAAACAGTTCTGGTGTCAACTGCTATGCTAATGTAGTGGTTAATGTTTTGTTTTCTCTAGAAAATGTAAAAGAAGAGATTGTGGTCAATTCTGATCAAAGATTTTGCAGTTTGTTAAATTCTGTGTTAGAGAAATGTAGCACTGATAGAACAAACATAGAAAGTGTGTCTGAAATTCGAAATCTGTTAGACAGATGTTCAGGCCAAACACAATTCTCTCAAAATATTCAGCAAGATTGTCAGGAGTTTTTAATGTATATGCTTGATGTATTGCATGCTGAAGGTGTAGATGTAGATCAGCTGTTTGGGCTTTCTTATCAATGGCAGCATGACTGCGAGAACTGTATGGTATCAAGTACTACTAGTGTAGACTCAGAAAGATTTATATATTTAACTTTGCCAGACAGTAAATCAGTCTCCTTTAATAAGCTAGTAAAAGCAGCTGATCACAACATGGAGTGTAGCCAATGTAAATCTGAAATGATGTCCACATTATTTATACGAACATATGGCCAGTATGTCATTTTAATGTTCCAACGATGTAGGCCTGATGGAACAAAATTGACAACTTTAATTAAAAATTTTGTAGCTTCGCAGTTGTCAATATCAGGAAGGACTTTTGTAACTGCAGCAATTATATATCATGACGGCCCTTCAATAACATCAGGACATTACACAGCTTATTTAAAGTCTAGAAATGGCTGGTCATTCTGCAACGATTCTGTTTTAATTTTTAAAAAAAAATAGCCGTATGACCTTAAAAACTCTTACCTGGTGTTTTTAAAACCAAAATTTTAGGGAAATAATCTCGGGATGTGCTCTGTGGAATTTCAAGAAGTTCTAATGGCTCCTACACAATTTGGCCTTGAGGATAAGTGTAGTTCAGAGACATAACTTCTAACCATAAGACTGGACGTCATGGAGAAATAAGTGCACTTTGAATGAGTTCAGAAAAACTATTTCTTTTTATAAGCTAATTGAAGCAGCCAATCAAAACATAGAGTAGAGGGAATGTAAGTCTGCAATGCTGTCTACTGTTTTACATTGCTTTGTGATTGAAAGTGATGTAGAGAATTAAATATTTGTAGTAGTCATAGAGTTAGTGTAAGTCTGCTTCATAGTAAGCAGTATCAGTGTCATAGGAAATGTAGAACATGACTGAGCAAGAAGGGGAAGATATTACTATTCCTGGATTGTGAAAATGATCTTCAACATTTTAATTCTGAAAGTTGCAGAAATGCCAAATGACGGGATTGGCTTACAAGAAATCCAAGAGTTATAAATGGCTCTGACAAGATTTGGCCTTGTGGAAACTTGTGGTAGAGAGCAAGAAGTCATTTATTGCATGTAACATGTTTTTAAAAACGATGGAGATTTTCTTTCAGAAAGTGGCAGGCTGAAAGTAATAACAGCACAAAAGAGTGTAAGCTGTTCATAGGACATCCTTTGACGTCATGGAAAGTAAGTTAACTTTAAGGAGTTCTGAATTCTGATTTGTTATGTTGTATGGGTTTTTTAAACACAATCATTTTGATTGTGTTTTTTTTTCCCCGCTGTTATATGATGAATACCTTCAAGTCACTGTTTTTAGTGAATTTTGATACATTCTGAGAACAGCAAAAATAAACCATTTAACATGTATAATTAATTCTGTACTGTTTGCATTTATGATGTATATGTAGAACTGTGTAGGAGGCATGGAGAAGGTGAGGCTTCTGTAAGTGTCAAAGTTGTTGCATGCAGTGCTGCACTTCTGCGTATTCTTTCATATGCTAGACTACATCTGCACAATGAGATACCTAAGCAAAGGAAACACAAGTGATGTGATTGTGAAATGAGCAAAATAAATTGCACGTATTTCATTTACATCACCTGTGTTTCCTATCATTACGAATCACATTGTGCAGATCAAGTTTAGGTCTGTCCAGGGAAACATAGGAGGTTTGGACTTTGTTCAAGAGTGCAGTGGACATGACTCACTTCATTGGTAGACCTTCACATATATTATGTCCTCTATTCTCTTCAACAACTCGAAATTTCATCTGCAACCCTGAGTAGGCCTCACCTCAAACAAACCTCTGGATAGGAGACATCTTATTGGCATCCTGAAGCAATTATTTAAAATGTTAGTGTCTTGCGACACTTTTCTGAGACAACAGCAATGCAAAAGATGCACCATGTTTTAAGATAGGCCTCACTTCATCTGCATCAAGATACTGTTAGTTTAAAATGTATATCTTTAGGACTGTGTAGGGGGCCTGGAGAAGCAGAAGCTTCTGTAAGTGTCAAAGTTGTTGAAAAACTGTTTGTCCTTCAATCTTTTCCCTTGTCTTTTGTAATTTTTAAATACATGTTTTAATATTTTTCAAATGTTTGTTCTCTCTTTCACAGATTGAAAGTATAAAAACAAAAAGTGAGTAATTTAACGACAATTATAAGGTAAATGTTTTGTACTCTTTTCGTTACATTTCTATCACATTTAACTTCTATTAGTACCACTGCTTCATTTCTTTAACCCTCAGTTTCCTGCCTTTGCTACTTCCCTCATTCCTTTCTCTATTACCTACTTACTCAACTCCTTCCACTCTTTTTCTCAGTCCCTCTCTTCTCATAGTTCCTCACTCTTGTTCACTCACTCCGTCTCTATTACTCTTAGTGTCTTTGACTGATCACTGTATCACTATTTGTTCATAATGCTTTCTCTGTGTAGTTGAAGCACACTAAGGGGCATATTATGAACACAGCCAATAAAATTATTGCTCTTTTTATTGGCAGAAAACTGGTGCAAAAGTGGTTTTAGTGGCAGTTTTCTGCCGCAAAAGCAGCTTTAGCGACACATTTCTGCCAATAAAAGCTGCAAAACTTTTATTGCATATGTTGATGATATGGCTCTATGTTACTTACATTTCTTTGCTGTTTCAATTAATCTTTTTCTGTTATTTTTTGTTTTCTGTTTTCTATTTTTTCTCTCTGTTATTCTTCATGTTTTAATCTTATTTTGAACATTCACTCACATTCTCCAAGAAACTCTTCTTTGTTAATGTTATACTCTCTTTTTTTTTCTTTCACTTCGTTATCTATTTTGTTTTTCACAATTATACCCTCTTCCGTCTTTTCTTCGGTAAATAGATCTATTAAACAGTGTCTCTTCTTTAGTCCCTATAGCTGTCTTTCTTTTAACATCACTCTCTGTTTACTTTCCTTATACTTACTCTATTTTTTTTCTTTTTTTTTTTTTTTGGTTAGCTCCCGGTCCGCGTACCGGGAAGCTAACCGGGAAGCGAACCAAAAGAAATAGAGCTTGCCAGAGTGCTAAACATTCTAGCAATTTTTTAATAACGGGGAGGTAGTTCTGAAAAGAACTTTTTTTAAATATTTTTGTTGTTTTATATATTTTTTTTCTTTTTTGAACATTATTTGTTTTTTTTGTATTTTTTGAACACTTATTTGTTTTTTTTGTTTTTTTTCAAAGGGAAAGAACAGAAAGAGGCATTGAAAAAGGCTCAACAGGAGCAACAAAAAAAAATTAAAACTTGCTGCGTTTGGAGCATCGGTGTTTCTCGAAAGCCAAATTAATTAATTTCAGACTCATGTTTGCGCATGAAATTAAAGTGCCACAATATAAGCATGTCAGCTTCATATGGACAAATTTTTTTTGAATATTTGGCACTGTTTCGTTGGCCTCTCCAAATGTGAGAGAGATATCAGTAGATGTTCTTGTCACCGAAGTTGGGGGGTTCTGTTGTAGTTCACGCATCTCTGCACGACTATAGTTGTTTGGATGCCACCTCTGCATATGTCGGTGCATCGTGTGATTTCCATAACTGTATTTTTTATTAGTGCCCCGGGATAACTTTTCTTGGCAGATAAGGCACGTAGCATAGCGTGCATTGACTTTTTTCTCTCCTGGTGGAATGGAAAAAAATTGCCAGATAAAGCTAACTTTGCGATGAGATACCCGGGGTAACTCTTTGACAAATCGTGGTCCCTCTTCTTCCTCTCCGTCTTGTTCTTCCTCTTCCTCCTCTGTGTCTCCAATAAACTGTGCAGGTGGTCCTCTCTTCCTATGAGGAGATGGTGGTGGTGGTGGTGGGGGTGCAGAAGCTGAAGCTACTATTGAAGCCATTTTTTAATCAGAGCAAATGATCAGGTCTTCCTTTCTCAAAGTTGAAAGTCAGAGTGAGAAAAAAGGTGGGGGCTTTCATCATTTGGGAAAAAAAATAGTTCTAAACCAATGAAAAGTGTTATTTTTAGGTCACCTGACCTAGCCTTACATCATTATGAAACCAAAAGTGAAATGAACCAATGAAAAGTTTTATTAACAAGTCACATGACCTCTCACGCTCATGTTACGCGCTGCGGAACGCGCCCCGGTTAGCTTCCGGGTCGCTGCGCTTCGCGCCTCGGTCCGCGCCCCGGGGCACTTCCGGGTGCGCTAACGCGGTACGTCACAAGACGCATTACGCGGCAACGCGATACGTCGCGCTTTCGCGACGCGCCGCGGATCGCTTCCGGGGAGCTGCGTTTCGCGCCTCGGTCCGCGCCCCGGGGCACTTCCGGGTGCGCTAACGCGGTACGTCACAAGACGCATTACGCGGCAACGCGATACCGTCACTATGTTGATTTCTTACCGGTTCGCGGACCGGGTCGCGGCATCAATTTGAGCTAACGGAAAGCTTTCCGGTTCGCGGACCGGGAGCGAAACAAAAAAAAATATTTAAAAAAAATTATTAATAAACATATAAAATATATTTTGGGATTTAAAGAAGAATACATTTTACAGCTATAGATATTTGCTTTTAAAAAACCAATGAAATTCACTGAAAAAGCCATAGGTTATAGACCATATATAGTTAGGAATAAGCATTTACAAAACCTTGAAAATTCACTGAAAAAACCATAGGTTATACACCATATATAGTTAGGAATTAGCATTTAAAAAACGTTATTTTACTCACACAAAACCAATGAAATTCCATATATAGTTAGTTGTACTAACTATATATCGTGCACCCGCAATCCACTGCTGATCATGTCACATATTACAGCATTCATGACATGGTCAGTGACATCACTGATGACATCACTGATGACATCTCAAATGACATCACTGATGACATCACTGATGACATCTCAAATGACATCACTGATGACATCACTGATGACATCTCATTTGACATTACTGATCACATCACTGATGACATCATTCATGTGATAATACGATGAACCTCTTCAGACTCTATTATAACCTTAGATACACTCAGTGTAAACAGACACTCACAGACTGTCACTCATCCATGGAGTTACTTACACACCTAGTCAGTCATGCAAAGAATCAATCACACCTCCATTTTCACAACTATACAGTTATACACACCTTACTTATTCAAACATATACTAAAACATATTTACTCACTTATACAATCCTGGATACAAGTGCACAATGATCCATACAGCCACTCACACATTCACTGGCTCTTATGCACAGTTATTTATATATGTCAACTCTCACATGTACTGTATTTTACATATGTACTTACTTTGACATGTAGCACTGAGATATCTATTCACTCACCAATACAGTCATGCACACAGTCAACCGCCCATACAGCTGTTTCCACATGCACTTTTGAACCCATACATCTATGCACAGAGTCATACACCTCCCAGCCACCCACACACACACTCAATCTCCCATACAAATGCTTGGGCAACCAATCAATAACCCATATAGTTACTCATATAGCTACTGATCAACACACGCAGCAGTTTACAGAACAACAGACATAATGATGCACAAATTAAGACAGTTTAGTCACTAACCCATGCACTCAGTGAGACACATTTAACCACTCACTCATACAGTCAGTCATGCACCTACTAAATCCTTCATCCAGACACTTATACATCCACTCATTCTTAAATATGTAAGACATATTTTAACTTTACAGAAAAATACAGTCACTGGATGTTGTCATCAGTGATGTCATCAGTGATGTCATTTGAGATGTCATCAGTGATGTCATCAGTGATGTCATTTGAGATGTCATCAGTGATGTCATCAGTGATGTCACTGACCATGTCATGAATTATGTAATATGTGACATGATCAGCAGTGGATTGCGGGTGCGCGATATATAGTTAGTACAACTAACTATATATGGAATTTCATTGGTTTTGTGTGAGTAAAATAAGGTTTTTTAAATGCTAATTCCTAACTATATATGGTGTATAACCTATGGTTTTTTCAGTGAATATATATAGATATATATATATATATATATATATATATATATATATATATATATATATATATATATATATATATATATATATATATATATATATATATATAGATATAGATATATATCTATATATATTACCTACTGGCGGTCGCCAGTAGGTATAAATAGTTAGGATTTTTTCCCTATGGGATTTTTGAAAATTCTATGTCTAATAACTTTGGCGTTTGTGGACGGAATTGGCAGAAATTTTCTGGAAAATGGAACATTTTGTTTCTGAGCAGCCCCTGGAAATATGGGGGGGGTTCGTCAAGGGGGGGCCGAGAAAAAAGGGGGGTCCCAAAACGTGTTTTTAACATTGAGTTTTCCATAGGGCGGTTGGCCTCACTTTTAGCCCGAACGGCTGAATGGATTTCCACAAAACTTGGCAAAATTGCAGGGACTGGTAGCCCGATGTGCCTTTTCTAGGTCTCAATATATGTGCTTCAGTGGATTTTGAGAAATTAACGTTCAAAAAAAGATATATATCTGTAACAGCGGACCGGGCAGCGCTCCGGTTCGCGGACTTTACGCGTAACGGAACTTCGCGTAGCGAAGCTGATTGGCTCTCCGGTGTCTGTCAACATTCTAAACAGTCCGGAGCGGCCGCCATCTTGTCTCTCGGTAGGATTGAGAGACAAGAGGAGGCCAAAACAAAGGGGGAAATGACCATAAGGGGGCATAGTAGATCCTCCCTGACCCCCTAGGTTTAATGTGGAGGCTTTAAAAGGGCCCCGCGGGGCAAAAAAAAAATATTTTTTTTGTGTTTTTGCGTGGGTAGCGCCCGGTTCGCGAACCGGGAAGCGTTCTGGGCAGCGTACTATAAGGAAAAAAGAATGATAGATTTTTCAAATACTGTATGTTAATTGATTGTTGGTTTTGTTGATTATTTTTGAATTTTTTTTATTTTTTAAGCAATTATTTATTATTGTGATTGTGTTTGAAAATTTATTAACATTTCTAACATTTAACTAGTTTATGAATTACATATAAACATGATTAAAGACTCAAACAATTTTTTATTATTACATACAATTTTATTTTTCGGATTGTTTTTCGAAATTTAATAGAACGTCTAGCATTTGACTGTCCGATATGTCCTCTTGTTGAGTGAACATAAGTTCCCACATTTGACCGTCATCATAATGAAGTAAATGATCCACAGATTCTACACATTGAACTAATTCATGGTCCCGTGATTCATCCATGAAATCTGAGTCATCATTGTCCTCAATATCTTTTTCTGTGTTGTTCTCCAGAACAATCTCAAAGGAAACATTCTGCTCACCTTCCATTTTATTGCTGTAATTTGCATAAAAAATAAATATATCAGTAGAGATAGGGCACTGTTGGGTTTAAGTTCAGACAGGTACTTGTGAGTTTATAACAGAGAAGTCATCTATGGGCACTGTATGGTTTCAGGCGTGAAGTAGTACTATTAAAAAGTGCCTGTGAAGAAGCCTAAGTAAATTCATAACTATACCACAGAAACCTAAATCAATCCATAATTATAATAAAGAAGCCTTTCTCAATGTCTAACTCTTACAGAGGGATAGTATATAACTATCTGAAAATGTTTTCAATTTTATAAAATAATATCTCACCTTCTAAAAAGAAGTTTAAGTTGTGAGTGAAAATGATCTTGCAATGTAGTTCAGGAAGTAGTAGTCAAAATGGCTGTGTTTCTCTCTCTTCCTTTATATATATTCAGGTACATAGCCAATCAAATGTCAGGTAAAAAAAAGTAGAAAATGAAAGTAACATTTTAATTGGTTGTCAATTCCAACACTTCAGATGTGTTTTGTGAAGTAATTTACCTCAGGGTATTTAGAGAGGTCTACAGGCTAAATGGTTAAATGGAATTTCAATCAAATTTGTGAAAATGGTAGGCATTGGTATGTAGTATGAGGTAATCTATATTTGGTGAAATTGTCTCCAGTCGCTTTTCTGTAAACTACTTTCCCACCTTTCTTGATGGTGCGCTTCCCAAGGAGCGACCCGGTACGCGAACTGGCGAGCGCCCCGGTTCGCGAACCTCAAGCGTTACGGGAGTCCACCATTTTGTGTTTCGGTCGAATTAAGATACAAGATGGAGAGCAAATAATGTTCAGAATGGGTAGAAGGGGGCACGGTAGACTTATCTTGACCCCCTAGGTTTTCTGAGGGTGGCTGAGGAGGCCCATATGTGCGAAAAAAAAACATTTTTTTTTAAATTTAGCGAGGTTAGCTCCCGGTTCGCGTACCGGGTAGCTCCCCAGGGAGCGTACTTTGTTGAAAATTAGTGAAAAATGTTAGAGTAAAATAATAATTGTGAGTGATCAGATGTAGGGTAGCTCTGAGAAGAGCTTTTGGGTTTATGGTACATTTAGGTACTTATAAGTAGGTACCAATGCACAGTCTTAAATTCAGAATGAAAATTCTGTTGCCCTCATCTGAGAAGTGAACTCCATCTCCTCTGTAGATATCTTGCATGTAGTAACGCAAGTTATTGTTGTACAGGGAGCCCATTCCATGGTCTCTCATGTAAGCTGAAACAGATTTGTTTACATGCTTCCTCGACTTCTCAATTTGTGGACAAAATTGGTTTGACCACCTCCATTTCTGTCTTTGGCATATATTTGAATATACCAAGGCAGTCTGATGAAAAAGTGCCATCAATTGCTCAAAGGTGTCCTTTAAAAGCATTTCCAGACCTACCCCAGTCAAAGTGCCCAAATCATTACCTCCACAGTGCACAATTAACAGGTCAGGTTTTGGCAAATGCATAAAGGTTTTCACCAATGGTATCAATTGGTGATATTTTAATCCTCTGTGGCCAAACCACTTAATTTCCACATCTTGTAAATTGAGGTTAGGTAAATTCCTGTTCTCAGCTTACCTCTGAGCCCAATAGATGTAACTATGTCCAACAATCCAGACAGAAAACATGGTGAGAGAAGGTTCTCCTGCAGTCAGATGAAGTGTGGCAATGAAATGGCAGTTGAAAAAATAAGAGTTTAAAATGAAAAAAACTGTGGAGTTTCTGTGTTAATGAAGCAGTAACAGTGATTGGTGGATTTTGATTGCTGAAAAAAAGGTGCAAGTTAGGGTGCATGGATGAGTTGTTTGAAAGATGTATTTTGAGTGGTCAAGAAAAAATCATTAAATGAAAGAATGCACTGGATATGAGGTGCACTGAGAGTTCAGAGTTCAATTGCAACATTGTTGTGTGAACTTGCAAACACCAGAGGTCTTCCAAGACGTGGCTGCCATGCAGAAAAGGCAGAAAGGGCAGAGGGGGGAAGGGTTTTCATTTGAAAAAAAGTGAGGGAAGAGTTTTGATTGGGTGACATGAGAGATATGTGTGAAGAATTACAGCATTTCTGTGCTTTTGATAGCTGCAGACTCTGGAGTGCATACCTTTTGCTCTGCTGAAGACAAATTGGTGTGTTTCTGAGACTGTTTTGAAACTCAAAGTATTTGCTAAGGTGAGAAAAGATTTCTTTAATTTAGATAGAGAATAGTGTGCTTTAAGGAGAAAATTATGAAGAAAGTTGTGTTCTTCAAATGTTGCTTTGTCTCAAGTGTTTTACAAATAGATTTTCTTTGAGAAAATGTAATTGGAGAAAATGTGAAGTATTAGTACTGACAGGGTGTTATTGTGCATAGGAGCTGTGGAGTCTTTTCAAATTATGACTTGAAAATCGTTTTTGAGGAAAATGAATGGTTATAATATTTATGACAAGGACATAATGGTGTATGCTTCATTATAAGGCAATTGAGTGTCTCTGATGTTATTTTTCCCATTTTAATGTAAGACCTTTCTCTGTGGAGCAAATTGCTTGTAAATATGCTCCCATCTGTGCATGGCAAATTTAGATTTTGATTGTTTGCGTTACATAGCCATGTTAAAAGTGACACAAACATGCTGCAAAGGCAATCAAAAAACGCTTTTATGTGTCTTAAGGACATTTTAAGTCATTTCTCCATGTGCAGTGTTTTGAAATTATGATTTGAAAATCGTTTTTGGGGAAAAGGAATGGTTTTTAAATTTATGACAAGGACATAATGGTGTATGCTTCTTTATAAAGCATTTCAGTGTCTCTGATGTCATTTTTCCCATATTACATTAAAAGACCTTTCTCCGTGGGGCACATTCCTTGTAAATATGCTCCCACCTGTGCATGGCAAATTTAGATTTTGAATGTTTGTGTTACATAGCCATGTTAAAAGTGACCCAACCATGCTGGAAAGGCAATCAAAAAACGCTTTCATGTGTCTTAAGGACATTTTAAGTCATTTCCCCATGTGCAGTGTTTTCAAATTATGATTTGAAAATCGTTTTTGGGGAAAAGGAATGGTTTGTAAATTTATGACAAGGATATAATGGTGTATGCTTCTTTATAAGGCATTTCAGTGTCTCTGATGTCATTTTTCCCATATTACATTAAAAGACCTTTCCCCGTGGGGCACATTCCTTGTAAATATGGTCCCACCTGTGCATGGTAAATTTAGATTTTGACTGTTTGAGTTACATAGCCATGTTAAAAGTGACCCAAAAACTTGCAAAGGCTTTAAAAAAACACTTTCATGTGTCTTAAGGACATTTTAAGTCATTTCCCCGTGGGCAGTGTTTTCAAATTATGACTTGAAAATCGTTTTTGAGGTAAAGGAATGTTGTTAAAATTTATGTGCGCCATATGCCCCCAAATTTCTTTTTCAGGGGTGCAGCAGGGTGTTCTTGAGACACCCCTGCACCTTTGGAAAAATTCCTAATTTGCGATGAGCTAATTGCTAATCGCAAATTGCACCTTCATTCCTATGGGCCTCCTGGCCCATGGAAATGAATGGGTAATTTGCAATTAGCAATTTGCTCATCGCAAATTAGGAATGGTAAAGAATCGCTATTTATTCCTTAAAATTCGCTATTTAGGAAATGCAAAATAGTTTGATGATACATATGGCGGTTCATCTGTAACAAGATAAGAAGCTTAGGGATACATTTATGATGACTGGCGCAATGAAGTGGACATCACTTACTTCATTGGTGGAGCTTTACATGTATTATCTCCTCTGTATTCTTCATCAAGCGTAACTTTCATCTGCAATCCTGAGTAGGCCTCACCTTAAACAAACCTCTGGATAGGGCACACCTTATCGTCATCCTGAATTAATCATTTAAAATGCTATGGACAGATTTATGATAGGTGTATGCCTCTTTTGCGCCACTGTGCGTCACTTTTGTGATGCAGCGGCGGTGCAAAAGATTTGCTATGAGGCGACAAAATTACAAATTGATGCATTTAGGCAGATGTGTCATGGTGTAAAAAACACCGTGCCACATGAAACTGATGCAGCAGTGATGCAAAAGATGCACCATGTTGCAAGACAGGCCTCACTTGGGGCCATATGTATGAAGCTAATTAGCATTTGCAAAGGCCGAAGTTCTGTGAATTTCGGCCTTTGCGAATGCTAATTAGACAAATGGTATGTATCAAACAAGTTTGATGCAAAATAAGGAATAGCAAAATTTGCTATTCTTTATTTTGCGATTGCACTGAAGGATTTGCAAATTTTGTGATTTCTTAAATGCAATGTATCAAACAAAAAATATGCAAAATATGCCATTAAGAATTTGCAAATTACCACCAACTTCTAGTTGGTGGTAATTTGCGAATTCTTTTCAAAAAGCTTTTTTTCCAAAAAACAAAAGGTGACATATGACGCCCATACATGCCCTTAGGGCATGTATGTGCGCCATATGCCCCCAAATTTCTTTTTCAGGGGGTGCAGCAGGGTGTTCTTGAGACACCCACGCACCCTTGGAAAAATTCCTAATTTGCGATGAGCTAATTGCTAATCGCAAATTGCACCTTCATTCCTATGGGCCTCCTGGCCCATGGAAATGAATGAGTAATTTGCAATTAGCAATTTGTTCATTGCAAATTAGGAATGGTAAAGAATTGCTATTTATTCCTTAAAATTCGCTATTTAGGAAATGCAAAATAGTTTGATGATACATATGGCAGTTCATCTCTAACAAGATAAGAAGCATAGGGATAGATTTATGATGACTGGCACAATGAAGTGGACATAACTTACTTCATTGGTAGGCCTTTACATGTATTATCTCCTCTGTATTGTTCATCAAGTGTAACTTTGATCTGCAATCCTGAGTAGGCCTCACCTTAAACAAACCTCTGGATAGGCCACACCTTATCGTCATCCTGAATTAATCATTTAAAATGCTAGGGACAGATTTATGATAGGTGTGTGCCTCTTTTGCGCCACTGTGCGTCACTTTTCTGATGCAGCGGCGGTGCAAAAGATTTGCTATGAGGCGACAAAATTACAAATTGTTGCATTTAGGCAGATGTGTCATGGTGTAAAAAAAACGTGCCACATGAAACCGATGCAGCAGTGATGCAAAAGATGCACCATGTTGCAAGACAGGCATCACTTGGGGCCATATGTATCAAGCTAATTAGCATTCGCAAAGGTCAAAATTCTGCGAATTTCGGCCTTTGCGAATGCTAATTAGACAAATGGTATGTATCAAACAAGTTTGATGCAAAATAAGGAATAGTAAAAATTGCTATTCCTTATTTTGCGATTGTACTGAAGGATTTGCAAATTTTGCGATTCCTTAAATGCAATGTATCAAACAAAAAATATGCAAAAAATGCCATTAAGGATTTGCAAATTACCACCAACTTCTAGTTGGTGGTAATTTGCGAATTCTTTTCAAAAAGCTTTTTTTCCAAAAAACAAAAGGTGCCATATGACGCCCATACATGCCCTTAGGGCATGTATGTGCGCCATATGCCCCCAATTTTCTTTTTCAGGAGTGCAGCAGGGTGTTCTTGAGACACCCCTGCACCTTTGGAAAAATTCCTAATTTGCGATGAGCTAATTGCTAATCGCAAATTGCATCTTCATTCCTATGGGCCTCCTGGCCCATGGAAATGAATGGGTAATTTGCAATTAGCAATTTGCTCATCGCAAATTAGGAATGGTAAAGAATTGCTATTTATCCCTTAAAATTCGCTATTTAGGAAATGCAAAATAGTTTGATGATACATATGGCGGTTCATCTCTAACAAGATAAGAAGCTTAGGGATAGATTTATGATGACTGGCGCATCACCAGGGATGTGCCAGTCATCCTGCGCTGCTGTTCCGCCACCCATGGTGTGCTGCATTTACAATGCGGCGCAGCATGGGGCAAAAATGGCACAGATGCGTGACGCATCTGTGCCGTAAAGGTGGCGCATTGCTGGAGTTGTATCGCAAGTGTGATTCAGCTCCAGCAAGGCTCAGGGGTGCCCCATCTCCACAATGTTGCGTCAAGACCTATGCCTGCTTCAAGCAGGCGCAGGGTTTTGACGTAGCTTTCTCCTATCTGATTGTAAATGCGTCACACCATGAGTGGCAGAGCAGCGGTGCACGTTAACTGGTGCATGCCTGGGGATGTGCCAATTAACATAAATCTGCCCCTTTACATTTAAGTATGTGCCGGGGACACAGAGTCAGTGAGGCTTATCCAAGGTTAAGAAGAGATGAGTCCTGTTCACTGAAAAATTAGACATAGGCTTCACCTACTCAAAATCGTTGGACATGGCTATATAATAGCTGCAAAATGTTACTCTTGTTAAACAATTTTACTATTATAATCTCTGAGATTTGTCTCTTACTCTGCAACATCTCATTGTTGTTATCTTTCTTTAAAGATAAAGACAACATCAACATGAGCGACAATCAGCAATCAGTTGATTTTGACCTCATCATTGAACTCGTAATTGAAACATCAGTGGATGTTGATCCCTTGGATGTTTAAATCCTGAGGATGAAGAAGAACGTGATGAGGATGCAGATTTGTCCGAATTATATGACATAGGATGGGAAGCTGATGTGCTTGAGCCTATGGAACTATAAACATTTATTTTAAAAATGTATAATAAATAAAAAGTAAAAATGTAAACCGTTTAATTTAAAAATAAAGACACCTTCAAAAACAGGTTATGTGTAGTGTCTTCAATAAAATATTAAAATATGCTCATAAAATTAGATCAGATTCACATATAAAATAGCACAGGTAACATGAATATAAATTCCATTTCTTTTCTGCTATTTCTGTATTCTAAATTTGCCAAGCACTAAAAAATCTTCTATGTAAAAATGTCAAGTAGTGTTTTAAGTTTTTGATTACTGTTATTGATTTACTGTTGGGTAATAGTGGTTAATAACATTTTTTAATATATTTTACCACAGATTCAACAGCAGATCATTTCAAGATTTCAGCATGCCAACCAAAGAAAGAGTGAGAAAGCCTGCAAAACGTCAAAGACAGCAGGTTAATGAAAAAAAGCAGCAGTCCTCTAACAAAAAGATTTGTCAAGTCACCAAGAAAGCACCGGGTAAGAGTACAAAAACATTCATAAGAAATATTTGTAGTAAAAAAAATATTACTACAGAAAATGTTTCAGTCCAGAAAAAGAGAAGCAATTCAAACGGAAAGGAAAGGCCAATGAAAAATGTTACTGCTAGAGCAAGAGATAACTCTGTGCATGATAGTAGAAGGAAACAACAGTTTAGGGACATTCGTAAACGAATGTTCCGCAACAGGATAATTGGCAATTTGTTAAAAAATATTAAGAAAGGTCAACAGAAAGTGTTTTTTTATAAGAGAAAAAAAAGTTGAGAAAGTTATTGATCATGCATTTGAAATTAAACGTAAGTTATTTATTTTGATAATCAATAGAATTAGGAAGCTAAACAAGGCAATTTATGATTTCAAAAGAAATAGTAGATGGAAGAGAATAGTTAATCGTAGTAATTTTTGTGAAGTTTTTTCTGGAGAATGGATGCATAGTTCAAGCTGTGAGGCATTTTTTAATGAGGAGAGTTATTTCCAGGATAATGATTTGGTGCATGCAGTTGACACCAGTGGTCGAGCTTATGAAGTGAAAGATGGTTGTCCAGTTGAAAAAGAAAAACTTGTGACAACAGAGGCAGAAGAGGTGTTAGGTAATGAGGTTTTAGGAAGACGTGCTAAGGGTCCTGTGTACACCTGGAAGTGTAGTAGTATTTGCAGTGTGCGACAGGATTCCATCAATTTGCTTTGTGATTTTGTACGGTCATTTAATAAGAAAAGTTTGAAGCAGAAAATGAGGTTGTTGCAAGAATTAGATCCTTGCAGAGTGAGAGAAGTGACAGGTTTGCATGGTCATTCACTGGCTTGTCTTTCCAGGAGAGTATGCCAGAGTGTTTTTCATCATTTCAGGATGCTAGCAGTGCATCATAATAAAGTGAGGAAATTAGTTAGAATGTTGTATTATGCTAAGAGTCCAGCAATTATGCTTAAACAATTATGCGCTGCTCTTTTGCATGGTTCTGAAATAGATGTGAAGAATATATGTGAAGAAATTGAGTTTTGTTACTTTGGAAGTAAAGAGGAGAATGTTGAAATTGACCAAGAAGAAGCGGGTAAAATGGAAGATAGTGTACAGGTTTCCAGTACAGATAATTTCCAGAGGGAAATTGCGACGTTTCAGGTCAAATCAAGTGAGAGGCCAAATTTCACTTGTGTGTGTTGTCGACGCACTTATTATAAGAATCAGACTAAGTTAGTGGATTTATATGCAAAAAGTGAAAGGGAAAATAATAGTGAATGGAAGGATTTCGCAACATACTTGATGGCAGAAAATTGTTTTGATTTGGGATTGGATCAACGTGTGTGTACTTATTGTTGTTGCAAATTAAATCAAAACCAGATGCCTGCTAGAGCAGTTCATAATAATCTGGAATTGGTTGAGATTCCTTCTGAATTGAAGGATTTAAATACTTATGATTCTATTTTGATTCAAAGTATCCATCCCTTTCAGGCTATTGTAAGAATGGAGCCAAAGACGGGAAATTGCCTCCATCAGATTTACAGAGAGGATTAAAGGGAAGAGTTGTTTATTTGCCTCTAGATTTGAAGAAAAACATTAACACAATTGGAGTAGAAAAAGTGGAAGAGGAACCTCTGGTTATCTTAGTTAATGGGGTTCCGACAAAGAATAAGAAAATATGGCAAGATTTAGTGGATGTTAGGAAAGTTAAAAAGGCAACATTGTATTTGAAAAAAAATAATAAATACTATAAGAATGTATATGTTGCAGAAGAGGAAGTAAGTGAGGAAGAGGATAGCGATTTGTGTGCTGGTCAAATTGAGAAAGTAGAACCCTCTACTAGTGAAGAAATATATGAACATTATAGTGTTCATCCTTTGCATTCCAAGGAAGTCATGGGGAATGCTATTGAGTTGTTTCAAATGAAACAAGCCAAAGGGAGTCCCATTAGTGTTTGGGAGGAAAGTTTGGAAGCTCGGTGTTTCCCACAGCTTTTTCCAACAGGTCAGGGAGGAAGATATGATGAGCGACCTCATCAAATTCCTGCTTCTGAATACCGGACTTTGCGATTGTATGCAGGAGATGCTAGGTTTCGACAATGCATTCCTTATTTGTTTCATCTCCTGTTTGA
The DNA here is from genome assembly GCF_964261635.1 of Lissotriton helveticus. Lineage (NCBI taxonomy): Eukaryota > Metazoa > Chordata > Amphibia > Caudata > Salamandridae > Lissotriton > Lissotriton helveticus. The sequence continues at coordinate 66,088,655 of NC_136062.1, forward strand.
AAGCGATCTGTCTGGACTGTCATATGCAGTGAACCACATCTTGAAAAGTGGTATACACATGCAAAACATCTCGGCAAGTGACTTTATGGATAAAGTCAATGTCCAAGACAGTATTTTGGATTCTCACCTGATTAATCTCATGGCGTGTCAGCGTGGTACTAATGAGTACTGGTACCGTCATCATGGTGATTTAAAATGTATGCTGAGGAACTTAGGAACTCCCACATGGTTCCTCACTCTGAGCTGTGCCGAATATGGCTGGGAAGACTTACTTGAATTTCTACGAGAGGCAAATGCTAACATAGAAAACATCGAATTCAAGACACCCGGAGAACTGTGCTCTTTGGATCCAGTCAATGTATGTAGGTACTTCAATCATAGATTTGAAGCTATGATGTCTTTCATCATGAATAAGAAGAATCCACCTCTTGGAGAGGTGTTGGATTTCTTCTGGAGAAAGGAGTACCAAGCAAGAGGTGCTCCTCATATACATATGTTGCTGTGGATCAAGGATGCACCTAAATTTGGAACGGATCCAGAAGACTCAGTGATGAGTTTTATACAACAGTATTCTACGTGTGCTGTTCCAAACGCAAAGGAGAAGAAAAGCCTAAGAGAAAAAGTTCTGCGTTTCCAAAGCCATCGATGTGGAAAGTACTGTCGTCGTAAATTCCGAAACAAGGACAAGTTCTACACCAAATGTGGTTTCGGCTTTCCACGACCGGTGATTTCTAAAGGAAGAGTAAACAGTTTGATGTCTTCGCTGCGACATAATGTGATGAAGAAATCACCTAAAAACACATACAATTTGAAGAGGAACGAAGAGTCCAAGTACATCAACGACTACAACCCGGTGATTTTGTCCATGTGGAATGCTAACATGGATATACAGTTTGTGGCTGATAACTGTATGGCTGTGGCTCGGTATGTGACGTCTTACATCACCAAAAAAGAGAAGACAGAATTGAAGGATATGTGGGAGGACATTTCCCATGAAAAGAGCCTCAGCAAGAAGTTGTACAGTTTCAGTCTGAAGATGTTGTCGCATCGAGAAATTGGAGCGTACGAATGTTCTGACCGGTTGTCTTCAGCAAGTCTCTATGCCAAGTCCAGGAGTATCGTTTGGGCGAGTCTTGGTCTTGCTGCAACGCGTAATCGAGTTCTCAAACCTGTGCGGGAAATTGAGTATTTGGCGGAAAAGGAGCCAAACAGTACCGACATTTTGAAGACCAACATGTTGGATACATATTATCCAAATCGAAGCATTCACCTCGAGAATGTTTGTTTATATGAGGTTCTTCAAAATTACATATTCAAGAGGAACATCAAAGAAGATACTGAGAAAGGAGTGTATGCTGTAATAGGAAGTGAGGGATGTCTGGTCAAGCAAAGAAAATGCCACTTGGTAAACCATCGAAAATTGAGTGGCGAATCTCCTGAAAAAAAGGAGTTTTTCTATTTAGCACTTTTGCAACTTTTCAAGCCTTGGCGTGCAGAAGAGGAACTGCTTGGAGATTTTCTCTGTTACGAAGACTCTTTCAATGCCGCCAAGGAGACCATAGAATGTCCTGCTTTTCCCAAATATGTAGAAATGTTGAATGCGGAAATTGAGCAGGAAGCAATGATTGCAGCCGAGATTGCCAGAGACAGTTCTCAGGACAGTCAGAGTTCTGCTTCATTGAGTCAGGATCCACTAGGAGGACCTGTTATCGAAAATGAAGCTGCCACTGCTATGAATGAAGTGGAAAGAGCCATGGCACATGCTCAGGAGGATGCGGTTAACTTAGAAGAGTTGGAAAGACAACTCAACGTTGAGCAGAGGAAAATATATGACGAAGTTACCATGCAAATTGATCATGGATTAAGTCATGACAAGAAAGAGTGCTCATGTACGTCGTTGAAGCCTGTCCGACTGTATGTAAGTGGAGAAGCGGGAACTGGAAAAAGTTTCCTTATTAAAGCAATTTCATGTTATTTGCAGGAAAGGACAGAGTCATCGCTGTCTTGTGTTGTCACCGCTCCAACTGGACTGGCAGCACATAACATTAAAGGGATTACTTTACATCGTTTACTGATGCTGCCAGTGGAGCATGACAACAAATTACAATATCACAAGCTATCTGGAGATGCTTGTTTTGAAGTTTCAAGAATCTTGAGGAAAATGAAACTTCTTATCATTGACGAAGTAAGCATGGTTTCCAATGTCATGCTTGCCTTTGTGCATTTGAGAATGCAAGAAGTTCTCAAAACAGAGTATGATGTGTTATTTGGTGGCAAACACATCAATGTTTTCGGAGATCTTCTGCAGCTGACACCAGTGAAAGGGCAACCTGTGTTCAAAATGCTCACGCATGAAGATACCAGGAAGTGCCTAGGCAGCATTGGCAACGTCAATATATGGTTAAACTTCAATTATGCTGAACTGCATGAAAATATGCGTCAGGCGAAGGATGAAGTTTACAAGACTATTCTACAAGATGTTAGAATTGGAAAAGTGACCGAGCATGGGAAAGAAGCTTTACATGCACGATTACTGTCAAATTTATATCCAGAACAAGATGTTGTGCCTGAGAATATTTTTCAGAAAATTACTGAGAAGAAATCTGGAATATGTTTGATGCCAACTCTTGCAGAATGTGCCAAATTCAACAACAAAATGTTGCATTTAGAAAAGCAAGAGATTGTGAAACTGGAAGCTATTGACAGAGTAGAGCATATGGGATCAACAATTATTTTGTCTGAGAATCTGAAAACAAAATTGGATTCATTAGAGAAGAGTATATCTAAAACTGCATGTTTTGAAAAGACTCTGAATGTGTGCTTGAACTGCCGTATAATTTTAAGAAGGAATTTACATGTTGAAAGAGGTCTGGTAAATGGATCAATGGGTAATGTTGTTGATTTTGTAAAATACAGAAATAGAGATGGAATTGAATTTTTAAAAATTAAATTTGATGGCATTGAGGAAGTACAGCTAATTGGTCGTTGTTCTGCTAGATTTTTGCTTGTAAAAGACTTATATGTTCGCCGTAAGCAGTTTCCTGTTTGCTTGGCATATGCGGTGACAATCCATAAATCGCAAGGTTTAAGTGTAGACAGTGCATTGGTGAATATTGGCAGTTCTGTGTTCAAGGAGGGTATGGCATATGTGGCATTGTCACGAGTTAGAACTTTATCGGGATTGTACTTGATTGAGTGTGATGTCACAAGCATTTGTGCAGATCTAGATTGTGTTAAGGAATACAATAGGTTAAGAAGAGAGTATGCGCCACATTTGCCTCAATATCATTTGTTTGAGAAACGTGTGGTAGGCCGGAAACGAAGAAATGTGACCAATACTGGGGAGGTTGTAGCAAAAAGACGAAAAGTCGATGAACCTGAAATTATAAGCAGAAACAAAAAGGATTCTGTTGAAGATGTTGTTGGTTTTCAATTTGAAAACAGTTCTGGTGTCAACTGCTATGCTAATGTAGTGGTTAATGTTTTGTTTTCTCTAGAAAATGTAAAAGAAGAGATTGTGGTCAATTCTGATCAAAGATTTTGCAGTTTGTTAAATTCTGTCTTAGAAAAATGTAGCACTGATAGAACAAACATAGAAAGTGTGTCTGAAATTCGAAATCTGTTAGACAGATGTTCAGGCCAAACACAATTCTCTCAAAATATTCAGCAAGATTGTCAGGAGTTTTTAATGTATATGCTTGATGTATTGCATGCTGAAGGTGTAGATGTAGATCAGCTGTTTGGGCTTTCTTATCAATGGCAGCATGACTGCGAGAACTGTAGGGTATCAAGTACTACTAGTGTAGACTCAGAAAGATTTATATATTTAACTTTGCCAGACAGTAAATCAGTCTCCTTTAATAAGCTAGTAAAAGCAGCTGATCACAACATGGAGTGTAGCCAATGTAAATCTGAAATGATGTCCACATTATTTATACGAACATATGGCCAGTATGTCATTTTAATGTTCCAACGATGTAGGCCTGATGGAACAAAATTGACAACTTTAATTAAAAATGTTGTGGCTTCGCTGTTGTCAATATCAGGAAGGACTTTTGTAACTGCAGCAATTACATATCATGACGGTCCTTCAACAACATCAGGACATTACACAGCTTATTTAAAGTCTAGAAATGGCTGGTCATTCTGCAATGATTCTGTTTTAATTTTCAAAAAAAAATTGCCGTATGACCTTAAAAACTCTTACCTGGTGTTTTTAAAACCAAAATTTTAGGGAAAGAATCTCGGGATGTGCTCTGAGGAATTTCAAGAAGTTCTAATGGCTCCTGCACGATTTGGCCTTGAGGATAAGTGTAGTTCAGAGACATAACTTCTAACCATAAGACTGGACGTCATGGAGAAATAAGTGCACTTTGAATGAGTTCAGAAAAACTATTTCTTTTTATAAGCTAATTGAAGCAGCCAATCAAAACATAGAGTAGAGGGAATGTAAGTCTGCAATGCTGTCTACTGTTTTACATTGCTTTGTGATTGAAAGTGATGTAGAGAATTAAATATTTGTAGTAGTCATAGAGTTAGTGTAAGTCTGCTTCATAGTAAGCAGTATCAGTGTCATAGGAAATGTAGAACATGACTGAGGAAGAAGGGGAAGATATTACTAGTCCAGGATTGTGAAAATGATCTTCAACATTTTAATTCTGAAAGTTGCGGAAATGCCAAATGACGGGATTGGCTTACAAGAAATCCAAGAGTTATAAATGGCTCTGACAAGATTTGGCCTTGTGGAAACTTGTGGTAGAGAGCAAGAAGTCATTTATTGTATGTAACATGTTTTTCAAAACGATGGAGGTTTTCTTTCAGAAAGTGGCGGGCTGAAAGTAATAACAGCACAACAGAGTGTAAGCTGTTCATAGGACATCCTTTGACATCATGGAAAGTAAGTTAACTTTAAGGAGTTCTGAATTCTGATTTGTTATGTTGTATGGGTTTTTTAAACACAATCATTTTGATTGTGGTTTTTTTTCCCCTCTGTTATATGATGAATACCTTCAAGTCACTGTTTTTAGTGAAATTTGATACATTCTGAGAACAGCAAAAATAAACCATTTAACATGTATAATTAATTCTGTACTGTTTCCATTTATGATGTACATTTAGAACTGTGTAGGAGGCATGGAGAAGGAGAGGCTTCTGTAAGTGTCAAAGTTCTTGCATACAGTGCTCATATTCTACGTAGTCTTTCATATGATAGACTACATTTCCACAATGAGATACCTAAGCAAAGGAAACACAGGTCATATGATTGTGGAATGAGCAAAAAAATGTGCATGTTTTTCAATGATATTACCTGTGTTTCCTAACATTACACACCACATTGTGTAGATGAGGTTTAGGCCTGTTCCTGGAGACAGAGGAGGTCTGACATTTGTTCAAGAGTGTAGTGGACATTACTCACTTCGTTGGTAGGCCTCCACATGTATTATCTTCTCTGTATTCTTCAACAAACCTAAATTCCATCTGCAACCCTGAGTAGGACTTACCTGAAACAAATCTGTGGATAGGTTACACCTTATTGGCATCTTGAAACAATCATTTAAAATGTTAGGGACAGATTTATGGTGGCCGTGCGCCTCTTTTGCTCCATTGTGGGTCACTTTTGTGTAAAAGATGCACCATGTTGCAAGATAGGTTTCAGTTCATCTCCAGCAAGATACCATCAGTTTAAAATGTATATAATTAGCATTGTGTAGGGGGCATGCAGAAGCAAAAGCTTTTATAAGTGTCAAAGTTGTTGCATGCAGTGCTGCACTTCTAGGTACTGTTTAATATGCTGGACTACATCTGCACTATGAGATACCTAAGCAAAGGCAACACAGGTGATGTGATTGTGAAATGAGGAAAAGAAACTCCACATTTTTCAATTACATCACTTGTGTTTCCTAAGTTTATGAATGACATTGTGCAGATGAAGTTTAGGTCTGTCCACGGACACAGAAGAGGTCTGGCCTTTGTTCAAGAGTGAAGTGGACATGACTTACTTCATTGGTAGGCCTTCACATGTATTATGTCCTCTGTTCTCTTCAAACAACTCGAAATTTCATTTGGAACCCTGAGTAGGTCTCACCTCAAACAAACCTCTGGATAGGACACATCTTATTGGCATCCTGAAGCAATCATTTAAAATGTTAGTGTCTTGCGACACTTTTCTGAGACAACAGCAGTGCAAAAGATGCACCATGTTTTAAGATAGGCCTCACTTCATCTGCATCAAGATACTGTTAGTTTAAAATGTATATCTTTAGGACTGTGTAGGGGGCCTGGAGAAGCAGAAGCTTCTGTCAGTGTCAAAGTTGTTGAAAAACTGTTTGTCCTTCAATCTTTTCCCTTGTCTTTTGTAATTTTTAAATACATGTTTTAATATTTTTCAAATGTTTGTTCTCTCTTTCACAGATTGAAAGTATAAAAACAAAAAGTGAGTAATTTAACGACAATTATAAGGTAAATGTTTTGTATTCTTTTCGTTACATTTCTATCACATTCACCTACTATTAGTTCCACAGCTTCATTTCTTTAACCCTCAGTTTCCTGCCTTTGCTACTTTCCTCAATCCTTTCTCTATTACCTACTTACTCAACTCCTTCCACTCTTTTTCTCAGTCCCTCTCTTCTCATAGTTCCTCACTCTTGTTCACTCACTCCGTCTCTATTACTCTTAGTGTCTTTGACTGATCACTTTTTCACTACTTGTTCATAATGCTTTCTCTGTGTAGTTGAAGCACACTAAGGGGCATATTATGAACACAGCCAATAAAATATTGCTGTTTTTAATGGCAGAAAACTGGTGCAAAAGTGGTTTTAGCGGCAGTTTTCTGCCGCAAAAGCGGCTTTGGTGACATATTTCTGCCGATAAAAGCTGCAAAACTTTTATTGCCTATGTTGATGATATGGCTCTATGTTATTTACATTTCTTTGCTGTTTCAATTAATTTTTTTCTGTTATTTTTTGTTTTCTGTTTTCTATTTTTTCTCTCTGTTATTCCCCATGTTTTAATCTTATTTTGAACATTCACTCACATTCTCCAAGAAACTCTTCTTTGTTATTGTTCTACTCTCTTTTTTTTCTTTCACTTCCTTATCTATTTTGTTTTCCACAATTATACCCTCTTCCGTCTTTTCTTCGGTAAATAGATCTATTAAACAGTATCTCTGGTTTACTCCCTATAGCTGTCTTTCTTTTAACATCACTCTCTGTTTACTTTCCTTATACTTACTCTTCTTTTTAAAAAAAAAAAAAAATTTTTTGGTTCGCTCCCGGTTCGCGAACCGGGAAGCGAACTGGGAAGCGAACTAAAAGAAATAGAGCTTGCCAGAGTGCTAAATATTCTAGCAATTTTTTTTGAAAGGGGAGGTAGTTCTGAAAAGAATTTTTTTTTTAATGTTTTTGTTGTTTTATATTTTTTTTTTATTTTTTGAACATTTTTTGTTTTTTTTGTATTTTTTGAACAATTTTATATTTTCTTTGGTTTTTTTGGGGGGGGAAACAACTAAAAACAGGCATTGAAAAGGGCTCAACAGGAGCAAAAAAGAAATTACTGTGTGGGGCGGTTAGGGCAATTATGATTGTTATAAGCCAGGTTGATGGAATTAATACTCATGTTACCACATGATATCAATGCACCGCAGTGCAGACAAGTATATTTCATATGCCCAAAATTCTCCTGGATGTTTGGCACGGTTTCCCATGCCTCTGCTGCGGTCAATGATATTAACGATGTTGACCTGGCCACAGGAGTTGCTGTTGGGTTTTGTTCCATGTCTCGTATTTCCGCCCGGCTGTAATTGAGTGGATGCCACCTGCTCATGTGCCGATGCATGGTATAGTTCCCATAGCTATACTTTTTATCAGTCCCTCTTGATAATTTTTCTTTGCAAATGAGGCAGGTGACATACCTCGCATTCACTTTCTTCTGCCCTGGAGGGATTGAAAAAAACTGCCAAATGAAACTGGCTTTCCTATGGGAAACCCGGGGCACCTCTTCCAAGAACTGTGGTCCTTCTCTCTCCTCTTCCTCTATTTCTTCCTCTTCCTCCTCTGTGTTGGTGATGACCTGGGGAGGTGGTCCTCTCTTCCAATGAGGAGGTTGAGGTGGTGGTGGGGGTGCACCAGCTGAAGCAAGTACTGAAGCCATTGCTCTACTATGAATAAAGGTCTTCCTCTCACAATGATGAAAGTCAGAGTGAGGAAAGAAGGAGGGGTTTTCATCATTTGGGAAAAACAATAGTTCTAAACCAATGAAAAGTGTTATTTTTAGGTCACCTGACCTAGCCTTACATGATTATGAAACCAAAAGTTAAATGAACCAATGAAAAGTTTTATTAACAAGTCACATGACCTCTCACGCTTATGTTACGCGCTGCGGAACGCGCCCCGGATCGCTTCCGGGTCGCTGCGCTTCGCGCCTCGGTTCGCGTACCGGAGCACTTCCGGGTGCGCTAACGCAGCGCGTCATAAGACGCATTACGCGACAACGTGATACGTCGCGCTTCCGCGACGCGTCACGATGTTGATTTCTAACGCGGCAGTTGCGCTAACGGAACGTTTACCGGTTCGCGGACCGGGTCGCGGCATCAAATTGAGCTAACGGAAAGCTTCCCGGTTCGCGAACCGGGAGCGAAACAAAAAAAATATAAAAAAAAAAATTATTAATAAACATATAAAATATATTTTGGGATTTAAAGAAGAATACATTTTACAGCTATAGATATTAGCTTTTAAAAAACCAATGAAATTCACTGAAAAAAACATAGGTTATAGACCATATATAGTTAGGAATTAGCATTTACAAAACCTTGAAAATTCACTGAAAAAACCATAGGTTATAGACCATATATAGTTAGGAATTAGCATTTAAAAAACCTTATTTTACTCACACAAAACCATTGAAATTCCATATATAGTTAGTTGTACTAACTATATATCGCGCACCCGCAATCCACTGCTGATCATGTCACATATTACATCATTCATGACATGGTCAGTGACATCACTGATGACATCACTGATGACATCTCAAATGACATCACTGATGACATCACTGATGACATCTCAAATGACATCACTGATGACATCACTGATGACATCATCCAGTGACTGTGTGTTTCTGTAAAGTTTAAATATGTTTTACATATTGAAGAATGAGTAGATGTAGAAGTGTCTGGATGAAGGATTTAGTAGGTGCGTGACTGACTGTATGAGTGAGTGATTAAATGTGTCTCACTGAATGCATGGGTTAGTGACTAAACTGTCTTAATTTGTGCATCATTATGTCTGTTGTTCTGTAAACTGCTGCATGTGTTGATCAGTAGCTATATGAGTAACTATATGGGTTATTGATTGGTTGCCCAAGCATTTGTATGGGAGACTGAGTGTGTGTGTGGGTGGCTGGGAGGTGTATGACTCTGTGCATATATGTGTGAGCAGTTGATTCACTAGATGTATGGGTTCAAAAGTGCATGTGGAAACAGCTGTATGGGCGGTTGACTGTGTGCATGAGTGTATTGGTGAGTGAATGGATATCTCAGTGCTACATGTCAAAGTAAGTACATATGTAAAATACAGTACATGTGAGAGTTGACATATATAAATAACTGTGCATAGGAGCCAGTGAATGTGTGAGTGGCTGTATGCATCATTGTGAACTTGTATCCAGGATTGTATAAGAGAGTAAATATGTTTTAGTATATGTTTGAATAAGTAAGGTGTGTATAACTGTATAGTTGAGAAAATGGAGGTGTGATTGATTCTTTGCATGACTGACTAGGTGTCTGAGTAACTCCATGGATGAGTGACAGTCTGTGAGTGTATGTTTACACTGAGTGTATCTAAGGTTATATTAGAGTCTGAAGAGGTTCATTGTATTATCACATGAATGATGTCATCAGTGATGTGATCAGTAATGTCAAATGAGATGTCATCAGTGATGTCATCAGTGATGTCATTTGAGATGTCATCAGTGATGTCATCAGTGATGTCATTTGAGATGTCATCAGTGATGTCATCAGTGATGTCACTGACCATGTCATGAATGATGTAATATGTGACATGATAAGCAGTGGATTGCGGGTGCGCGATATATAGTTAGTACAACTAACTATATATGGAATTTCAATGGTTTTGTGTGAGTAAAATAAGGTTTTTTAAATGCTAATTCCTAACTATATATGGTCTATAACCTATGGTTTTTTCAGTGAATTTTCAAGGTTTTGTAAATGCTAATTCCTAACTATATATGGTCTATAACCTATGGTTTTTTCAGTGAATATATATATATATATTCACAGAAAAAACTATAGGTTATAGACCATATATAGTTAGGAATTAGCATTTACAAAACCTTGAAAATTCACTGAAAAAACCATAGGTTATAGACCATATATAGTTAGGAATTAGCATTTAGAAAACCTTATTTTACTCACACAAAACCATTGAAATTCCATATATAGTTAGTTGCACTAACTATATATCGCGCACCCGCAATCCACTGCTGATGATGTCACATATTACATCATTCATGACATGGTCAGTGACATCACTGATGACATCACTGATGACATCTCAAATGACATCACTGATGACATCACTGATGACATCACTGATGAAATCACTGATGACATCATCCAGTGACTGTGTGTTTCTGTAAAGTTAAAATGCGTCTTACATATTGAAGAATGAGTGGAAGTATAAGTGTCTGGACAAAGGATTTAGTAGGTGCATGACTGAATGTATGAGTGAGTGATTAAATGTGTCTCACTGAGTGCATGGGTTAGTGACTAAACTATCTTAATTTGAGCATCATTATGTCTGTTCTTCTGTAAACTGCTGCACGTGTTGATCAGTAGCTATATGATTAACTATATGGGTTACTGAATGATTGTCCAAGTATTTGTATGGGAGACTGAGTGTGTGTGTGGCTGGCTGGCTGGGAGGTGTGTGACTCTGTGCAGATCAATGTGTACTTGTATCAATGATTCTATAAGAAGGTAAGTATGTGTTAGTATATGTTTGAAAATGTAAGGTGCTCTATGTTTAACTGTATAGACAAGAAAATGGAAGTGTCATTGATTCTTTAACAGGACTGACTACGTGTGTGAGTAACTCCATGGATGAGTGGCAGACTGTGAGTGTCTGTATAGGTGTATGAGTGCATATGATAGTGTTGTAAAGATGAGTGATTGTATGTATGAATGATTGTATGGGTGAATGAGTGAATGTGTGTGTAGACATAGGAATCAGTGAGTGCGTATGTAGTAACTAGTATTGGTGTGTCAATGGTTTCAAAAATTATACTCTGTATTTAACACTGGGTGAAACAGAGGTTATATAAAAATGTGAGGAGATGCATTGTATTGTCACATGAATGATATCATCAGTGATGTGGTCATTGATGTCAAATCACATGTCATCAGTGATGTCATCAGTGATGTCATTTGAGATGACATCAGTGATGTCATCAGTGATGTCACTGACCATGTCATGAATGATGTAATATGTGACATCATCAGCAGTGGATTGCGGGTGCGCGATATATAGTTAGTGCAACTAACTATATATGGAATTTCAATGGTTTTGTGTGAGTAAAATAAGGTTTTCTAAATGCTAATTCCTAACTATATATGGTCTATAACCTATGGTTTTTTCAGTGAATTTTCAAGGTTTTGTAAATGCTAATTCCTAACTATATATGGTCTATAACCTATGGTTTTTTCTGTGAATTTCATTGGTTTTTTAACAGCTAATATCTGTAGCTGTAAAATGTATTCTTCTTTAAATCCCAAAATATATTTTATATGTTTATGAATAATTTTTTTTTTAAATATTTTTTTTTCTTCGTTCCCGCTTCGCGAATCGGGAAGCTTCCCGTTAGCTGACCTTGATGCCGCGAAATAGACCGCGAGCCGGTAAACGTTTCTTTACCGCAAGTGCCGCGTTAGAAAACAACATCGTGACGCCTCCCGTCCGCATGACGTTTCACGTTGTCGCGTGATACGTCATATGACGTGCTACGTTAGCGAACTGGTACGCGAAGCGAGTCGCAAAGCGCAGGTTTCTGGAAGCAAACCGGGAGGCCCTGCAAAGCGCTTAACGTAAACACAGCAAGTCATGTGACTTGGTAATAACACTTTTCATTGGTTCATTTCACTTTTGGTTTCCTAATGATGTAAGACTAGGTCATATAATCTAAAATGAACACTTTTGATTGGTTGAGAACTCTTGTTTTTCCCAAATGATGAAAATCCCTCCTTCTTTCCTCACTGTGACTTTCATCATTGTGAGAGAAAGACCCTTTGTGATCACTGAGCAATGGCTTCTTTAGTAGCTTCAGCTGGTGCTTCCCCACCACCTCCACCACATCCAAGGAAGAGTGGACCACCTGCTCAAGTTATAATTCAACAAGAAGAAGAAGAAGAGGAACAGGACGACGAGCACGAAGAGAGGCAGTTTTTGCCTGAGCAGCCCAGGACGTCTCACCGGAAAGAAAACTTCATTTGGCAATTTTTTAAAATTCCCAAAGGTCAGAAAAAAGTAAATGCAAGATACGTAACTTGCCTTATATGTCAAGATAGACTGTCCAGAGGAACCGAGAAAAAATACAGTTTCGGAAACTACACAATGCATCACCATATGACTAGGTGGCATCCTAACAACTACAGTGCTGCACAGTTTGGGAACGACCTAGATAATCTCCCTATTATGGCCAGAAGATCTGTTGTACCAGAAGTAACGGGACCAGAGGGCAGGGAGATGGTGCCAAATATACAAATGAAATTTGGTGAAGTAAAACACATCTGCGTATTTTGCGATGGATTCATTTCCTACGGAGAAAAAAGCATCACTCTGATCAACAGAGCTATTGACTATCATATGCAAGTTTGTACGAAACGCCCAAAATAATAAATACTTCTTTTTTTGTTTTGTTGCTCCTGTTGAGCCCTTTACAATGAATCGTTTTCATTGCCCCCTCCAAGAAAAACCCAAAAAAATATAAAGCTGTTCAGAAAAATTCAAAAAAAGTAAAAAAATGTTCCGAAAAATAATAAAAAAAATATAAAACAACAAAAACAATAAAAAAAAAAGTTCTTTTCAGAACTACCTCCCCGTTATTAAAAAATTGGTACAATATTTGGAACTGTGCCAACCTCTATTTCTCTTAGTTCGCTTCCCAGTTCGCTCGCCGGTACGCGAACCAGAAGCGAACCAAAAACAGTAAGTATAAGGGAAGGAAACAGACACTTATGTTAAAAGAAAGACAGCTATAGGGGAGTAAACTAGAGATACTATTACCCGTAATCCACTGCTGATGATGTCACATATTACATCATTCATGACATGCTCACTGACATCATCAGCAGAGGATTGCGGGTTTTTTGGCAACGTGCCTTATCCACGGTTTAATAACGCTGCCTTTTGCTTTATATAAGTTTTCAAATTGTATGAAATATATACCAATAGGTCGTTATGAACCTTTAGGTAGTGCTTTTCTTCATGAGGTCTGGTCGCTTCCATACACATACAGATGTTTCAAAGATGATCAAGAAGTTTATCTGAATGGAGAGGAATGCACTGAGACGCCAGATCATTCACTAATGTGTAGGCACATACAGTTACACGGTTCATGCAACAAACACCGACCAAATATGGCTTGAGTGTTGCAAGGCACGCCAGTTCCTGCTATCATCCCCACGTTCAAGTTGTTGGAAAATGGTAGTTATTTGATGCTCAATAATGAAGATTGTTCTGAGTTAATTGAAAAGGGTCTGCACCTCTGTACGGGTGTTCGCTATGTGAAGCACGAAAGTTTCACGGGCCGAACTCAAGGCCACCTCTCTCTGAGACAAAAGAGCTCTTATTCTTGCCATGCCGTTGAAATCTGTCCCAAGCTTGGTATTTGTGGCCAGATTGAAAACTCCCTATGTTCATGTGTGGGAGGAAATAGAACATTTCTGCAGCAAATAACCCGTTCACTTACTGTTACGATAAAAGGAATACTTTTAATTCAGATTTGCCTTTCAATTTCAGCAAGATGGTTCCGACTATCTTTAACGCATCCTCCACAAAGACCCTGGCGCACTTTTTTAAAGTTGTTACCAGTGGTCTCGTGACTTCATTTGAGAAAATCTTTGGAGTCATCCCTGCTTCCTTTCATTCTATTTTCTCCACTCTGGTTCGTGGATTGGCATTTTTACTTGCATTACCAGCGGACGCTCTTGTGCTTTTTTACATTTTTAAATATGGATGTCCCTCCTATACAACCTCCCACCCTGCAGCTGCTGACACTGTTCCGCAATCGCATGCTAGAATATTATGGCACAATGCCGTTGGCGATATTAAGCACGGCATATGGATTATCTTTTCGATTCTCCTACTTCACCTGTGTCCAGCCTGTATTTCACTGCCTGACCTGTGATTTCGATTGGGCCATTGATTTGTGTCTCTGCGGACCGGTTTCTCCTGACGTCGACTTTAATCAGCTGATGACCCCTATCATTACTCACGAGTTGGTTTGTCCTGGCGAAAGGATTATGGCTGTGGCATTGATGCATGGACTACTTGGTCCCTGGAATTTACTGGCGGCAGCACAGTCTTTCTTGGAACAGAGCTTTCTTGAAAACCCACCGAGCTGTCCTCTGATGGTGATAGAGGATCCGGTTCTGGGAGAGCACGTATGTTCTTTTCCGCTTTTAAATTGGATGGCTGAACTGTTTTCGGATGAAGACGGTGACTTCCTATTGGAGGCTGTTGCAGCTTATTTTGCATACACAGTTATGTTGTAGACCTTTTTCATGTTTGATATGCTGAGTACTAGCATTTCATTGACAATTCATTGACTTATTTGTCAAGTTTTTATTATTTACCTTGCCTATTGGCTTAAGACTCGATAAAGTACTTGGCTGTTTTATTTTTCTTTAGCATTAAATTTTCCTAGTTTTTAATGCTTTACCTTGCGGACCGTCCACATATAAACTTGCAATCTGCTCTCATGAGATGGCACTTCTATTATCTTATTCAGTTAGTTTCCGGATCATGGGGAGGTGTCATCTAGGTCCTGGATATCTTTACACCGTGTTAAGTTAGCATGGGCTCATTACCGGTTTAAACGCCATTTTTCCTTTTTTGCAACTTCTGCACACGACACTTAGTTGTTGCTTTAGCTTTCCACCTAGTAGTTCATCGTGGTTTACATGAGAATAATATGTTATTGCTCTACTATCTGCTTTGCTTGTTAAACTATATCTGTACAGCGAGTGCTAAAGTTTCAAGAACAACACGATACAGAATTGTTATGAGGTCTGATCTCCACGACTTCATACTCATAACATAAGTGCAACTTCTGCCAATTCTGGGCATGAGGCGGGTTTTATATTGCTTTGCCGAACACACATACACAACAGTTGATGCGGTTCACATGAAGAGAGAGCTGGTGTATGCTGATGTGATTCCTTCAAATCTAAGACACTAAAGTATGGGCACGCCCTAAACCAACACAAAGAGACCTTCTTAGCAAATAATATAATATGTGTATTAGGGAGGGTGAGATATAAGCAGCCGCGGGCCGTGGAGGGAGTTACGGTGAGGCAGGGAGGCGGGGAGGGGGAGAAGCAGGGTGGAGCCCTCTCTACCTTGCCCCTCCCCCTCCCCGCCTCCCTGCCCCACCGTAACTCCCTCCACGGCCCGTGGCTGCTTATAAGTGTTGCTAACTCTTATTCATTTACAGCATGTTAACATACTGTCACCATTCGCTTTTTATGTACTAGTAACTATGCTGGTAATTTTGCTACTGATAATATGTGTACTTGTATTCTCCACCCTGCTTCTCCCCCTCCCCGCCTCCCTGCCTCACCGTAACTCCCTCCACGGCCCGCGGCTGCTTATAAGTGTTGCTAACTCTTATTCATTTACAGCATGTTAACATACTATCACCATTCGCTTTTTATGTACTAGTAACTATGCTGGTAATTTTGCTACTGATAATATGTGTACTTGTATTATCTAAGATACTACGCCTGAGAAGACGGCATTAGTAAATAAACATTTCAAATACACATGTGTTCTTCTTAACTCCATGTTCTGGTTTCTAAGAATTATATAACGACCGACTGTTCATGAGTTCCACGTATCCTGAGGTACTATAAGTTCATATTCTGGATTGTCTAAACATTGAGAGTTTGTTATATCCAATGTGACACTGTACCTAGCTTGCTAAGGAGTTTTTGATTACTAACGTGAGTTTTGGGACACCCTAATTCGCCGAGGTTCCAATCCTCTGTCCACAGTTCTGTGTGAGAACAGAAACCCTGCGACAGGGGCACCCCCGACCCTTGCTGGAGCTTCATCACACTTGCGATACAATTCCAGCAATGCGCCACCTTTACGGCACAGATACATCACGCATCTGTGCTGTTTTTGCCCCATGATGCGCCGCATTGTAAATGCAGCACACCATACAGTGAATATATATATATATATATTCACAGAAAAAAACATAGGTTATAGACCATATATAGTTAGGAATTAGCATTTACAAAACCTTGAAAATTCACTGAAAAAACCATAGGTTATAGACCATATATAGTTAGGAATTAGCATTTAGAAAACCTTATTTTACTCACACAAAACCATTGAAATTCCATATATAGTTAGTTGCACTAACTATATATCGCGCACCCGCAATCCACTGCTGATGATGTCACATATTACATCATTCATGACATGGTCAGTGACATCACTGATGACATCACTGATGACATCTCAAATGACATCACTGATGACATCACTGATGACATCACTGATGACATCACTGATGACATCATCCAGTGACTGTGTGTTTCTGTAAAGTTAAAATGTGTCTTACATATTGAAGAATGAGTGGAAGTATAAGTGTCTGGACAAAGGATTTAGTAGGTGCATGACTGAATGTATGAGTGAGTGATTAAATGTGTCTCACTGAGTGCATGGGTTAGTGACTAAACTATCTTAATTTGAGCATCATTATGTCTGTTGTTCTGTAAACTGCTGCACGTGTTGATCAGTAGCTATATGATTAACTATATGGGTTACTGATTGATTGTCCAAGTATTTGTATGGGAGACTGAGTGTGTGTGTGGCTGGCTGGCTGGGAGGTGTGTGACTCTGTGCAGATCAATGTGTACTTGTATCAATGATTCTATAAGAAGGTAAGTATGTGTTAGTATATGTTTGAAAATGTAAGGTGCTCTATGTTTAACTGTATAGACAAGAAAATGGAAGTGTCATTGATTCTTTAACAGGACTGACTACGTGTGTGAGTAACTCCATGGATGAGTGGCAGACTGTGAGTGTCTGTATAGGTGTATGAGTGCATATGATAGTGTTGTAAAGATGAGTGATTGTATGTATGAATGATTGTATGGGTGAATGAGTGAATGTGTGTGTAGACATAGGAATCAGTGAGTACGTATGTAGTAACTAGTATTGGTGTGTCAATGGTTTCAAAAATTATACTCTGTATTTAACACTGGGTGAAACAGAGGTTATATTAAAATGTGAGGAGATGCATTGTATTGTCACATGAATGATATCATCAGTGATGTGGTCATTGATGTCAAATCACATGTCATCAGTGATGTCATCAGTGATGTCATTTGAGATGACATCAGTGATGTCATCAGTGATGTCACTGACCATGTCATGAATGATGTAATATGTGACATCATCAGCAGTGGATTGCGGGTGCGCGATATATAGTTAGTGCAACTAACTATATATGGAATTTCAATGGTTTTGTGTGAGTAAAATAAGGTTTTCTAAATGCTAATTCCTAACTATATATGGTCTATAACCTATGGTTTTTTCAGTGAATTTTCAAGGTTTTGTAAATGCTAATTCCTAACTATATATGGTCTATAACCTATGGTTTTTTCTGTGAATTTCATTGGTTTTTTAACAGCTAATATCTGTAGCTGTAAAATGTATTCTTCTTTAAATCCAAAAATATATTTTATATGTTTATGAATAATTTTTTTTTTAAATATTTTTTTTTCTTCGTTCCCGCTTCGCGAATCGGGAAGCTTCCCGTTAGCTGACCTTGATGCCGCGTAATAGACCGCGAGCTGGTAAACGTTTCTTTACCGCAAGTGCCGCGTTAGAAAACAACATCGTGACGCCTCCCGTCCGCATGACGTTTCACGTTGTCGCGTGATACGTCATATGACGTGCTACGTTAGCGAACTGGTACGCGAAGCGAGTCGCAAAGCGCAGGTTTCTGGAAGCAAACCGGGAGGCCCTGCAAAGCGCTTAACGTAAACACAGCAAGTCATGTGACTTGGTAATAACACTTTTCATTGGTTCATTTCACTTTTGGTTTCCTAATGATGTAAGACTAGGTCATATAATCTAAAATGAACACTTTTGATTGGTTGAGAACTCTTGTTTTTCCCAAATGATGAAAATCCCTCCTTTCCTCACTGTGACTTTCATCATTGTGAGAGAAAGACCCTTTGTGATCACTGAGCAATGGCTTCTTTAGTAGCTTCAGCTGGTGCTTCCCCACCACCTCCACCACATCCAAGGAAGAGTGGACCACCTGCTCAAGTTATAATTCAACAAGAAGAAGAAGAAGAGGAACAGGACGACGAGCACGAAGAGAGGCAGTTTTTGCCTGATCAGCCCAGGACGTCTCACCGGAAAGAAAACTTCATTTGGCAATTTTTTAAAATTCCCAAAGGTCAGAAAAAAGTAAATGCAAGATACGTAACTTGCCTTATATGTCAAGATAGACTGTCCAGAGGAACCGAGAAAAAATACAGTTTCGGAAACTACACAATGCATCACCATATGACTAGGTGGCATCCTAACAACTACAGTGCTGCACAGTTTCGGAACGACCTAGATAATCTCCCTATTATGGCCAGAAGATCTGTTGTACCGGAAGTAACGGGACCAGAGGGCAGGGAGATGGTGCCAAATATACAAATGAAATTTGGTGAAGTAAAACACATCTGCGTATTTTGCGATGGATGCATTTCCTACGGAGAAAAAAGCATCACTCTGATCAACAGAGCTATTGACTATCATATGCAAGTTTGTACGAAACGCCCAAAATAATAAATACTTCTTTTTTTGTTTTGTTGCTCCTGTTGAGCCCTTTACAATGAATCATTTTCATTGCCCCCTCCAAGAAAAACCCAAAAAAATATAAAGCTGTTCAGAAAAATTCAAAAAAAGTAAAAAAATGATCCGAAAAATAATAAAAAAAATATAAAACAACAAAAACAATTAAAAAAAAGTTCTTTTCAGAACTATCTCCCCGTTATTAAAAAATTGGTACAATATTTGGAACTGTGCCAACCTCTATTTCTCTTAGTTCGCTTCCCAGTTCGCTCGCCGGTACGCGAACCAGAAGCGAACCAAAAACAGTAAGTATAAGGGAAGGAAACAGACACTTATGTTAAAAGAAAGACAGCTATAGGGGAGTAAACTAGAGATACTATTACCTGTAATCCACTGCTGATGATGTCACATATTACATCATTCATGACATGCTCACTGACATCATCAGCAGAGGATTGCGGGTTTTTTGGCAACGTGCCTTATCCACGGTTTAATAACGCTGCCTTTTGCTTTATATAAGTTTTCAAATTGTATGAAATATATACCAATAGGTCGTTATGAACCTTTAGGTAGTGCTTTTCTTCATGAGGTCTGGTCGCTTCCATACACATACAGATGTTTCAAAGATGATCAAGAAGTTTATCTGAATGGAGAGGAATGCACTGAGACGCCAGATCATTCACTAATGTGTAGGCACATACAGTTACACGGTTCATGCAACAAACACCGACCAAATATGGCTTGAGTGTTGCAAGGCACGCCAGTTCCTGCTATCATCCCCACGTTCAAGTTGTTGGAAAATGGTAGTTATTTGATGCTCAATAATGAAGATTGTTCTGAGTTAATTGAAAAGGGTCTGCACCTCTGTACGGGTGTTCGCTATGTGAAGCACGAAAGTTTCACGGGCCGAACTCAAGGCCACCTCTCTCTGAGACAAAAGAGCTCTTATTCTTGCCATGCCGTTGAAATCTGTCCCAAGGTTGGTATTTGTGGCCAGATTGAAAACTCCCTATGTTCATGTGTGGGAGGAAATAGAACATTTCTGCAGCAAATAACCCGTTCACTTACTGTTACGATAAAAGGAATACTTTTAATTCAGATTTGCCTTTCAATTTCAGCAAGATGGTTCCGACTATCTTTAACGCATCCTCCACAAAGACCCTGGCGCACTTTTTTAAAGTTGTTACCAGTGGTCTCGTGACTTCATTTGAGAAAATCTTTGGAGTCATCCCTGCTTCCTTTCATTCTATTTTCTCCACTCTGGTTCGTGGATTGGCATTTTTACTTGCATTACCAGCGGACGCTCTTGTGCTTTTTTACATTTTTAAATATGGATGTCCCTCCTATGCAACCTCCCACCCTGCAGCTGCTGACACTGTTCCGCAATCGCATGCTAGAATATTATGGCACAATGCCGTTGGCGATATTAAGCACGGCATATGGATTATCTTTTCGATTCTCCTACTTCACCTGTGTCCAGCCTGTATTTCACTGCCTGACCTGTGATTTCGATTGGGCCATTGATTTGTGTCTCTGCGGACCGGTTTCTCCTGACGTCGACTTTAATCAGCTGATGACTCCTATCATTACTCACGAGTTGGTTTGTCCTGGCGAAAGGATTATGGCTGTGGCATTGATGCATGGACTACTTGGTCCCTGGAATTTACTGGCGGCAGCACAGTCTTTCTTGGAACAGAGCTTTCTTGAAAACCCACCGAGCTGTCCTCTGATGGTGATAGAGGATCCGGTGCTGGGAGAGCACGTATGTTCTTTTCCGCTTTTAAATTGGATGGCTGAACTGTTTTCGGATGAAGACGGTGACTTCCTATTGGAGGCTGTTGCAGCTTATTTTGCATACACAGTTATGTCATAGACCTTTTTCATGTTTGATATGCTGAGTACTAGCATTTCATTGACAATTCATTGACTTATTTGTCAAGTTTTTATTATTTACCTTGCCTATTGGCTTAAGACTCGATAAAGTACTTGGCTGTTTTATTTTTCTTTAGCATTAAATTTTCCTAGTTTTTAATGCTTTACCTTGCGGACCGTCCACATATAAACTTGCAATCTGCTCTCATGAGATGGCACTTCTATTATCTTATTCAGTTCGTTTCCGGATCATGGGGAGGTGTCATCTAGGTCCTGGATATCTTTACACCGTGTTAAGTTAGCATGGGCTCATTACCGGTTTAAACGCCATTTTTCCTTTTTTGCAACTTCTGCACACGACACTTAGTTGTTGCTTTAGCTTTCCACCTAGTAGTTCATCGTGGTTTACATGAGAATAATATGTTATTGCTCTACTATCTGCTTTGCTTGTTAAACTATATCTGTACAGCGAGTGCTAAAGTTTCAAGAACAACACGATACAGAATTGTTATGAGGTCTGATCTCCACGACTTCATACTCATAACATAAGTGCAACTTCTGCCAATTCTGGGCATGAGGCGGGTTTTATATTGCTTTGCCGAACACACATACACAACAGTTGATGCGGTTCACATGAAGAGAGAGCTGGTGTATGCTGATGTGATTCCTTCAAATCTAAGACACTAAAGTATGGGCACGCCCTAAACCAACACAAAGAGACCTTCTTAGCAAATAATATAATATGTGTATTAGGGAGGGTGAGATATAAGCAGCCGCGGGCCGTGGAGGGAGTTACGGTGAGGCAGGGAGGCGGGGAGGGGGAGAAGCAGGGTGGAGCCCTCTCTACCTTGCCCCTCCCCCTCCCCGCCTCCCTGCCCCACCGTAACTCCCTCCACGGCCCGCGGCTGCTTATAAGTGTTGCTAACTCTTATTCATTTACAGCATGTTAACATACTATCACCATTCGCTTTTTATGTACTAGTAACTATGCTGGTAATTTTGCTACTGATAATATGTGTACTTGTATTATCTAAGATACTACGCCTGAGAAGACGGCATTAGTAAATAAACATTTCAAATACACATGTGTTCTTCTTAACTCCATGTTCTGGTTTCTAAGAAATATATAACGACCGACTGTTCATGAGTTCCACGTATCCTGAGGTACTATAAGTTCATATTCTGGATTGTCTAAACATTGAGAGTTTGTTATATCCAATGTGACACTGTACCTAGCTTGCTAAGGAGTTTTTGATTACTAACGTGAGTTTTGGGACACCCTAATTCGCCGAGGTTCCAATCCTCTGTCCACAGTTCTGTGTGAGAACAGAAACCCTGCGACAGGGGCACCCCCGACCCTTGCTGGGGCTTCATCACACTTGCGATACAACTCCAGCAATGCGCCACCTTTACGGCACAGATACATCACGCATCTGTGCTGTTTTTGCCCCATGATGCGCCGCATTGTAAATGCAGCACACCATAGGTGACGGAACAGCGGCACAGAATGACTAACACATCCCTGGTGATGCGCCAGTCATCATAAATGTATCCCTATGCTTCTTATCTTGTTAGAGATGAACCGCCATATGTATCATCAAAGTTTTTTGCATTTCCTAAATAGCGAACTTTAAGGAATAAATAGCGATTCTTTACCATTCCTAGTTTGCGATTAGCTATTTGCTAATTACAAATTACCCATTCATTTCCTTCATTTCCATAGGGCGGTTGGACTCACTTTTAGCTCGAACGGCTGAATGGATTTCCACGAAACTTGGCAAAATTGTAGGGACTGGTAGCCCGATGTGCCTTTGCTATGTCTCAAGATATATGCTCCAGTGGTTTTTACGAAAATTAACTTTGAAAAATATATATTGGGCTACATTGGCCTATATATATGTTGGAGCCCAAATGTAGCCCAATGTAGCCCAATGAAGCCCAATGTAGCCCAATGTAGCCCAAAGATGGCCGCCAGACACACAAAAAAACAAATGTAGCCCAAATATCAGCCAGATGTAGCCCAACTATAGCCCAGTGACAGAATGACCAATCAGCTTCGCAAACCTCCGTTACGCGAAGCGGAGCGCTGTTACAGATATATATCTTTTTTTGAACGTTAATTTCTCAAAATCCACTGGAGCACATATATTGAGACCTAGCAAAGGCACATTGGGCTACCAGTCCCTAATATTTTGCCAAGTTTCGTGCAAATCCATTCAGCCGTTCGATTATTATTATTATTTTTTTTTTTTGCCCCGCGGGGCCCTTTTAAAACCTCCACATCAAACCTAGGGGGTCAGCGAGGATCTACTATGCCCCCTTATAGTTATTTCCCCCTTTGTTTTGACCTCCTCTTGTCTCTCGATCCTACCGAGAGACAAGATGGCGGCCGCTACGGACTTTTTGGAATGTTGACAGACGCCGGAGAACCAATCAGCTTCGCTTCACAAAGCTCCGTTGCGCGTAAAGTACGCGTCCTGGGACGCTGCCAGGTCCGCTGTTACAGATATATATCTTTTTTTAAACGTTAATTTCTCAAAATCCACTGGAGCACATATATTGAGACCTACAAAAGGCACATCGGGCTACCAGTCCCTACAATTTTGCCAAGTTTCGTGCAAATCCATTCAGCCGTTCGGGCTAAAAGTGAGGCCAACCGCCCTATGGAAAACTCAATGTTAAAAACACATTTTGGGACCCCCCGTTTTTCTCGGCCCCCCCTTGACGAACCCCCCCCAAATTTTCAAGGGCTGCTCAAAAACAAAATGTGCCATTTTCCTGAAAATTTCAGCCAATTCCGTCCACAAACGCCAAAGTTATTAGACATAGAATTTTCAAAAATCCCATAGAGAAAAAATCCTAACTATATATACCTACTGGCGACCGCCAGTAGGTAATATATATATATATATATATGTATATATGACCTACTGGCGGTCGCCAGTAGGTAGTTATAGTTAGGATTGATTTCCATAGGGAAATCGCAACATTCTATTTGGAATAACTTTGGCGCCGGTTGAGGAATCAGCCTGGATTTTTCAGCAACTTTGCCTCGCAGCTCTCTGCTCCTTCCCTGAAAGTTTGGGCGGGATCCGTCAAGCGGGGGCCGAGATAAAAGGGGGGTCCCAAAACGTGTTTTCCCCATGTTAATTTCCATAGGGCGGTCTGTCGCACTTTTAGCTCGAACGGCTGAATGGATTTTCACCAAACTTGGCAAAATTGTAGGGACTGGTAGCCCGATGTGCCTTTGCTATGTCTCAGGATATGTGCTCCAGAGGATTTTGAGTAATTTAGGTTCCAAAAAATGTATATATCTATAGGCGCGCCCCGGTACGCGTACCGGGGAGCGCTCCGGGCGCGCCACGCGACTTGCGCACGGCAAGCTGATTGGTTCTCGGGTGTCTGTAAACATTCAAAACAGTCCGCAGCGGCCGCCATCTTGTGTCTCGGTAGGATTGAGACAAAAGAGGTGGCAAAAATCAAAGGGGGAAATGAGCAAAAGGGGGCAGGGTACACCCCCCCCCCGACCCCCTAGGTTTGATGTGGGGGCCATAAAAAGGTCCCGCGGGACTACATTTTTTTCAATTTTTTTACGATTTTCGCGGGGGGAGCGCCCGGTACGCGCACCGGGGAGCGTACTTTGGTGAAAAATATTGAAAATAATAGTGTAAAATAATCATTTTGAGTGATTACAGGTAGGGTAGCTCTGAAAAGAGCTTTTGGGTTCTGTGGCTGTTTTAGGTACCTACAAGTATGTCCCACACACACCCACATGCACACAACCCCACACCCCCACACCCCCACACCCACACACTCCCCACACACACCTCACACACGCACACCTCCACCCACACCCAAACACCCCACACTGACAAGTTACACATCCACACCCACACCCACATCCCACACACCCACACTCAAACACACACCTCACCCCCCTCCAACACACACACACAAACACACGCACACACAGATATCTCACAGACACACCCCACACACACACCTCCCCCCATGCACACACACACCTCACAGACACATCCACACATCCCACACATACATACACATCCTACACACATACCCCCCACACCCACACACACCCCACAGACACCTCACACATCCACACTCCCACCTACACCCAAACACCCCACATACCCACACCCACACACACACATTACACACCCACATCCCCACCCACACCCACATACCCCACACACCTATACACCTCATCCCCCCAGACACACACACACACACATACACACCTCACAGACACACCCCGCACATCCCCCACACACACCTCCCCCACGCCCAGACATGGGGAAAACTCAGTGAAACACTAAAATAATAATTTAAAGTACTTAGAGGTAGGGTATCTCTGAATAGAGTTGTTGTGTTGTGTGGGTGATTTAAGTACCAACATGTAGGTACCAATGCAGAGTCTTAAATTCAATGTACACCGTTTCCTCTGTAGATAATTTGCATGTTGTTATAGAAGTTATTGTGGTATATGGTTATAGAAGTTATTGTGGTATATGGAATCCATACCATAGTCTGTCAGGAAAGCAGAAAGAACATGGAGGGAGGAGATGAAAAAGAGATGTCAAATACACATTGGAGATAATATATTGGGAGAAAGGAAGTATCTATGAACAAAATTACTATGTAAGACAAAAAAGTTGCACAGTATACTATAAGTCTGACTTTACATTATAATCAATTTGGTACTAGTTTAAGAATTACATTTAAAAATGAATAATGTCTCAACATTTTTTAGAATTATTAAATATAAATTTATTTTTCAGATTCTTTTTCCAAATTAAATATAACGTCTAACATTTGACTGTCCGAAATGTCCTCTTTTTGAGTGAACATAACTTCCAACATTTGACTGTCAGAAACGTCCTCATATTGAATTAACA
Organism: Lissotriton helveticus; assembly: GCF_964261635.1. NCBI lineage: Eukaryota > Metazoa > Chordata > Amphibia > Caudata > Salamandridae > Lissotriton > Lissotriton helveticus. The sequence continues at coordinate 66,114,549 of NC_136062.1, forward strand.
AAAAATACACAGATTCTACACATTGTAGAAGTTCATGGTCCCGTGATTCATCCATGAATTCCAAGTCATTGGGTTCAATGATTTCTTCATTGTTCATCTCTAGGACAATTTCAAAGGAAACATTCTGTTCTCCTTCCATTTTTGTGCTGAAATTTGCATTAAAAAAAAATCAGTAGAAATATGGCACAGTTGGGTTTAAGTTCAGACAGGTAGTTTTGATTTTTTAACATTGAAGTTAACTTTGGGCAGTGTATGGTAACAGGCAGGAAGTAGAAATATAAAAAAGTGCCTGTGAAGAAACGTTAGTAAATTCATAATTATAGCAGAGAAGCCTAAGTCAATCCATAAATATAACAGAGGAGCCTATCTCTATCTATACCTATAGCAGAGGGACAGTAAATAACTATCAGAAAACGTTTTTACAAATTAACTTAAAGTGCCCCTTACAAATTATCAACTTACTTTACAGAGAGGTGAAGAAGACAAAACCGAAAATCCTTTAAAGATGTACCTCAAGTAGTTGTAGTCAAAATGGCCGTGTTTCCCTCTCATTTTTCATTTATAGTCATGTACATAACCAATCAAATGTCAGGAATAAAAAGTAGAAAATGAAAGTAACATTTTAATTGGTTGTAAATTCTAACACTTCAGATGTGTTTTTGACATGTAATTTTCCTCAGGATATTTAGACAGGGCTACAGGCCAAATGGCTCAATGGAATTCCACCAAATTTGGGAAAATGGTAGGGACTGGTATGTAGTATGGCCTATTCTATATTTGGTGAAAGTGTCTCCAGTGGTTTTTATGTAAATTTACTTTAAAAAAAAATTTGGGAGCGCTTACCGGTGCGCGCCCCAGTACGCGTACCGGTAAGCGTAACGCCAGTCCTCCATTTTGTGTTTCGGTAGATTTGAGACAGAAAATAGAGGACAAACAACGTTGGGAATGGGTATAAGGGGGCACGGTAGGCACTCCCTGACCCCCTAGGTTTTCTGAGGGGGTGTTAGGAGGCCCATATAGACCCAAAATAAAATAACATTATTTTTAAATTTTCGCGCACCGGGAAGCGTACCGGGGAGCGTACTTTGGTGAAAAATAGTGAAAAAAAGTTAGAAAAAGATAATCATTTGGAGTGATCAGAGATAGGGTAGCCCTGAAAAGGGCTTTTGGGTTCTGTGGCTGATTTAGGTACCTACAAGTAGTTACCAATGCACAGTCTTAAATTCAGGAGGAATATTCTATTCCCCTCATCTGAAAAGTGCACACCATCTCCCCTGTAGATATCTTGCATGTTGTAACGCAAGTTATTATTGTATATTGAACCCATTCCATAGTCTCTCATGTAAGCAGAAACATATTTATTCACATGTTTCCGTGCTTTCTCAAATTGTGGACAAAATTGATTGGACCACTTCCATTTCTGTCTTTGGCATATATTGGAATATACCAAGGCAGTTTGAGGAAAAAGTGCCATCAATTGATCAAAGGTGTCCTTTAAAAGCATTTCCAGACCTACCCCAGTCAAAGTGCCCAAGTCATTTCCTCCACAGTGCACAATTAAAAGGTCAGGGTGTGGCAAATGCAAAAAGGTTTTCACCAATGGTATCAATTGGTGACATTTCAATCCTCTCTGGCCAATCCATTTAATCTTCACATTTGGTAAGTCAAGGTTGTGAAAATTTCTGGTAGCTGCATACCTTTGAGCCCAGTGGATATAGCTATGTCCAATAATCCAGACAGAATACATGGTGAGAGGAGATTCTGATGCAGTCAGATGAAGTGTGGAAAAGAAATGGCAGTTGGAACAATAGGAGTTTGCAACAAAAAAAACCTGTGGAGTTTCAGTGCTCTTGAATCACAAGCAATGATTGGTAGAATAAGATAGTTGAAAACTGAAAGTTAGGGTGCATGGTTGTGTTCTATGTAAGTAGTAATTTGAATGGTTAAAAAAAAGTCATTTAAAGAAACCTTGCACCAGAAAAGCTGGTGTATTCACAGGTCAAACATCCTTGCTGAGGTGATTTGCAACATTGTAGAATAAACTTTTAACCCCGGGAGCTCAGTGAGGAGGGAGTTGCTATGGTAACAGGTAGAAAGGGCTGAGGGGGGGAAGGGTGTTGGTTTGAAAATACAGAGGGAAGAGATTTGATTGGTTACCATGAGCAATATGTGTGTAGAATTAGAGGGTTTCTGTGCCTTTATGGTTTGCAGTGCCTGGAGAACATACCTTTTGCTCTGCTAAAGAAATATTGGTGTGTGTATCTGACACTGTTCTGAATCTCCTAAAATATTTGTAAAGGTGAGTTATAATTCATTTAATATACATAGAGACTTGTATACTCTATGGAGAAGATTTGGTTTTGTAATGTTGCTTTGTGTCATGCTTTTTGATAATGCTTGGTAAAAAGTTTTTACTGCATAGAGTAATTGTATTTTGTAAAATTGTGAAGTTTTAGTAGTGACATGGAATGCTTCTACATAGGACCTGTGCTGTGTTTTTTAAATGTGATGTCAAAAACGATTTTGGGAAAAATGAATGGCTTTTACATTTTTTAAAAGGAACAAAGAATGTGTGCATGTTTAAAGAAATACATTTGACTCTTTACAATGATGTTACCTGTGTTAACTCAGTGTAGGAAGCATATTGAGTTTGTTTGCATAGAGGAATTGTATTTTGTAAAATTGTGAAGCTCCATGTGAAAGCTTTTGCCTCAGTCTTATCCCTGGTTTTTACATTTTTGAGTATAATGTGGCGCAGAGGTTTAAAAAGTGACGCATCTAACTACATGCGTCACTTTTTAAATATGGTGCAAAAAGGTACATATTTGGGCTTTCATGGGGAGCGTAGGTGGTGAGGCTTGTGTCTAAGAGTGCAGTGGACTAGGCTTCATGAAGCCTATCCCCGACTGCACTCTTAGACACAGGTGTCAATTTGACTCTTTACAATGATGTTACCTTTGTTAACTCAGTGTAGGAAGCATATTGAGTTTGTTTGCATAGAGGAATTGTATTTTGTAAAATTGTGAAGCTCCATGTGAAAGCTTTTGCCTCAGTCTTATCCCTGGTTTTTACATTTTTGAGTATAATGTGGCGCAGAGGTTTAAAAAGTGACGCATCTAACTACATGCGTCACTTTTTAAATATGGTGCAAAAAGGTACATGTTTGGGCTTTCATGGGGAGCTGAGGTGGTGAGGCTTGTGTCTAAGAGTGCAGTGGACTAGGCTTCATGAAGCCTATCCCCGACTGCACTCTTAGACACAGGTGTCAATTTGACTCTTTACAATGATGTTACCTGTGTTAACTCAGTGTAGGAAGCATATTGAGTTTGTTTGCATAGAGGAATTGTATTTTGTAAAATTGTGAAGCTCCATGTGAAAGCTTTTGCCTTAGTCTTATCCCTGCTGTGAGGCAGATGCTTGTACACAGGATCTGTGCTATTTTGGGGAAAATGAATGGTTTTTACATTTTTGAGTATAATGTGGCGCAGAGGTTTAAAAAGTGACGCATCTAACTACATGCGTCAATTATTAAATATGGTGCAAAAAGGTACATGTTTGGGCTTTCCTGGGGAGCGTAGGTGGTGAGGCTTGTATCTAAGAGTGCAGTGGACTAGGCTCAATGAAGCCTATCCCCGTCTGCATTCTTAGACACAGATGTCAATTTCACTCTTTACAATGATGTTACGTGTGTTAACTCAGTGTAGGAAGCATATTAAGTTTGTTTGCATAGAGGAATTGTATTTTGTAAAATTGTGAAGCTCCATGTGAAAGCGTTTGCCTCAGTCTTATCCCTGCTGTGAGGCAGATGCTTGTACATAGGATCTGTGCTATTTTGGGGAAAAATAATGTTTTTTAAATTTTTGAGTATAATGTGGTGCAGAGGTTTAAAAAGTGACGCATCTAACTACATATGTCACTTTTTAAATATGGTGCAAAAAGGTACATGTTTGGGCTTTCCTGGGGAGCGTAGGTGGTGAGGCTTGTGTCTAAGAGTGCAGTGGACTAGGCTTCATGAAGCCTATCCCCGTCTGCATTCTTCGACACAGGTGTCAATTTGACTCTTTACAATGATGTTACCTGTGTTAACTCAGTGTGGGAAGCATATTGTGTTTGTTTGCATAGAGGAATTGTATTTTGTAAAATTGTGAAGCTCCATGTGAAAGCTTTTGCCTCAGTCTTATCCCTGCTGTGAGGCAGATGATTGTACATAGGATCTGTGCTATTTTGTGGAAATTAATGGTTTTTACATTTTTGATTATAATGTGACGCAGAGGTCTAAAAAGTGACACATCTAACTACATGCGTCACTTTTTAAATATGGTGCAAAAAGGTACATGTTTGGGCTTTCCTGGGGAGCGTAGGATGTGAGGCTTGTATCTAAGAGTGCAGTGGACTAGGCTCCATGAAGCCTATCCCCGTATGCATTCTTAGACACAGGTGTCAATTTGACTCTTTACAATGATGTCACCTGTGTTAACTCAGTGTAGGAAGCATATTGAGTTTGTTTGCATAGAGGAATTGTATTTTGTAAAATTGTGAAGATCCATGTGAAAGCGTTTGCCTCAATCTTATCCCTGCTGTGAGGCAGATGCTTGTACATAGGATCTGTGCTATTTTGGGGAAAATGAATGGTTTTTACATCTTTGAGTATATTGTGGCGCAGAGGTTTAAAAAGTGACGCATCTACCTACATGCGTCACTTTTTAAATATGGTGCAAAAAGGTACATGTTTGGGCTTTCCTGGGGGGCGTAGGTGGTGAGGCTTGTGTCTAAGACTGCAGTGGACTAGGCTTCATGACAATATCCCCGACTGCACTCTTAGACACTGGTGTCAATTTGACTCTTTACAATGATGTTACCTGTGTTAACTCAGTGTAGGAAGCATATTGAGTTTGTTTGCATAGAGGAATTGTATTTTGTAAAATTGTGAAGCTCCATGTGAAAGCTTTTGCCTCAGTCTTCTTATCCCTGCTGTGAGGCAGATGCTTGTACATAGGATCTGTGCTATTTTGGGGAAAATGAATGGTTTTTACATCTTTGAGTATATTGTGGCGCAGAGGTTTAAAAAGTGACGCATCTACCTACATGCGTCACTTTTTAAATATGGCGCAAAAAGGTACATATTTGGGCTTTCCTGGGGAGTGTAAGTGGTGAGGCTTGTGTCTAAGAGTGCAGTGGACTAGGCTTCATGAAGCCTATCCCCGACTGCACTCTTAGACACAGGTGTCAATTTGACTCTTTACAATGATGTTACCTGTGTTAACTCAGTGTAGGAAGCATATTGAGTTTGTTTGCATAGAGGAATTGTATTTTGTAAAATTGTGAAGCTCCATGTGAAAGCGTTTGCCTCAGTCTTATCCCTGCTGTGAGGCAGATGCTTGTACATAGGATCTGTGCTATTTTGGGGAAAATGAATGGTTTTTACATCTTTGAGTATATTGTGGCGCAGAGGTTTAAAAAGTGACGCATCTACCTACATCTGTCACTTTTTAAATATGGCACAAAAAGGTACATATTTGGGCTTTCCTGGGGAATGTAGGTGGTGAGGCTTGTGTCTAAGAGTGCAGTGGACTAGGCTTCATGAAGCCCATCCCCGTCTGCATTCTTAGACACAGGTGTCAATTTGACTCTTTAGAATGATGTTACACCTGTGTTAACTCAGTGTAGGAAGCATATTGAGTTTATTTGCATAGAGGAATTGTATTTTGTAAAATTGTGAAGCTCCATGTGAAAGCATTTGCCTCAGTCTTATCCCTGTAGTGAGGCAGGTGCAAGATCTTGAGGTAACAGTGTCCTAAAAGTGCGGCAGTGAAATCTCATAGATTTTACTGCGTCATTATTACGAGGCTTTTTGTGGAGAAATGACCCCTCTCTGTACATTACACTTGACAGAGGTATAATGTGGTGCAAAAGGTTTTAAAAATGACGCATCACTTTTTAAATATGGTGCAACAAGGCGCATGTTTTATGACGCCAATGAGTCACAAAAAGTGACGCTTCAGTAGCGCAAAACTGACGCATGGCTTTATAAATGAGGATCAATTATGTCATCTGTGTTACCTGAGATTAGGAAGTAGATTGTGCAGATGAGGTGAGACATGTCCAGAGGGACAGAGGAGGTGAGGTTTATGATCAAGACTGTAGTGGGAGAGAGGCCTTTCTCGGTAAGCATTGGTGGTGAAGCATGTGTATAAGAGTGCAGTGGACTTATACACAGGTCTCATCTTCTTTGTACTTGTGGTCAGAGCTGTCTTCCACTATACTCTTCAATACAGGCCTCATGTTTTGTGCACCCTTGGAGAATCCTCACCTGATCTGTAACCCTGAATAGATCGTTTGCTTTTTGTCATTGCTTCGTTGTTTTTGTAATAGTGGTCTATAATGTGCTACTTTTTCTTTAACACAGATTGAAATCGTTATTTCAAGAGTAAGCAAAGATGCCCACAAGGGAAAGGACAAGAAAACAACGTAACCGGGAAAAATCAAAAACAGCAACAGAATTACAGCACTCTTCCACAACAAATACTTCAAAAAACAGGAACCAAGCTCCTGGTAAGACAACTAAGTCTTTTATTCGGAACATATGTACTTTAAAAAAAAATGATGGACAGCATGTAGAAAACGAAAATGAGAGAGTAAAATTGAAAAGGAAGGAGAGAACTTTAAAGAATCCTAAAACTGGAGCAGGAGAGAATAATATGTATAGGAATAGAAGGCAGAATCAGTTTAGAGACATTAGTAAACGAATGTTTCGCAATAGGGTGGTTTTAAATTTGTTAAAAACCATTAGGAAAGGTAAACAGAGAGCTGCTTTTTATAAGAAAAAGAAAAGTGTAGAGAAGATTGTTGATCAGGCTTTTGAAGTTAAGAAAAAATTATTTATTTTAATAATCAATAGAATTAGGACACTTAACAAGACAATCGATGTTTTCAAATCAAACAGTAGATGGAAAAGAGTAATTAATCGGACTAATTTTTGTAAAGTTTTTTCTGGAAAATGGATGCACAGTTCAAGTTGTGAGCCATTTTTTAATGAGGAGAGTTACTTCCAGGAGAATGATTTAGTGCATGCAGTTGACACCAGTGGTCGAGCGTATGGAGTGAAAGACGGTTGTCCGATTGAAAAAGAGAAACTTGTGCCTAGAGAACCAGAAGAGGTGTTATCTGATGGAGTTTTAGGGAGACGTACTAAGGGTCCAGTGTACACTTGGAAGTGTAGTCGTATTTGTAGTGTGCGACAGGAATCAATTGATTTGTTTTGTAATTTCTTACGTACATATAGTAAGAAAAGTCTAAAGCAGAAAGTGAAGTTGTTGCAAGACTTAGATCCTTGCAGAGTGAGAGAAAAGACAGGTTTGCAAGGCCATTCACTGGCTTGTCTTTCTAGAAAAGTCTGTCAGAGTGTTTTTCATCATTTTAGGATGTTAGCAGTGCATCATACTAAAATGAGGAAAATAGTGAGAATGTTGTATTATGCAAAAAGTCCAACACTTAAGCTTAAACAATTAAACAGTGCTCTTTTGCATGAAACTGAATTAGAGGTGAAGAAGATTTGTGAAGAAATTGAGATTTGTTATTTTGATAAAAAAGAGGATAGTGTAGAAATTGACACAGCAATTCAAGGTAATGTGGAAGACAATGTACAGATTTCAAGTACAGAAAAGTTTGAGCAGGAAATTACCAGGTTTAAGGTAAAATCAAGTGAAACGCCGAATTTTACTTGTGTGTGTTGTCGACAAAGTCATTATAGGCATCAAACTAAATTAGTTGATTTATACGTAAAAAGTGAAAAGGTGAATAATTATGAGTGGAAAGATTTTGCAACTTATTTGTGGGTGGAGAATTGTTTTGATTTGAGTTCTGATCAGCGTATTTGTAAATATTGTTATGATAAATTAAATCAAAACAGAATGCCTGCTAGAGCTGTTCATAATAATCTGGAGTTGGTAGACATTCCCCCTGAATTGATGGATTTAAATACATATGAGTCTATTTTGATTCAATGTGTCCACCCTTTTCCGGCAATTGTTCGCATGGAACCTAAGATAGGGAAATTGCCTACTACAGATTTGCAGATAGGATTACAGGGAAGAGTTGTTTATTTGCCTCTAGATTTCAAAAAAAATATTGATACAATTGGTATAGAAAAAGTAGAAGAGGAACCTTTAGTTATTCTAGTTAATGGGGTTCCGAGAAAGAGTAAAAAAATCTGGCAAGATTTAGTGGATGTTAGGAAAGTCAAAAAGGCAATGTTGTATTTAGTCAAAAACAATGAGTATTACAAACATGTTTATGTTGCAGCAGAGGAAACAGCTGCAGATGAAGACAGTGATTGTTCAGGCGGCCACATTGAAAAAGTTGATGTCTCTAGAAGTGAAGAAATATATGTACATTATACTGTTCATCCTTTGCATTCCAAAGAAGTAATGGGGAATGCAATTGAATTGTTTCAAATGAAAGCAGCAAAAGGAAGTCCCGTTAGTGTATGGGAAGAAAGTTTGGAAGCTCGTCGTTTTCCACAGCTTTTTCCAACAGGTCGAGGTGGACGATATGACGATCGACCACTTCAAATTCCTGCATCTGAATAGCGAACTGTAAGATTATATGCTGAAGATCCTGGGTTTCGTCAATGCATTCCCTATTTGTTTCATCTACTGTATGAAAGTGACTTGTCTGGGCTTTCTTATGCAGTAAATCATATACTGAAAAGTGGAGCACATCTGCAAAATGTTTCGGTGAGGGAATTTATGGAGAAAGTGAATCTGCAAAATAATATTTTGGAATCTCATCTAATCAATCTCATGGCGTGTCAGCGTGGTACAAACGAGTATTGGTACCGTCGTCATGGGGAATTGAAATGTATGCTAAGAAACTTAGGAACTCCTACATGGTTCCTCACTCTTAGCTGTGCCGAGTATGAATGGGACGACTTACTCCAATTTCTACGAGAGGCAAATGCAAATATACAAAATATAGAATTCAAAACACCTGGAGAACTGTGTTCTTTGGAACCAGTGAATGTATGCAGATATTTCAATCATAGATTTGAAGCTATGATGTCTTTTATTACCAACAAAAAAAATCCTCCCCTTGGAGAGGTTTTGGATTTCTTTTGGAGAAAGGAGTATCAAGCGAGAGGTGCTCCTCATATACATATGTTGTTGTGGATTAAAGATGCCCCCAAATTTGTAACAGATTCCGATGAAACAGTGATGAGCTTCATTGAAGAGTATTCAACATGTGCTGTTCCGAAAACTACCGAAGAAAATAGTTTAAGGCAACAAGTTTTACGCTTTCAATCCCATCGTTGTGGAAAGTACTGTAGTCGAAAATTCAGAAACAAGGACAAGTTCTACACAAAATGTCGTTTCGCCTTTCCACGACCAGTGATTTCTAAAGGAAGAGTAAATAATTTGATGTCTTCTCTGCGACATAGTGTTATGAGGAAATCACCAAAAAATACATACAATTTAAAAAGAAACGAAGAGTACAAGTACATCAATGACTACAACCCAGTGATTTTGTCCATGTGGAATGCTAACATGGATATTAAATTTGTTACTGACAACTCTATTGCTGTGGCTCGATATGTGACGTCTTATATCACAAAAAAAGAAAAGACAGAACTGAAGGAAATGTGGGAGGAAATTTCACATGAAAAGAGTCTAAGCAAGAAATTATACAGTTACAGTCTGAAGATGTTGTCGCATCGAGAAATTGGAGCATATGAATGTACTGATCGATTGTCATCAGCAAGTCTCTATGCCAAATCTAGAACCATCATTTGGGTGAGTCTAGGTCTTGCTGCAACACGAAATCGAGTTTTGAAATATGTACAAGAAATAGAGTATTTGGCGGAGAAAGAACCAGAAAGTACAGATATTTTGAAGACCAACATGTTGGATACATACTATCCAAATAGAAGTAGTCATCTTGAGAACGTTTGTTTGTATGAAGTTCTGCAAAACTATATTTATAAGAGAACCATCAGAGAAGATATTAACAATGGAATATATGCTATCATTGGGTGTGAAGGATGTCCAGTGAGACAGAAAAAAGGCCATTTCATTAATCATCGAAAATTGAGTTGCGAAAATCCAGAGATAAGGGAATTTTACTATTTTGCTCTTTTGCAACTCTTTAAGCCATGGCGTACAGAACAGGAACTACTTGGAGATTCTCTCTGTTACGAAGATTCTTTTAATGCAACCAAGGATACCATAGAATGTCCTGTTTTTCCAAATTATCTGCAAATGTTGAACGAAGAAATAGAGCAAGAAGCCACAATTGCTGCAGAGATTGCTAGAGACAGTTCCCAAGACAGTCAGATTTCTGCTTCATTGAGTCAGGATCCACTTGGAGGACCAATTATCCAAAATGAAGCTGCCACTGCCATGGATGAGGTGGAAAGAGCTATGGAACAAGCTCAAGAAAATGAAGTTAACTTAGAAGATTTGGTGAAACAACTAAACTTTGAGCAGAAACAGATATATGACAAAGTCACAGAACAGATTGAACATGGATTCAGTCATGAGAAAAAAGAGTGCTCAAGTACATCATTTAAGCCTGTCCAACTGTACGTGAGTGGAGAAGCGGGAACTGGAAAAAGTTTTCTGATTAAAGCAATTGCAACTTATTTGCAGAAAAGGACTGAATCACCGCTGTCTTGTGTTGTTACCGCTCCAACTGGCCTGGCAGCCCATAACATTAAAGGGATTACTTTACATCATTTACTGATGCTGCCAGTGGAGCATGATAACAAATTGGAGTATCACAAGCTATCTGGAGATGCGTGTTCCGAAGTTTCGAGAGTCCTGAAGAAAATGAAACTTCTTATCATTGATGAAGTAAGCATGGTGTCAAATATAATGCTTGATTTTGTGCATTTGAGAATGCAAGAAATTCTTAGAACAGACTATGATTTCTTATTTGGAGGAAAACATATTATTGTTTTTGGAGAACTTCTGCAGTTGACTCCAGTGAAAGGACAACCTGTGTTCAAAATGCTCACACATGAAGATACCAGGAAGTGCTTAGGAAGCATTGGAAACGTTAATATATGGTTAAACTTCAAATATGCAGAACTGCTTCAAAATATGCGGCAGGCAAAGGATGAATATTTTACAAGATGTAAGGATTGGAAAAGTAAGTCAGCAAGGGAAAGAAGTTTTACATGGACGGTTAATTTCAAATTTGTACCCAAATGAAAACATTCTTCCAGAGAATATTTTTAAGAAAATTAACGAGAGGAAATCTGCCATATGTTTGATGCCAACTCTGAAAGAATGTTCCATGTTCAACAACAAAATGTTAAATTTAGAAAATGAAGAGATAGTGAAACTGGAAGCTACAGATAAAATAGAGCATATGGGAGCAACAATTGTTTTGTCTGAAAATTTGAAATCAAAATTGGATTCATTAGAGAAGAGTATATCTAAAACTGCTGGTTTTGAAAAGACTCTGAATGTGTGTTTGAATTGTCGTGTCAGTTTGAGAAGGAATTTAAATGTTGAAAGAGGTCTGGTAAATGGAGCAATGGGTCATGTTGTTGGTTTTGTGAATTACAAAAATAGAGATGGAATTGAAATTTAAAAAATTAAATTTGATGGCATTAATGAAATAGAACACATTTGTCGTTGTTCAGCTAAATTTTTGCTCGTGAAAGACTTATATGTTTGCCGAAAACAGTTTCCTATTTGTTTGGCATATGCAGTGACAATTCATAAATCTCAAGGTTTAAGTGTAGATAGTGCTTTGGTGAACATTGGAAGTTCTGTGTTTAAAGAGGGTATGGCATATGTGGCTTTATCACGAGTCAGAACTTTATCAGGATTGTACTTGATTGAGTGTGATGAAACAAAGATTTGTGCTGATCTAGATTGTGTTAAAGAATACAACAGGTTAAGAAGAGAGTATGCTCCACTTTTGCCTCAATATCCTCTAATTGAAAAACATGTGGTAGGCCGAAAAAGAAGAAATGAGAGTAATTGCAGTGAGGTAGTAGCAAAAAGACAAAAAGTAGATGAAACTGTAATTGTAAGGAGAAGGAAAAAGGATTCTGTTGAGGATGTTGTTGGATTTCAGTTTGAAAACAGTTCTGGTGTCAACTGCTATGCTAATGTAGTAGTTAATGTTGTTTTTTTTCTTCAAAATTTACAAAAACAGATTGTCGAAAATCGGGAACAAACATTGTGCTGTTTATTGAATTCTGTGTTAGAGAAATGTAGTAGTGATAGAGCAAAAATAGAAAGTGTTTCAGAAATTAGAAATCTTCTAGACATATGTTCAGGTCAAAATCAATTTTCACAGAATATTCAGCAGGATTGTGAGGAATTTTTAATGTATATGTTTGATGTATTGCAAGATGAAGGAGTAGATATAAAAAATCTTTTTAACCTTTCTTATCAATGGCAACATGACTGTGATAACTGTGCTTCATCAAGTACTACTAGAATAGACTCTGAAAGATTTATATATTTGACTTTACCAGACTGCAAATCAGTGCCTTTTAATAATCTAGTTAAAGCAGCGGATCACAATATGGTGTGTACCCAATGTAAGTCTGCAATGCTGTCCACAATATTTCTACGAAATTATGGTCACTATGTCATTTTAATGTTCCAACGATGTGGACCTGATGGAACTAAATTGACAACTTCTATTAAACATTTTGTGGCTTCTCAGTTATCGATATCAGGAAGAACCTTTGCAACTGTAGCTATTATTTTTCATGACGGTCCTTCTACAACATCAGGGCATTACACATGCTATTTAAAAACTTCTAAAGGTTGGACCCAATGTAACGACACTCATTTGACTTTCAAACACTGGTTGCCTTTTGGCTTTATAAATTCATACCTAGTGTTTTTACAGCCAAAATTTAGGTAAAGGTAATTGGCCTATGAAGACGGGAGGAGTACTGATATATACTCATACATCTGACACTATTTGGCCAAATGGAAAGGTGCAGGAATGAGTAATGAGTCATGACTGAAAAAAAGGATTATATGAAAATATTGAAAATATTTCAAATGTTCTTGGAGTTTTTCTTCTAGAAAGTCGATGAAATGGATTTTTTACTGAACAGCAAAGTACTTTGCAATGAGAAAAGGACCTTCATGATATACTATTTGGCCTCAAGGAAAAGTAAGTCAATCAAAGATTAGTGTACATTTGTCATTTGTCAGTATCTAAGTTTTTTTTAAAAACACAATCTTTTAGATTGTGGTTTTTTTTTCCCGCTGTCATATGATGAGTAATTTGAACTCACTGTTTTAAGTGAAATTCAATATATTCTGAGAACAGCAAAAATAAACTATGTAACATGTTGTACAAGTTATTCTATACTTTGGATTGTGTAAATTAAATTGTATTCCCATTCTCTGACACTCACTTTCCTTTTTCCATCCTCTTTGAGCTCTTTTAACTCACTTATAATGTCTTTCTCTCACTCTCTGTAACCCCTGTTCTTTTACTCCACTTCTTTGACAAGCCCTCATTCTCATTTCAACTGTCTGCATCCCCTCTCTCCCTTGCATAACTTTTCAGCTTTCAGTCTCTCTGCTTTACTTCCCTTTTCCGTATTTTCCTCCTTTGCTCTTTTAGTAATTCCTGTTTACTCACTCAGCAGTATTATCACACTCTATCACTATAAATCACCCACTCTCCCTCGCTTATCTTTGTTTGCTCCTTACTTTTGACCTTTTCTATCTATTTTTCGTTCACTACTTCTATGTCCTCAGTGCCTCACTCTCCTTGTGTTATGTTCACTTGTGTTTATCTACCTTCTATCATTTCTTTTACAGCAACTTCACTGCTCCTCTCTCATCGTTCTTCATCCCATTTCTTTTACTCTGGTTCCATTACTATCCCTCATTTGCTTTCTTTCAATGTCCTTCTCTTTACTTTCATCACCAAATTATTTTCTCTCAGTACCACTGTTTTAGTCGTCTTCTCCTCTCTTTCCTTTTTTTGATCCCTTACTCATTTCCTTTTCTCACTCATTGTACTCCACCTCACTCAGTTTTTCTCTTAGTGTGTCTCTCTACTAACTTCCTCACTCGATTTTCCTCAATCGTTGTATATTATCATCTCTCCCTTCATCCTTTCATTCTATGACTGTTCTTCACTTACTCTCAGTTATCTTCTATTCCTCATTCTTCTAAATGCATCCTTAATAACACTGTTTTCTGTCTCAGTCATTATCTTTTTACTTACTACTGTTTCCTGATTTAGTTTTGCTAACTCACATTGTTTTAGTATCTTTCTTACCTTCAGTTCATTTCTCTGTTCTTCTCTTCCTCTGTGTCAGTGAATCTATATGCCTTACTCTTAGTAATTTGGTCTCATTCTATTTCTTTTTTTCTCTTTTTATCCTTCTACCTTACTTTATTTCCCTTTCTGTGTCCTTCACTCTTACTTTATTTCTAGATACACTGTTATGATTTTTAACCTCTTCATTTGTATCTTTTAATTTAAAATATATATTTTACTAATTATAACTTATTTTTTCTTCTCTCTTTCACAGATACAAAGTGTAGTAAAAAAAATGTAATTAAAGTTACATTTATTATATAGTAAGTGTGACTAAAAAAATGTAGTTTGTCATCACCCTTTGCTTTAAGCTCACTAATATTTTCTCAACCAACCTCACTCCTGTTTCTTTACTCTGCTTCCCTCACTTATTCTTATTCTCCATGTTTACTCCAATTTCCCTATTTCCCCTCTCATATTCCACTTCTTTCAGTCCCTATTCTTTACTTCTCTTACCCTCTGTTCCTTTCCTTTGCTTCTTCACTCATTCTGTTTTTCTTAATTATTTACCTTACTCCTACACACACACCTCATCCCCCTCCCAACACATACACACACACATTCTATACACACACATACATCTCACACATATACCCCCCACACCCACACACCCCTCACACATATCTCACACACCCTCACCTCCACCCACACCGAAACACCCCACACAGCCACAACCACAGAAACACCTTACACACCGACACCTCGACCTACACCCACTGACTCCCTATAACTCACACAAACTGCATTACTTATCTTTGTTTGCTATTTCACTCAAACCCATTCAGGTACTGTTACCTTTATTTTCTCTGTCCTTTGTGTTTGTCACTCCCCATCTCTTATCCTAATTCAATTTTTCACTCTCTTTCACCCCTCTTTACTTATACTAACTGATCTTTTCTTACCCTCCCTCACCGTTCTTCATTTATCCCAGTTACGCCACTACCGTTCATTCTCAATTTTTTTCTGTCCTATCTTTTTCTTTCAACACCCACTCACATTCTCCCACTATCTCTAGTTTAGTGTTCTTCCTCTCTCTTCCCTTCTTTCGCTCCTTTAGTGATTTTACTTTTCTCATTTTTACCCTATTACACTTTGTCTGTTTTTAACTATGTAGTAAACAATCCCTCTGTGTTTCTCCCTCTAGCTCTCTTTCTCTTAACATTACTCTCTTTGTGTTCTTCCCTCATGCTAACTCCTTCATTAATTTTTCTTCTTTTTTCTTTTTGGTGCGCTCCCCGGTGCGCGCCCCGGTGCACGTACCGGTACGCGTACCCTGCAGAAAAAAGATTGACACAGATTCTTTAAAGTATAGGTTTATTTTTATAAAGTAAAGGTAGTTCTAAAAATAACTGTTTTTTTTCTTCTTTTTGTTGTTTTATATTTTTTTATGTTTTTTTGAATTTTTTTTACTTTTTTTGGCTTTTCTGAACACTTTCATATGTCTTTTTGTATTTTTTATGGGGAGAAACAAAAAACAGGGAATTGTAAATGGCTCAACTGGAGCATGAAAAAAATCAGGAAAAATTAGGGTTTTTTGGACACTTATGGTTATCACCAGAAACCATGATAAGTTCAATGCTTTGCTCACCATAAGCAAGTAACTTGTTACAATATTTGCATAAAATTTTGTAATCATTAAACTTTGGTTGGATAGCAGCCAATGTGTCTCTTGCCCCAAACCCGATGGAGTGGGTTGTTTTGATGTTGAGCGTCGAGACGTTGATGGGGGTTGTTTACTGCAGAGGTCCCTTAACTCTGCATTAGAGTAGTTGTTTGGATGTCAATGCATCATGTGGTGAATCATCGTATGATTTCCGAAGGAACACTTTTTGTTAGGGTTCCCCCTGGATAGCTCAGCACCACAAATTAAGCAAGTCACCTTTGCTGCGTTGACTTTTTTAAAACCCCTTGGGAGTTTGTAGAACTGCCATACAAAGTGCTCTTTGGGTTTGTAGGGCTGTTTATCTTCTGGCAGGAACTCTCTTTTCTGTGCCTCCTCTTCCTCATCCTCCTCCTCTTCCTGTTCACCACCAGTATATTCTTCTGGTGGTCTTTTAGATGGTGGTGGTGGTGGTGGTGGGCCAGATGCTCCAGCTGCTGATACTACTGTAGCCATTTTCTGAGATAGAACTCGAAACAGGTCTTCCTCAGTCAAAGGACAAAGTCAGAATAAGGAAAAAAGGAGGGGGCTTTCATCATTTGGAAAACAAAAGTGTTCTGGACCAATGAAAAGTGTTATTTTCAAGTCACATGATCCAAGCTTTCATCATTTGGAAACCAAAACTGATCTGCACCAATGAAAAGTGTTATTTTCAGATCACATGACCCGACGCGCTTACGGTACACGCCCTGGGGCGCGCCCCGGGGCGCATCGCATAAGCGAGTCGAGACGTTGCTCGATCGTATGCGATCGCGTGCTTCCGGGTGAGCTTACGCAGTGCGTCATATGACGCATCACGCGACTACGCGAAACGTCATGATGTTGTTCTCGTTCGCGGGAATAGCGCTCTCGGGATGCTCCCCGGTACGCGCCCCGGGGCGCTCCGTAGCATTACGCTCACCCGTACGTACACCTGTACGCGCCCCGGGAGCGCCCCGGGGCGCGTACCGGGGCAAACAATAAAAAAAAAAAATATATTTACACAATTTAAAATTTGTTATATAAATTATTACTTTCATACCTATAGATATTTGCTATTAAAAAAACTATGAAATTCACTGAAAAAACCATAGGTTTCACCCCAGTTATAGTTAGGAATTAGCATTTAAAAAACCTATTAAATTCACTGAAAAAACCATAGGTTTTACACCAGTTATAGTTAGCTGGAAGTTTTACTCGCATAAAACCATTGAAATTCCCACCTTATAGTTAGTTGGACTGACTATAACCTGCGCGTGCAATGCACTGCTGATGACGTCACATATTACATCACTCATGACATGGTCGGTGACATCACTCATGACATCACTGATGACACCATCCTTGTGACAGAGTGACAGACCTCATTTCACTGTGATGTAACCCTTGAAACACATATTCAAAAATAGAAACAAAAATTTTCAAAAAAATTGAGATACCCGTACCAGTTACAACAACCAATTCAATAATTCCAACATCTATATGCACATCCACTCATTCACCAACAGTTCTATATAGTCACTCATACATATACTCACTCATCATATGTAGTGATACACCTATACATCCTCTTACACACCGACAGTCATCCAATAGATACTCTCACACATACTCACACATGTAAATAAACTATTGAAAATCCATTTATTTGCATAAACAGCTATACACAAACTACCACTTTACTTCTAAGGAAACTTACACATACTTACTCTCTTAAACAATCACTTATAGAAACACATACTAATTTAAACAGGATCTCTTACAATCCCTCACTCTCACATATACTCACTTATATACATCAATATTCACATATACTAGATTAAAACATATGTAGTTACTGATAAAGACACTAGTGAGACAGTCATTCACTCACTAACACACACATATACACACTCATCCACCCATACAGTCCTGCACATATGCTGTCTTCAAAACACATACAAAGAGAGAGTCAGTCATTCATGCATGTATGTGCTAAGTAATACCCCCACCAAACCATACAAACACTCATACTGATACTAAGAAAAACATCTAATAACCCATATACACACACATGTAGCTACTCACCAACCCATGCAGCCACTTATACACAAATTGAAACACTAATACATATATTTGAATATTTAAACATTACTCTCTAATATATGTATTCACTAAGATACTCTTAAGAAACCAGTTAACCAATCAATTTTTTTTTTAAAACATCCATGTAAACACTTATTCAAACATTTATTCTTCCATTAACTTTTACATATACATGTATAACACATATTTATTTTTCAGAAAGACACACATTCACTGGATGGTGTCATCAGTGATGTCATGAGTGATGTCGCTGACCATGTCATGAGTGATGTAATATGTGACGTCATCAGCAGTGCATTGCACGCGCAAGTTATAGTGAGTCCAACTAACTATAACGTGGGAATTTCAATGGTTTTATGCGAGTAAAACTTCCAGCTAACTATAACTGGTGTAAAACCTATGGTTTTTTCAGTGAATTTAAAGGTTTTTTAAATGCTAATTCCTAACTATAACTGGGGTGAAACCTATGGTTTTTTCAGTGAATATATATATATAATATATATATTAGCTCACCTTCTGCGTTTTTAAAGAGAAATAAGTACTCACGGGTGATGTTTATTCGGGGTCTTTATTCGAGTTAAACAAACGCATTTTGGCAACCTGCCGTCCTCGGTGTTTGTCGACAGACCGGGAAGCCACCATCTTTTTAAACATTCTCCGTGTGTCTCACAATAGAAAAGGGACCAAATCATTGTCAATGCTGTATGCCCCATTTTGAAGTGTACAGTTCAAACATTGTTCAACCTTGCTCACTGATTGTTACATTACAATTTTTCGGAGGAAACGCTTGTGTTATATATAAAAAACACTGTTTAAATTCATTCCAACAGTATCATTCAAATTGCCTATAATATACAATATTTTTGCAATAGCACCTATTGTTCATGGCTCGCCGTGTATCGGCCTATGCCACTTTCTTTCCACAACGTACCAAAGCCAAATGCATTCGGATTACCCGGCACATTGTGATTGCCAAGTATCGGTATCTGACACTTAAACTGCCGATATACGGCAAAATTCCCTTCCCAAGGAATTGTCTGACAATGGAATCAAAGTATTTGCACTGGTGTTACAATTCTGCCCTACCAGTCATTTAGAATTTACCCAAACAAGAATCGATCTGTTCTGTTTTATACGGAAGTTGAAATTGCATAAATATTTTAATTTACGACCAGCTATAAGGGAGACAAAAAGTCATCAGCATCAGGAATAACAGCAACTGATCTATTAACATGCAATGATCTACAAGCAGCAGAACTTTTACTAAATTTGAACATCACAATTGAAAACCTGGAGGACTCTGTTATTGACACAGCACAAAGGGCGTGGTGAAATTACAATCTTATGTGAAGGACACTAAGGACTTTCTGAGTAAAATTGCAGATATATCCTAGGTTCCTACATATCAATTAATGGTGCTGGACATTACAAGTCTATATACCTTCATTAATCATGATGAAGGAGTAAGGGCCCTGCAATACTTTTTGAACAAGAGACAGCTACGATTT
Source organism: Lissotriton helveticus (assembly GCF_964261635.1). Taxonomy (NCBI): domain Eukaryota; kingdom Metazoa; phylum Chordata; class Amphibia; order Caudata; family Salamandridae; genus Lissotriton; species Lissotriton helveticus. The sequence goes on from NC_136062.1 coordinate 66,134,094, forward strand.
GCTGAGCATAATGCAATAATCTTAGATGTTGCCAGATTTTGTCTCATGAATATTATCTTTTTGTTTGAGGACAACTATTTTAAACAGATATCAGGCACAGCGATGGGCACCTTCTTCGCCCCCAGCTATGCAAACTTGTTCGTTGGCTGGTGGGAGGAGCAGGTATCCAAAATCTGTGAGTGTAGAAACATGACAGGAAGGGTCATCAAATGGTATCTTTATATTGACGATTTGTTTTTAGTATGGCAGGAAGATTTAGAGACAGCAGAAAGATATATCAGTGATCTGAACCAGAATGATCTGAACTTACACTTTTCGGGTACAGTGGGTCCAGTGGCAGTGAACTACCTGGACCTGAGGGTGTTCGTGATAGATGGACAAATACATACATCTCTATATCATAAGAGCTCAGCAGAGAATTCTACATTATATGCAACCGGCAATCACCCACTGAAACTAGTCCAAAGCATCCCTTATGGAGAGCTTTTACGTTTAAAACAGAACAGCTCACGTACATGTGATTTCGAAGAGTCTGCCAAAGAATGTGTACAGAGATTTGTGAAAGGAGGGTATGACCCTGATCTCCTGGAAAACTCCCTAAGAAAAGTGAGAGTAATTCCTAGACAACATCTACTCAAAGACAATTCAGCAACTAAACAGAAGTCGGCAGGCACACAAGAAGGCAAGTTTAGAATGGTGACCACCTACTCAGCAGAAGCAAATTATTTGAAACACATGCTGAGAAAAAATTGGCACATCTTAAAGACTGACATTGTCATAAACGCACACATTCCAACATATCCGTTGGTAACCTTTAAGAAAGCGCGCTCACTGAGAGACAAGCTAGTGAGGAGCCATTTTGACAAGGAGCCCAACAGGATGGGAACCCTGAAGGAAATGAGGGGTTTCTATCCCCGTGGGAAATGCAAGGCCTGCTCTAAAAGCAAAAGGGTAGCATCATACATTATCCCTGATGTGAAAATAAAAAGACCAATGAACACATTTTTTACTTGTAGCACCTCATATGTGGTGTATTGTCTGACATGCCCGTGCGGCCTATGTTATATAGGCAGCACTATACACCCCCTGAAAGTTAGAATACTAGAGAACCAAAGGGCGATATTGAAAAATGATGTGTCGTATTTGGTGGCAAGGCACCATGCCATAAAACACTCTAGCAATAGTAATTTGTTGCAGTTTTATGGTTTAGATCATGTGCCAGAGAACATTAGAGGGGGTGACAGGTTGAAGAAACTGAGAAGGTTAGACTCATGCTACATCGTGGACTGTCAGACAAAGTCCCCCTGAGGCCTAAATAGTGGAGAAAAACTGACATCACACATGGGAATGTGATGAATTATTGACATAACAGCTTTTGAGTAAATTAGGGTAGAACACTGAGACTGAAGCAGATTAGTAGTTTATTGACAACATGAGAAGTTTTCAATATGTATAGAATATGCATAATTGATTGTTCAGTGATCTTTTGCAATGTTTTTGTAGTGATGATTTGAATTGAATATGCTAAAATGATGAAAGATGTGTTCGCTGAAAATTGGGAGGGACCCAAGCCGATCCAAGACAAGATAAATTAATTTGGAGGACACAAGGGAATATCGTCCGATATAAGTGTCAGATACCGATATTGGGCAATCACAATGTGCCGGGTAATCATAATGCATTCGGCTTTGGTACGTTATGAAAGAAAGTGGCATAGGCCGATACACGGCAAGCCATGAACAATAGGTGCTATTGCAAAATATTGTATATTATAGGCACTTTGAATGATATTGCTTGAATGAAGTTAAACAGTGTTTTATAAATATAAAGCAAGCGTTTCCTCCGAGAAATTGTAATGTAACAATCAGTGAGCAATGTTGACCAATATTTGAAATGCACACTTCAAAATGGAGCATACAGCGTTGAGAATGATTTGGTCCCTTTTCTATTGTGAGACACAAGGAGAATGTTTAAAAATATGGCGGCTTCCCAGTGTGTTGACAAACACTGAGGAAGGCAGGTTGACGAAACGAGTTTGTTTGACTTGAATAAAGACCCCGAATAAACGTCTCCCGTTATTGCTTATTTCTCTTTCAAAACGGAGAAGGTGAGCTAAAATAATTTGTGGACTGCACCACTACACTAAGAGCACCCGCCCAAGAGTGATTTCTGGGTTGTTAGGTGCAACGCAAGCGAGAATATATTGTGAGCTTAAACTTAGAAAGAAGGAATCCAAGTGGATTTTAGAACTCGAGACAAAATACCCGAGTGGTCATAATGTGGACGAAAAATTATCAACACATTTGATTGAGGAGTGAAGGGTGGGTCTCTTTGAGGCAGCTGCTCATATATTCCATGCCGTTTTGCTGCACATGTATAACTTTTTCATCAAAAGTATCTTCAACTGTATATGCAAAAGTTATATTTGAATGTTTTAATGTGATTTTTTCTTCTTCTATTTTTCAGGAGAAAAGGAAGGGGCCCATTGAACACTTTTGGGGACTGCACGGGCCACCTACCCTTTTTGTCGTCACCTTCAAGAATGCACCACCAGAAGCATAGATAAGACTTCTAAATATTTCATTTTTTTCACAATTTTCTCACTCTTTTAAGCCTCATTTAGGCACAGTTATTACTTTGCACAATCAGCCACTTGGCGCCAGACTGTTTTCTGTACAAATACTTTCTCAATACATACTCATCACATTAGCTGAGTCGGGTATACCGTATATCTAACCTGGGGTCACCATTTAGCCACTAGAGCTTGCGTTTGCGACTTACTTCACAGAGGCTACCCCGCAACTCGGAGAGTGTCCATATTTCAAACAGACCTGTCCATGCTGGACCGCAGTAGGTCGCTGTCTGCCCCCATAATATTTAACGGACAGCATTATGTTGCTTTGATTTATTGATTTATTGACTTTCACTGTAAATAGGCACTAAATCACTTTTTTGTCATTCAGCAACGCATGTCATATCGCCGCGTTTAGCATTCCAAATTGAGAACGTCATACTTATGTACACTCATGAAATGCTGACATTAAGCTTGACATTATAAATCTTGTAATGTCACACGGGAGAAATAATGTACAGTTTTCGATATATGTGTATTATTATTTGTATTGTTGAAATGCAACTTTGTATCACTACATATGCAAAAAACACAGTCTAAGATGGGCCGCTGACTGCAGGCCTGGTAGTCTGCTTTCTATTGCTGGTAAAGGTACTATGTAAACAAGAACAATGCTTAGGTTCCTCGTGTGAACAAGGAAGTTCGCTTCCGAAACGCGTTACCTGGATCAAATTTCCTTTTGGCAAAGACTTCTGAGAGCGCGTGTTATTGGAGCATTATTTTGGATTGTATGCCGGTATATGCACCATCATCACGCCACCGGTCCATGGGAAGAGTTTCCAGACGGGGCATTCAACTTTGCAATATATGTATATATATATATATATATAATATATGCAAAAAAGAAGGAGAGAACTCTGGGTAGTTCTCACGTTTAGGTGGAAAGCAGCTCCTGTTAGAGCACTCTCAACACCTGCGACACTCTAGATCTGCTCACCTCAAATGACTGTTTTTCTATCAAAGTCTTTGTCATAGGATTAGCATAGTGCCATCCACGCCGAGATAGAAAAGGACAAAGTCTTATCCCATTTCTACAGCAAAGTCTTTAGGCATAGGACTAGCACAGTGCTGTCCTTGCCGAGCTGTAAAATGACAAAAGCCATTTATCACTCCAGGCACAATAATACAGCTTTGAAATGGTAAAATACCACCTCAAGCCAACCTGGAATGGGTAAAGCAACCCCTGACACAGTGTTTCGCTCTAATTGGAGCTCTTCAGAGGGGTATAGCTTTGTCCAGACACATGGGAGCACACAGAATAATATAAACATGGAGATTCTATCAAATGTGTGGAGGTGCCAAATGTTTTGTAATTTTTCGGTTTTAATGTGGAAGAATGGGCTCTCTCTTAGTGATGGAAAGATGAGAGCATGTGTGCTTTGTTAAAATACCCCTCACACACTAAAAAAATCCGTTAGTGTCATGCTTCATCATAGGGGTCTTCCCGTCCCTATAACGGGGCGGGGCGTGCTACGACCAGACGGACTACGCGGGAGCACTATAATTGTGACAGAGCTATGTGTGGGTGCAGTGGTGTCAGTGAAGTGTAGGGATCTTACTAGTGAAATGCAAAAAATACAAAAAAGTTTAAAAATTCCCTGGCTAGTAGAACAAATACATTTTATTGGTATCTCTAGCTGAAAATATTAAAAAGGGGATGGAAGGTAGAGCGATTACTGGCTACCAAGTCGACATGTTTCATAGGCAGTCCCCAACTGCCTACTCATCAGGACCGTTCAATGATCCCTACTAGAAAAATAGCTCAGTTCTACAGTGGTATGCCTACTGTCCTATAAACATATCAGCAAAAATAGGCTGAATATTTCCGCTTCAGGGCATGAGCTGGCCCTAGTGAAGCAATGCACCCAAAATCAGTGCAGAAAAAGTGACCAGTGGTCTCTGTAAATCAAAAGGAGAAAAGGGAGAGAAAGCACAAGCATATTCGTATTTTTACTTATAATCATTGATTGTACATCCATATTATAAGATTACATCCTACAGTCAATCAGCAGGATTTTGCTTGTTTAGCGCTACTTCTTGTGCCACAAAAGTGGTGCATTGATCAATGTGCACCTCCTATTACTGGACCCTGTGTCCGACTTATTTTTCAAAAAGAAAACGTCCAAATCGTAACGTTTCTTAATTCATTCCTCATCCATACATTCGTGACTCAACACATTCATTCACCCAATTGCACTGGCGGCAAATCAATGATTATAAGTAAAAATACGAATATGCTTGTGCTTTCTCTCCCTTTTCTCCTTTTGATTTACAGAGACCACTGGTCACTTTTTCTGCACTGATTTTGGGTGCATTGCTTCACTAGGGCCAGCTCATGCCCTGAAGCGGAAATATTCAGCCTATTTTTGCTGATATGTTTATAGGACAGCAGGCATACCACTGTAGAACTGAGCTATTTTTCTAGTAGGGATCATTGAACGGTCCTGATGAGTAGGCAGTTGGGGACTGCCTATGAAACATGTCGACTTGGTAGCCAGTAATCGCTCTACCTTCCATCCCCTTTTTAATATTTTCAGCTAGAGATACCAATAAAATGTATTTGTTCTACTAGCCAGGGAATTTTTAAACTTTTTTGTATTTTTTGCATTTCACTAGTAAGATCCCTACACTTCACTGACACCACTGCACCCACACATAGCTCTGTCACAATTATAGTGCTCCCGCGTAGTCCGTCTGGTCGTAGCACGCCCCGCCCCGTTATAGGGACGGGAAGACCCCTATGATGAAGCATGACACTAACGGATTTTTTTAGTGTGTGAGGGGTATTTTAACAAAGCACACGTGCTCTCATCTTTCCATCACTAAGAGAGAGCCCATTCTTCCACATTAAAACCGAAAAATTACAAAACATTTGGCACCTCCACACATTTGATAGAATCTCCATGTTTATATGAATCGTTCAGGAGGGTGATTCTATCTCAACCTCTACGCTTCCTCTATTGATCTTTTTTAGCACACAGAATAAGTCAAAACAAAACCCTTTCAGGCATAGACTGATGCATAAATTATGCAAAAAAGAAGGAGAGAACTCTGGGTAGTTCTAAAGTTTAGGTGGAAAGCAGCTCCTGTTAGAGAAAACAGTTGAGTCGCGTACCTATTGTGTACCTATCTCAGTGTGTGTGTGGATTAAAGCTGCCATATTGCTAAAGTCATGAACTATGGGCGTTGGCTTAGAGACAGGTGCATGGTGTCTGCCGCCGTGCAACGTCATATAGGTACAGGATCGAGTCGTGTGCGCATTTGGTATGCGACGGTTACGCGCTGCCTGGCCCTACGTAACATTATATACGTATGGGATCGCATCATGTTCACGTTTGTTATGTGACAGGAGCGCAGTGCCCCGCCCTGTGTAACATTATGTAAGTGTGGGGTAGCGCTGGGTGCCCAAGTCCCGTAAAATAAAATTGTGTTTAAAAACTATATGTATAGTAGTTCAATATGAATATTAGACCAATAGATTATGTAAACTAATGATAAAAATCATATATTTCTAATTACAATAAAGTTATATTACTGTTAAAAATACTTTCACAAAGTCGCTCCGGGGGTGCGAATCCCCTGTGACTTTAAAAGGAAGCATTTCATTGATCACAAGGTTTTCCGTTGTAGAAGTTGAAGGACCCCACCCGTTTTTCTCGTCACGTCAATACAAAGTTTACTGTGTAGATTACTTAAAACCATGACTATAGAAAACATTTAAAAAAAGAAACATAATTAAACAGAAGCAAAATAGAATGCTAGTTCCTGTCAAGACCATATAATATAAATGGCTTGTTATGCCCGGAGAAAGGAAACACTTGGTGTACAAGCTTTCTCTCTTCCATCTTCCCTTTCCCATTACTATTATGAAAATAATGAATAAAAGTAAGTTAAAAAACCTTCCATAAAATGAATAAAAAAGTTTCAACAAAGAGAGAACTCAATCACGGAGTGGTCTAACTCTACTGTGCATCAATGTCCGTGATCCAAGGACTACAATGTAATACTTAATAATGATCTCAGTGCTTTGTTTAGAGTTTTTATGGAAGTCCAGTACTGCTTTAAAAAATGTACCTGTTCTTGCCAGTTCGAGAGAGACCATTGTGCTAAATATCTAGTTCATTGCTTGGTTGCATGTTCTTATGTCGTGGATTAAAAACAGTGGCTTTAGTGAGATTCGACGAAAGTCAAGCAAAGTCGGACAGCTGCACAGTAAATGTAAAAGAGTGTCTGATTTGTAGCCGCAGAGTCTGGACTTGACTACTTTAGAGAGCAGCGGCCAGTTAGGATTAAAATCTTTGTAATGCCAGCCTCCTTACTGTAAAGATTTTAGTCAGGCAGGCTTTCCCTATAGTGTAATTGAGGTAAGGTTGTGCCCTAAGTCCAACTTGACTTTCATTGTTGTATGACGCTGCCAGGGCCCTTAGTGCCGGTGTAGTGTTAGTTTTTTGCAGGTCCATGGTCCTGGAAAGTAATTTAGTCTGTTTTTCATTATACTTTTTATTGCAACGAACGTAAATGAAGAAGTATTTAAAGTAGTCAATTCGATTTGTGGAGTTTCTGCAGCTATCCTTAAGTAAGTAGACCATGGATGGATTTTATGTTTGAAGATAGCTTGCAAAATAAATTTCAGGGTTCCCGGTGTTACTGTGATGCATCTGTGGTAGTACCTTTATAAAAGACCCCATACTTGACCCCACACATTTTTCTCATTCTTGCTACACCGTCCCAGAACACACCTGCTATATTTTTTTAGCTGCTTTGTATATTTTTTGGGTGTTTTCCTTCTTGAACAGATATAGCTTCTTCCAATGCTATTGTGGATGTTCCATCAGAAGAATAGGACTTGGACCGCCCTTTAAGAAAGAAGAAGAAGTCCATCCTATGGAAGCTTTTTACCATTCCAGATGGTGAAAAAAAGTAAATGCCCGCATGATCAGCTGCACTCTATGCATAAGAGTCCTGTTAAGGGGAAGTGATAAAAAGTACTCATGCGGAACATCTAGCATGATGAAGTATCTGCAAACAATTCACCCTCTACCTCTGGCGCGTGAACAACTCTGACGTGCCCAAGAAGAGATGCAGCAGGATGACCAGGGAGCTGGTCCAAGCACTTCTGGAGCCTCAAGCTCCTCATCTCGAGGTCCAGATATTCATCCTGAATTTGCTAATCTACAGCAACACTGCATCAAATGCAAGACTCTAGTTTGTTTTGGGGAGCAGTCTGTAGATGCAGTGGTTTCTGCAGCAAGTAATCACCAGTGTTTTTTTTATAGTTGCAATGACTGTATAAATGCAAAAGTAAAAAGTTTTCCCTTTTTTCAAAAACACCCCAAAAATATACAAAATGGTTTAAAAACACTAGAAAATTATAAAAACAAAAAAAGAAGAAAAATGAGTTCTATTCAGAACTACCTTCTCTTAAAAAAAGAAATAAGTGCATGGCAATGCCCGGATGATTGCATAAGTCCATCCGTAGAGCTTCACTGATTGAAAGAGTGTATAGGTACTGCCTGGGTGATTGGAACAGTACATGTGTAGTGCCTGGTTAATTGGAGGAGTGCATGAGTAGTGCATGGGTGATTGGAGTAGTGCATAAGTAGTTTCGGGGTGATTCCATGAGTACATAGATGGTGCCTGGACATTGCATGAGTATATAGAAACTGACAGATTGATTACAGTAGTGCCAGGATACTGCATGATGATTTTGTAACTGCTTGAGTAATGGCAGAGTGATTGAATTAGTACATGCTATTAGCTGAGTGATAGGAGGAGCGCATCAGTAGTGAAAGGGGGATTACTGGACTGCATGGGTACCACCTGGGTAATTGGAGGAGTGAATCAGTACTGTGTAGATGATTAGAGGTTTGCATGGGTAGTGCTCAGGTTATTGTAGCAGGGCATGATTTAGTGCATGGGTCAATTCATGAGTGCATGGGTAGTGACTGGATGATTAGAGAGCTGCAAGGAGAGTGCATGGTGAATGTATAACTGCTTGGGTATTGGCGGAGTGATTGGATAAGTACATGGTGCTGGCTGGGTGATTGGAGGAGTGCAAGGGGAGTGACAGGGTGATTGCTGGTTTGCATGGGTACTACCTGGGTAATTGAAGGTGTGAATGAGTGGTGTGTAGGTGGTTAGAGGACTGTAGCAGTGCATGTGTTAGTGCCTGTGTCACTGTATGAGAACCTGGATACTGACTGGATGATTAGAGTACTGCAAGGAGAGTGCATGGTGAATTTATAAGTGCTTTGGTTTTGGCAAAGCGATTGGATAGGTACATGGTGCTGGCTGTGTTATTGGAGGAGTGCATGGGGAGTGACAGAGTGGTTGCTGGACTGCATGGGTACTACCTGGGTAATTGAAGGTGCGAATGAGTAGTTTGTAGGACTGCAAGGGTAGTGCTCAGAGGATTATAGCAGTGCATGTGTTAGTGCCTGGGTCATTGTATGAGTGCATGGGTAGTTACTGGATGGTTAGAGTGCTGCAAGGAGAGTGCATGCTGAATTTATAAGGGCTTGGATTTTGGAGGAGTGATTGGATAAGTATATGGTGCTGGCTGAGTGATTTGAGGAGTACATTGGCAGTGACAGGACAATGGCTGGACTGCATGGATAGTGCTCAGGGGATTGTAGCAGTGCATAAGTTAGTGCCTGGGTAATTGCATGAGTACATGGGTAGTGACTGGATGAATAGCGTACTGCAAGGAGAGTGCATTATGAGAAATTGGCCAGGCATATGCTGTCCACAATTCTAGTGGACACCGTGCACCAGTCCAAATGACACTTTATTGATGGTAGGTTAAGACAACCTTCATAGAAAGCTATCCTAGTGGTAGCTGTGCAGAGCAGCCTTCATGCTAAGTCTTGCAGTGATGTATGCAGCTTCTTTTACCAGTCTATAATCTTGTGAATGACCAAATGAAAGGAGAACCACACCAGGTATATATATAAAATGTATGTATTTATTCTAAACATATCCCTCAAGTCTCTTTATGAGGCTAGAGGCAAAAGTACATTCAGTAAACTTAATATCACACAGTAAATCAGCACAATATACGTTGAGCTCTAGGGGCGTACCAAACCATATATTAAGAGAGTGGTATAAGAGCCACGACTTGCATAGACACAAGGCATAGAGCCTGTAGAACCGCTGGGGCTACCAGGAACTACCCAAGGTAGAGACACAGGGGACCACGGGGGACGCGTTCAGTGTGTGAACACGGCTGCGAATCACCATTACCTTCCATGGGGAAAGTCGCGGTTGGAATTTTAAAGATAAAGGACACTTAGAAAAGGACTTGGAGCAAACCCCTTCAGAACTATAGGGTTCTAGAGACAACACCCACGGGAGCACCGGAGTAATCAAGTTAACTCACCCATGGAAACCGGGTGCATAGGTGTCTTTTGGTGTTGGGTTTTGTCATCGTTTTCTATTTCTCTCTGTTGCAAAGTGCTGCTGCCATCCAAGTGGAAAGTGTCCAGTGTGTCAAGGCGTTCATTCCTCAGAGCTTGTTCGATGACAGAAGGATCCACCTCCAGGCAGCTCCAACTCTGGAATTCTGTTATGACACAGAGTATTAGAGAAGCCAGGTGGGGGAAAGGAAGGTGGGAAGGGAACAGCAGGGATGGAGATCTGCAAGAGATACACAGGATAAGTTTAACAAATAACAACCTTTCTGAAATTGACTCACTGTGGCTACGTTTTGAATTGTATTGTATTGTATTGTATGGCCTACTTATATAGCGCAAAACTGTCACCCAAAGGGTATCCTGGCGCTTGACTTATATATTCACCTGTTATTCCCTACTGCTTAGATCAACAGCTGGTAAAGTGGATTGCTACAAAACAGAAGGTGAAAATATTAAACTCAGCTCAAAAGGTAAATGATAGAGAAAAGCTACAACAACCTTTAAAACAGCTTTTGGATAATATACCTACCAATGCTGTTTATTCCCACAGTAGTTAGAATGGTTTCTTATGTGTAAACTGCTGGTCCAGCCACGCAACTTTGTACAATTTTCAAATAGTTGAATCAGAATCAAGTTTATTTGCATAGTTAATTAAAACCATTGCATACAGTAAAACCAAATCAAATACTACCAGATAAAAAAGTGTAAAAATGTAAAAATATAAACGTCTCAGACCGGTTCTAAAAACCATTAACATTTTTAACGATAAGCAGTCCTTATACAAAGAGGTTCTGTGCAGTCAAACTAGTGTTTTTAGGGGTGGAGCTCAGTGGCTTAGCATCATAGCAGATCGGCCACAACCCAGGTCTTAATCGTGGTTTAGTTCGAAATGTGTTGACGTACTGCAGGCGTAGTTCCAATGCGATTGGAAAATGAGTCCGAAAGGATGGTCTTTGTTGGAACATGTTCCCAGAGATAGGTGGAATGAGGAGGCAAATCCTTGTTTGTCTTACGCATTCTTAATCAGTTTTTGTTCGCTACCATTAAGAATTTTACTAGTCGGCAGTTTAGCTGGGTACTTTCTGGATTTAGACAGGCTAACACAGCTTGCCTCCTAGTGCGAATGCCTTTTGGATTAAACGTTTGTTTTAGGAGATTCCACCATGCTTGAAGCATTTCTTTGCATAGGTAGATTAGGCGTAGTATGTTGCCTTATTTAGCATTACACAGTCTACAGGTAACATGTGCTGATGGGCCTTGCCAAGGTGGAAGGTGCTGAGCACAAGGCAGAATTCCCAGTCTATGCCTCATAAAACTCATTTTTGTTGCCTTGGGGCACCCCTGATTGAAGTATGTTTGGGGACCAAATGCTTTGTATGTGTTGAGGGTCATCCATGCAAGAGCTCTGTTTGCAAAGGTTGCCCTGTCTTCCACCAATGAGATTTGTTTAATGGTCTTCCAAACCAATTTTCTGAAGTTATGGTAGCCAATTTGAGCATCCCATAGCCCCTTGAATTTGGTGCGATCCAGGGCTAGCTGGAGATAGTCTCTGGCCTGGGAAGTCTCCCTTTGCTGTAAGTCGTTCCACAGCAGATGGTTAAGTAAGTGAATGGGGACGCTTTTAATCTTGAACCAGCAGATGATATATACCCCGTGCCTTGCAAGATCTTGTCGTAGGAGCCCAAACTCCAGCCTCATTTGGGCTGGGGAGGTGTAATTCGGAAGGCAGAGCATTTGTCTGTAGGCATTGACCTGTATATAATACAGTTCCTTTGCATCTCTGCGGCGCATAGCTTCGCTGTCATATGCAAATGAAGGTAGTAGTTTGGCCTGAGCTACCTTTGGTAAAGGAGTCAAAGTCGGCCCGGTCAGTTTGTTAGCAAGGTTTTCAAATAGGTATTATTCTCATATTCCTTAGTTCCTTTTTTTGTCTTTATGTTCCTTAATTCCTTTTATGTCCTCTAAGCGTAACAACTGTGAAGCTTCCTTGATAGTTCACAAAGTATCAGAGAATAAAGGAATCCTTTTGAAGTTTCAGTTCTGTACCAAAATAAAGGTCAAGGAGCTTACCTTGATTCTAACGATTTCCTCTTTAGAAATCTAGAGGCTCCGTCACTAGTCTTTGTTCAGTCTGGTTACCTGGAAATACTTCACAGTCTGGCTGCCTGGAAATGCTTCATCATCTGAATGCCTGGAAATGCTTCACCGGCTTTCTTATCCTCGCGGTGAAATCAGAAACTCTGACTTTCCTGGAAAGCGGCAAAGAATACTGAGCGCATCTCCCTGGGTGTTGCTCCCTTTTATATCCGTGCCACACCCAATGAAAGGGGAACGCGCTGTGCGTCACTGACGTAATTTCGAATTTTAAAAGAATGTCCGCATCTCGCTGCGAACAAGACGTGCCTTTTCAACTAATTCCCCCATGAGTGTTACTCCATAGGAGTGCTCACAGTCCATTCCTAGATTATCATAGGAGTAAAAAACAAGATGTGTGCATAATAAAAAGATGTGAGCTCAGCAGAATGTTACAATTCAAGATATGCATATGAACACCATGACCACAGGAATACATCCACGAACCAAGACATCTCAAAGAAAGCATAGGATACTTGAATTCTAAAAACATAAAGGAAATACAGGATATTTGCGTTCAACAATCATGTGCACATCTGACTTATGCTAAACATTGTAACAGCGCCACCAATATCGAGCCAAAGATTTGGCGCCATGCATTTTGCCACACAATGCCCATGATCAGGAGTGTGTGCCCCTAGAGCCGCGACCCAGAACCATGACACAGTGTGATCCAAGCCTGGTTCCGAAGATGATAAGAACCTTGAAGCAGAGGGGACAGAGTCTGGGTCACTTACCAGTGACCAGGAGCACGAATGGTGGATGCCCACCAATGTCGGGTGATTTCAGGTGAAGAAGATGAAGCTTGACTCTTCTGCCACAAGGACCAGGAGGTATCGACGACAACCAGGTTCTGGATTCGAGCTGTCCCACAAAGGATGTTAAGTGCTGCGGTGTTGGTGCCTGGATTAAACCCAACAAGCCTTGACAACAGCAACCCATGCACGAATCAAAGAAATGCTTTGGTGCAGACCAGCAAGGTCTGAGGGAATCCCCACACAGTGGAGATTCAGGGCACGTCTGGAGCAGCTAGGAAAGCCCAAGGAAAAGTAGAGTTACCTTTGCGGGGACCCACCAGTCAACGGACCAAGGATAACAAAGGAGCCTTGAGCGGAAATGCAAGAAGCAGGCTCATGGAACACTCGTTGAGTGTAGGCCTACAATCTTCAATGCACATGGTGCTCGGGCTGGGCCTACAAGTAACCCAAAGCACAACTTGAGGAAAGTTTGGGAAGTTAATGCACTAGCAAATGTGCTCGGTGTCCAGGGGTTCCTGTTCCACGTCACTCATGAGGGATGTGGTTCTCAGCTTTGCTAGGGACTTGGGTAGGTCTTCAAAAAGTCTAGAAATACGCGTCCTGGGCTGCAAATACTTCAGAGTACGGCAGGAGCTTCGGACATGCAGCCCTCACATGCTTTGTTGGTACCTGCTTGAGCAGAGGAGTCACTCCTTGACCCCAAGGGAGATTATTCCGTCCTCTAGTCTTTAGTAGAGCATCGAAGTTCCAGGATTCAGTTTCAGAGTTTAATCCAGGTGTAATATAGAGTCCTTTTGCCAGGGGTCCCTTATTTATACTCAAGAAAGGGGTTGGACATACTCTGTGGACACACCTAAGGGAGGGTTTGGAAAGAGGGGTAGTTTCACGCCAAGGCAGGGGCTGAGTGTCTCTGCTACCGGTTTGAACTGGACTATGCACAGCAACATCAAATGTGCCCCTAGTGCAGACTTTCTGGAACTCTCAGAATGCACCCTCCCAGCCCCAATATACTAAAGCATGTCTGGGATGTGGTTACACCTCCCTGTGACAGGAAACCTATTGTCCAGACCTCCCCTGCCAGAGTTTCATCCAGCAGCAGGAGGTCATACTAGTGTCTGTGGCTGCAGCATCCATTTTGTGATGCTAGGGCTCATTTAAACTATTACCGGGTAGACCAGTGTGTACATGTGTCTCCCTATAGAAGGGTGGAATTCTACCCCTGCCATGAGGACTTATGGGGGGGGGGTAGGATTCCAAAGTGTTTGACACCAAACAAGACATGTTTCCATGCAGCCATTCCAAAGTTAGCATTTACCGCAAGGTTATAATGCACTTAAGAGTATATGGTCTGGCTCCATCACAGAACAGCATCAGAGAATAGGCTCCAAATGCTGCAGAGGGGTCCTGCTCATGTATGGGCGCCCTCTCACACAATACCAAGCACTCTGTCTTCTGGATTAATAAGGCCTGCCATAGGAGTGACTGATAAGTTTATATGTGCCAGTGATTAAAGGTTGATATAGGTAACCTATATCTTAGTAAGGGGTGTATGCATCACCTTACCCAGGCTGCAGTAGTAGTCCTGTGGTGTCATTTTGGAAGGCTTCTCATGGATGGCTACAGCCCCTGGTAGGCCTATGTGGTACTTATGCCATTGGTACCTAAGGTATCAAATACTAGGGACTCACAAGGGTACCCCAGTAACCAAACTGGAATGTACCAAAAGTACATGCAATCATTTTAGAGAGGAAGCAGTTAGGCTGGGGACCTGGATAGCAGGGCCCCAGCCAGACTAAAGTTGAAAAACAGTGAAACACCAGCAAAAAGTGGGGGTAACAATAGTAAGCAGATCCTACTCTCCTACACCTGGTTCATTGCATGAGTACATGGGTAGTGACTGGATGATAAGAGTACTGCAAAGATAGTGCAATTGTGAATTTATAAGTGCTTGCGTTTTGGCATAGTGATTAGATAAGTACATGGTGCTGGCTGGGTGATTGAAGGAGTGCAAAGGTAGTGACAGGGCGATGGCTGGACTGCATGGGTAGTACTCAGGGGATTGTAGCAGTGCAGGAGTTAGTGCCTTGGTCAATACATGAGTACATGGTTAGTGAGTGGATGATTAGAGTACTGCAAGGAGATTGCTTGGTGAATTTATAAGTGCTTGGGTTTTGGCGGAGTGATTGGATAAATACATGGTGCTGGCTAGGTGTTTTAAAGAGTGCAGTGGTAGTAACAGGGCAATGGCTGGACTGCATGGGTAGTGCTCAGGAGATTGTAGCAGTGCATACGTTAGTGCCTGGGTCAGTGCATGAGTAAGTGGATAGTGACAGGATGATTAGAGTACTGCAAGGAGAGTGCATGGTGAATTTATAAGTGCTTTGGTTTTGGCAGAGTGATTGGATAAATACATGGTGCTGGCTGGGTGATTGGAGGAGTGCATGGGTAGTGACAGGGCGATGGCTGGACTGCATGGGTAGTGCACAGGAGATTCTAGCAGTGCAGGACTTAGTGCATAGGTCATTGCATGAGTGCATGGGTAGTGATAGGATGATTGGAGTGCTGCAAGGAGAGTGCATGGTGAATTTATAAGTAATTGTATAGTACTGGCTGCGGTATTGTGGCAGTGGACAAGTCAGTGCCTGGGAGGTCATTGCATGAGTGCATGAGTGGGGGGCGTGGTCAGCAGGCGATTGAGACGGACACGAACTGAGAAGCTCTGTTCGCCATCTCCCCAACCTAAGCCATCCTGATCCCCTGAGACACCGTTGGGGGCCGAGACTGGAGCTGTAGGCCTTTGAGACATGAGGGCTAGCGGAGGGAGCCCAAGATAACAGAATTAACAGCACCCCTAAGACGGCACAGTTGGCAGACTCCTTGGCAGGTCTGACCTCAAAATGGTGCCGATCTGATGACAGAAGTCGCGGCGCACTTGCAACACAGCGCCTGAGCAGCCAAAATGGAGGTAATTCCGTTGCGCTGCCCGCCGGGTGGTGTCGCGCTGCTGGGCGTCTGTGGGTACAGAGTGACACTGTTGAAGGACTCGTCTGGTGTGCCGAGCAGATGGCCCTCTTCCCGGACTTGCATTGAGTCGTTAAATGGCAGCTGGGCAGCATCTCCCCTCTAACGGCAGCTAACGAGGTGCAGTAGAGGTGAATGGCTTGCCCACTGGAGAACGACTGGGAGTGCCAACCCTGGAGAGCTGGTTGTGGAGTGGTGCTGAATCTCCCTTAAAGCCCTGTGTTCCCCACGGTGCGATTTTGGTAGCAGAGTTAACGACGGACTGGTGTAAACGGGGCCTGGGCTGCCCTGCGCTACATTGCGACCCGCAAGGTAGACGTGGATTGAGGCCTGAGTGGGAGGACCTCGTGCCTCCGTAACTGACATTTATTTTGCCAGCGCTGATTGGCTGTGGGAGCCAGTGAGGGCTGGGAACCTGCTGTGCTTCTGGCTTGGACTTTTCCATGAGAACTAGCAGGGTCCAGTGTAGGTACAGACCTGAGTGAGAGCCCTGAATTAAAGATTCTGCAACCACGTGAGGGCAGAACTGGGCCTGGGGTGACAACTCACTGGCCCAGGAGGAAGAGCTGCAGAGAGGGACATACCTACGCTAATTGGTTTGCCAGATACCAGGCACCACACAGAGGAGGAACTGTGTACTACTGTGGTATAGGAATCTGCTTGGGGGAGAACTGGACAGCTGAGTGAGGCACAGATTTGGTGGGACCCATCGGTTTACACGATTAAAGAGGGGAGTAGGTGCCTGCCGGGAGGAAGGCGACGACTCTGGGGGCTGTAGGAGCAAGGCCCCGGGGATGTCACCCACCGCAGTTGGGGGTCCTGGAAAGCACTTCGCCCAGGGGCTGAGGTTCCCGGCCGGATGCTCTGCTTGTGCGGGTGAGACCTAAGATGGGGAGAACACAGAAGAAGCAGGGATTTGCGGCTCCCAGCGTGGATGCTCCTGACCCGCACACAGATGACGATGAGGAAGCCCATGATGCGCAGGGGGAGCCGGCTACCAGGAAACCTACACTAACTGATATAATGCAAGCCATAAAGGCCTCCAGAGTGGCACTGGAGGGGAAGTTTGAGGCCCTTAGTACTGACCTGGGCTTACTAAAGGATGATCATAGAAAGCTCAAAGACAGGGTGACATCCGCTGAAAAAGAGTTATGTGGATTGGCAACCAAAGTGCAAGAGATGCGTCGATCCATAACCACCTTGGAAGCTAAGGTGAAAACCCTGGAAATGCGTGCAGAAGATAGCGAATGGAGATCGAGACGGAACAACATCTGCGTTGTAGGATTACCAAAAAAGTTGGAAGGGGCAGACATGGTCAGCTAGCTGGAAAATTGGCTTCGAGACGAGGTGGCCCCGGAGGGTCTGTCTCTCTTCTATGCACTGGAGCATGCTCATAGAGTGCCAGCGAGACCGCCGAAACCAGGAGCTCCCCCCCCCCGGCCAGTGGTAGCTAAACTGTTGCACTTTCGAGACAGAGATCACATCCTACATTGTGCCCGGCAAAAACGTACTCTCCAAATTGAGAACAGTAATGTCATGATTTTGCCTGACTTTATAAGAGAGGTCCAATGAAACAGGGCCTCATACACTGCGGTTAAGGCTATACTACGTCAACTGAATACAGCATACGCAATGCTGTTTCCTGCTCGATTCAGGGTCGCGGACCCAGCGGGAAAACGATTCTTGAACTCACCACAAGAGGTATGGGACTGGCTGGAAACCCGTGGCCCACTAAATAGATCAATCCCAGCTTCAAAATCCCCGCAACAGAGCCCGCGGGGGCCAGGGGCAAGTGCCAAAGCACCTTCACCCAGAGAGCTTAGCCTCGAGCGGCGCAAGGCATTGCAGGCCATGGTGTCACACAGTCGGGCCAGGCCGGGCTCCTCGTCGGGTGGGAGCACACATCATGGCAGCAGGTCAGAGACCTCCCTGGACCGCTGCAATGGTGAGAGCCTGGGGCGGACATGCCGAGGATCACGCCCTGATCGGCCGACGACCTGGGCTGGGATGAGTGACCTGCTGTGTGGACCAGTTTGGGCCCTGACGTTCCTCCTTCAGGGGTATGACCTTCCTGCACTGGCGGAAGCCCACATGGACATTTAGGTAAGAGGCAACCAAAACGGACGGGGGTTCTTTTTGATCTGGACTAATTGTTGGGGAGGCGGCATACTGGGAGGCCTCCACGAGGTAGTTAGCGGGTATCGGCCCCCTATCTGGTCACTTGACTCTGGTTGGAGATACCATAGCTTGGTTGGGGTTGCCTCGTTGGGTGCCTGTCCTGAGGAGGGGGAGTTGAGGAAGATTTACTTGTTGTTTTTTTTAAGGGGAGAGGGCAATGTCACTACATGCAATGGGACCACCATCAGGTTACACACGTCTCAAGTGGAATGTACGGAGCATGCATGCTATGGTTAGGTGCCACAAGATACATTCTTATCGGATCTGTAGGGGCATTCAAATTGTACTCCTTCAGGAAACCCACCTCCTGGCAAAGTAGGGGAAAGCACTACAGCGCCGCTGGAGGGGTCAGGTTTTCTACACTGCATACTCTGTATACGCGAGGGGGGTCCTGATTTGGATAAGAGCTGGTGTCCCATTCCAATGCATAACACAAATGATTGACCCTGAGGGCAGATATGTGGCAGTACAGAGGAAGTTAGATGGTAGGGACCTTACACTGGGATGTGTATATGCGCCTAATGCGGATCAGCCAGCCTTCTTCTCCCTATTATCAAGCAAACTAGTGACTGCCCTCACAGGGTCCCTATTACTGGTGGGCGATTTTAATTGTATTGCGGATGTCACCTTGGATCGCTCCCACCCCCCCTCTAATGCGCCGGTGCACAAGCTAGCAGAAGTGCGTCGTAATCGGCAACAGAAATGGGGATTAATTGACACTTGGCGGGCCCAATACCTATTGGCCCGAGATTACTCCTTTTTCTCAACCCTTCATTAAGCATGAGCGGATTTTGCGTATTGGCAATCCGCGGATCTGCGGATTTGCGTATTTGCGGATTGCGACAATACGCAAAATCCGCGGATCCTAGCGTATTTTTTTTTTTGCGTGTTCGCACGGGTTTCCGCAAGTTCGCGAGGGTTTTATTGTACAAAACGCTCGCGAACGTGCAGAAACCCGTGCGAACACAATGTGCCTACTCATGGCCAAACGGACGGGGCTTCCATGCGAGTGCACATGCCTCTTGTGTGTATAAAAGGTCAGAGGCCGATCAGAGCAGCAGATGAAGATACAGAGACTCCTGGTCACAGGAACAGCACAGGGATTGTGCTGCACATGCCTCTTGTGTGTATAAAAGGTCAGAGGCCGATCAGAGCAGCAGATGAAGATACAGAGACTCCTGGTCACAGGAACAGCAGAGGGATTGTGCTGCACATGCCTCTTGTGTGTATAAAAGGTCAGAGGCCGATCAGAGCAGCAGATGAAGATACAGAGACTCCAGGTCACAGGAACAGCACAGCGATTGTGCTCGTGAAAGTCAAGGATGCAAAGGCCTCTATCCAGCATCACAGCTGACTTTCGATAAAGAAGGCACATTGCCCAGCCTCGACGACGCTCTCAATTGTTTCTGGGCTGATGAATGAGTCACTGCATTTGAGCTTCAACTAGTTCCAGCGACCATGTGTGTGTTTACAATGGCGCCAGCAAGCTGCCAGCGCCGTTGTAAAATAGTTACAAAGTTAGCTTGCACAGGAAGCACTTAGATCAAATAAAGCAGCACCTGCTTCGTTTTATCTAGTGGTTCCTGTGCAAGCTAACTTTGTAACTATTTTACAACGGCGCTGGCAGCTTGCTGGCGCCATTACATGAGTGGGTGGGGGTTCAACTTTTTAACCCGTTACATCCGCGGATTTTTTCGGATTTTGTGGAAAATACGTAAAATACACGGATTGCGTATTCACCAAAAATCCAAAAAATCCGCGGACGTAACGGATTTGCCGCCCATGCTTACCCTTCATGAGTTACATATCCGCCTCGATGCTTTTTTATGTTCATGGGGAGATCAGCAGCAGTGAATACCTCACCAGGTCGATTTCTGACCATAATCCAGTCCTTGCTCAGTTGAATTGGTCGCGAGTATGCCCTAAGATTCCCACCTGGAGATTGCCGCCGGAAGCACTGGATGATCACGTTTTTCACACCACTATTGCAAAAGATATCACGGAATACTTCCAGGTTAATGCGCGAACAGCCACATCAGTGAACGTGGAATGGGATGCCTGTAAAACAGAGATTATGGGGGATGCATATCTGCTATTGCTGGGGTTAGAAAGGTCCTACTTCAGGACATCCAAAGAGACGGCGAGCACTTGCGTACCCTGGAAAAGGAACGGCCTGAAAACCCGGCCAAACATAGAGAACTAATAGAAGCTAGGGAAGCAGTATCTGCCAATGTGGAATGCCTGCGTTCCTTTGACTATAAAACATACATCACACGAGCGCATTCTAAAAGGGATAAGTGGGGCGCCCTGCTCGCTTGGTTGGCAAAGCCGGCCCTTCGTGGTTCAGTCATACTGGAGCTGCGAGATCAACTGGGGGTAGCCCAATTTGATCCCCTCTGAGGAAGTGATGCAAGAGTTCACGCAGGAAGCTGACTTGCCAGTGCTAGGCGAGGAGGAGGCAAAATTATTGGGGCGAGAGATTAAAGTAAGAGAGGTACGAGTAGCCATCAAAAGTATGGCCCGTAACAAAACCCCTGGCACGAATGGCTTACCAGTAGAATTTTACCTCACTTACACTGACCTGCTTGGCCACCATCTCACGCACCTATATAATGAGGCTAAGAGACTAGGCAGGTTGCTCCCCTAGGGAGGCGATCATTATTCCGTTATTGAAACATTGGGATAGAACAGCATATCGGCCTCTATCCATGCTCAACCTTGATTACAAAATCCTGAGCAGGATACTGGCCACTAGACTGCTCCTCCACATGCCCCCCCCCAATTTCATACATGCCAACCAATCCGGGTTCATCCCAGCTCACAAAATAGTGCTTAATATACGAAGGCTTTTACATATATTGGAGGCGAATTCCTACAATGTGGACTCTGCCGCGATTTTTGCAATTGACATAGAGAAAGCCTTCAACAGCTTAGAGTGGGAGTACCTGTTCCATTTGATGCGACAAATGGGCCTTGGCCCTGACTAAGTGAGTTGGACGGCCCTCTTATATGCAGACTCGACTGCCAGGGTCAAGAGGGGAGGGGTGATCTCGGAGGCATGCAAGGTGGGGAGGGGCATGCGACAGGGGTATCCCCTCCCCCCATTATTATTTGCTATGGCAATGAAGCCCCTGGCGGCACACGCTAGATCGGGGCGGGCGTACCAGGGCCTGGACATCTAGGGGCAGATCCATCATATCGTACTCTACGCAGATGATCTTTTACTGTTCCTAGCGGACTCAGGCAAAGCCTTACTGGGAGCAAAGTCCCTGCTGCGTGCCCTAAGCAGAGTGGCTGGCTTAAAGGTAAACTGGGCAAAATCATGTCTTTTCCCGTGCGCAAGGGCAGACTAGGTCCCCAGACCACAGAAAGGATGAAATGGGAGGATAGATGTTTGCCCTACTTAGGTACGCTTATCTATCACGAGCAGGGAGATATTCTCAAGGGGAAGATTGGGAAGGCACTCAGGGGGACCAGGGCTAACTTCGAATTCTGGGGAACCTTGCCTTTATCAGTGTCCGGCCGGGTGGCGCTTCTTAAAAAGGTGACCCAACTATACTTCTTCAGGGCCTTGCCGATCTGGGTTCCGGCAGCCTATTTTAAACAGCTCAGAGCAATGATCACCTCTTTTTATGGCGTAAGGGCAGGCGCCGAGTAGCCCTAGACTCACCCATGAGACCCCGAGTGGAGGGAGGGCTGGCGGTACCGGATTATGAAATGTATTACCTAGCAGCCCGGCTTCAGTGGCTCACGCAGTGGGTGGCGAGGGCCACCACAGGTGAGGGAGGACCCGGAGAGATGTGGGGCCCCGTGATGGTACTATCCTGCATAGTGCTACGGCTCACGCTCTGGACCACACCCCTAACCCTGGAATTTGCCACAGCCCGGAAATGCTAGAACAGGTACCTGTGGCTATAGGGACCCCCTATGCATCTGAAAATCCACTGAAGATGTGCAGGGCTCTACCACATGGGGACAATTGGCAGAGATTGGAGACCTGGGAACACCAGGGATTAATGACAATGGGGGACCTTTATGAGGAGGGAGCCTTAATACCATTTGACGACCTACGGGCACGATATGACCTACCAGGTGGTGATTTTCTGCAATACACTGCTCTCACGACAGCCATCAGAAAACACTGGAATATGGGCCTTACAGAGCCACCCATTTCCATGGGGTGCCAATATGTAGTGATGGCAGCGGGCACCATAAAATCGGTGACATGTTTATATTCACGCATGACACTAGAATCCCTATCCCCCATGACAGCCCTGAAGCCTAAATGAGAAACAGACATAGGGAGGGACATCCCAGATGGAGCATGGAGCGGGATTGTAGAGAGGGCCTGGAAAAGTAAAAGAAACTTAAGATTTCAATTAGTGCACTTTCACATCCTCTACAGAGCATATCTAACACCAGGACGTTTGCATAAATATTTCCTGAACCAGCCATCGTCCTGCCCACGGTACGCAGTAGCTGAAGCAGATTTTAAACATATGTTGTGGGACTGCCAATCTCTTGACCTCTTTTGGGAGGAGGTGACATCCTTGCTGATGGATATATATATATATTTTTTTTTTTTATCTTTAATGCAGAAAATGTTCTTAACATTTTATATCACCCCCCCGCCTCCCACCCACCCCAATACAGGCAATTTTCCACGAAGCTAATAACCAAAGCATCATACACTACATATATTAGACATAAAAAAATTGACCAATTACATAAACACAAAACTACTGAAGTTTTCAATAAAATAATTATAGTCGTTACATTTCTAGAGATTCGATCCAATGCGCAAGTGGGAACCAGATATCTAGTCCCTTCTTTTTCTTTTTCATACCCTTCCTGCTGTATATTGCTTTTTCCAGACTATGGGGCCTATTACGATTGCGGATTTCCCGCATCCACCGGGCCGGCGGAAGCCACCGCCGGCCCGGAGGATGCGGGAAATCTGCCGCGGAGCCTTGAAAGACCCACCGCCATATTAGGATGGCTGGTGGGTCTTACTATCTGTTCTCCGCTTTTCCGCAATGCATTCACGTGGCTGGCACCGCCAGCCATATTAGGATGTCTGCAGAAAGATGCCTTTACACGGCGGCATTTCCGCCGTGTAAAGGCATACGGATTTGTGTTTGGGGGCCTGTTGCGGGCCCCCAGAGGTGAAGGGGGGCTGGGGTGTGCACATGGGGGGTACCTATGGTACCCCCCTGCATTTGCCTGCACAAAGCGGCAGGCACCGCGCAGTGCCTGCTGCTTTGTGCAGGCAAATGCACAACTTAAATTTTTATCATTGGGGCGGGTGCTGCTTCAAGCAGCACCCGCCACAATGATAAAAATACAGGATGTGACCGCCAGGGTGGCGGTAACATCCTAATTTGCACGGAGGGACCGCCGCTGCCCCTGCGGACGGTCCCTCCTACTCCATGGTGGCGGATGGACTCAGGTCCGTCCGCCATCATAATCGGCCCCTTTATGTCGATAATAATCGTGCCCGCTATTGTTGAAAGGATGGAGGAGCAGTGTCCAGCCAAGCCGAAGCCAGACAGATTCTAAGCACGGCCATAGAGACGAACAGAAGTCCCTTTCTATTGTCCGCTCGGATGTCACTGTCTACCCCCAATATTATTTCTGACGTAGTAATCTCCATTTTAGTCGCAAATATTTCCGAAAGAAAATTAGAATTCTCACATCTAATGGTATGGAGTGCCCCACATGTAGCAAACATGTGTATTAGATCAGCCTCTGGCATCGCGCATCTGGGGCATAAAGTCCCTTTACCAGTGCTCCATTTTGCAAGCCTATAGGGGGTGTGATATAAGTGGAAAAAGGTTTTATAGAATTGAGCTTGCAATTTAGAGGACATTAAAAGTGACAGAAAATTGAAATGCTTTCTGTATGGAGCTAACTGAAGTTCCAAGTTTAATCTGCTAGTTCTGAGTATGTTTATCCAGGTCATCGGGAAGATCAATAATTAAATTGTTATATATTTCCCCAATTTTCACTCTATTACACTGAATACCAGTTTCAATTAACTCAATTTTCTTAAATCCAACCCGACCACCCCCTTCTTCATAATGAAATCCCTAACCTGTAAGTATTTTAAAAAGTCCTGATGTACTAGGCCGAATTTATGTTTTAAATCTTCAAATGAAGTAAAGCCATTTGGCTCATACAAGGAGCCAATTTGGTATATACCAGATCCGATCCACCTGGTCATACAAGAATCCGAAAAAATCTCTGGGAGGTTTTTATTATTAATAAGAGTCGTGTAATACGAGAACCTACCTAGCCCCAGATGTTTCTGAACATAATTCCAGGCGGCATAAATGCCTTTAAGAGTTTTAAAGCGCACTTTCTTGAAGTGACAATCGTAAGTCAGTCGCCACAAATGTGCGCTTGCTTGCTCACCTAGAATAAGTTCCTGAGGAGTTGGAACTAACCGCTCTGGGGTATTATCCTGATGTGAAGTTAACAGCAGTCTACTATATTTAAGGACTGTCGCCCACCAATAAACTTTAAGGTTAGGGAGTGTGAGACCTCCTCTGTCTATCGGCAAGGTGATAAATCTGTTAGCTCTACGAGTTCTTCCATATCCCCATATAAAGCGGGCAAAAATACCGTAAATTTCCTTAAATTATAGTGGTTCAAAGTTTAAGCAGATTGTGCGAAAAAAGTATAAGAATTTTGGAAAGAATAACATTTTAATTAAATTACATCTTCCGATAATTGTTAGGTGCAGATTATGGAGTTTTTTTAGGCTTTTTTCCATTTGTTTCATTAGGGGGTCCATGTTGAGTTTTACAAGATTATTTAAGTTAGCGGTAAGATTAACACCGAGATACATCGCATTCTCCGTCACTCTTTCATCCGCATAATTACATTTACTATTGATTATGATTTGAGTTTTATTCCGGTTCAGTTTATATCCGGAGATTTCTCCAAAATGTTTTGCCTCTTGTTCCATTGCATCGACGGAATTATTTGGATCATCAGTGACTATAGCGATGTCATCGGCGTATGCAAGGGACTTAGTTTCACCATTAAGGGTCTTTATTGGCATGATAGATGTATTCGTCTCTAACCTGTGGATAAACGGGTCGATAAATATAGCAAAAAGCAAAGGGGAGCACGGACACCCCTGCCTTGTTCCTCTAGATATTGTAATAGTAGCTGGGTTTTCACCATTGATCGAAACCACTGCTTCTGGCTTAACATACATCATTCGAACCGCATTAATAAATACATCCCCGATCCCGCTCCTTGACATAACAGTCCAAAGATATTTCCAGGAGTCCCTATCAAAGGCTTTTTCGGCATCTAGAAGTATTAATGCCATAGGAACTCCTGTATCGTCTGCTATGTCAAAGAGTGTGATCACCCTTTGGATATGATCGGTAGTGGATGTTCCTGGAACGAATCCGTGCTGTCGGGTGGAAATTATTTTGTGGATTACTAGGGCGAGTCTACTGGCGAGTAATTTGGAATATATTTTGGCATCATTATTGATTAATGTAATGGGGCGATAGGCCCCTAGATCCGTTGGATCTTTATTCTTTTTTGGAAAAACAATAATCTTGGCCTGATCCCACGATTTAGGTGGTCGACCCCCCTGGAAGACATGATTAACCAGCTGGGTTAAAATTTCTTTTAATTGTTTATTGAATCTGGCATAGAATTCCGCCAGAATTCCGTCTAGGCCCGTTGCTTTACCGGTTGGGAGGCTATTAATAGACAGAAGGATTTCGACCCATTGTGGTGCCTCTTCAAGGAAATCTTTATCTGTTTGGAGTAATTGGACCCCCATGCCACGATCCAAATATGTATCTATTTTAGATTGACTCTTCCCAGACTCAGTGTATAGGTCCTCGTAATATCTATGAAACGCAACCCTTATCTCTTTGGAATCACAGGTAAGGCCAATAATGGTATCTCTAATTTCTTTAATTGTATTATCGCTATTCTGCTGTCTTGTGCGGACGGCCAATTGATGTCCAACCTGCTCGCTAAGCTCATAAACTTTCTCCCGATTCAGAGTGGCTTTACTTATAGCTTTAGTAGTTAGTGTTTCCGAAATTAAGTTTCTTGCGATTGCAACATTTCTTACCGCTCCTTCAATGTTGATATTACCCTGAACAGCTAATATCAGATCTTCTTCTTTACTAGCAAGGCTATCCTGTAGATTTATTAATTTTTGTTTTATTTCCCGGTTATTTTTGATAGAAAACCTGAGGGTTTCTCCCCTTACGCCAGCCTTTAGTGTATCCCACACCACCTCCAGCGGGGCACTCCCCAGGTTATACCCCAAAAATTCGGGGATCCAGTTTTCCATGAGGTTACAATATTTAACGATAGTCAGTAAAGCCCTCTCAAATGTCCAGTTACTACGGTCTACTTGCTGAATCCCTATTTTTATGCTAACGATTAGGGGGTTGTGATCGGATAAAACCCTTGGTAGTCGGTCAACCGAACAGTTTGATATAATGGTATCTGATACAAAAGCATAATCCAATCTTGCAAATTTAAGATGGGGATGAGAGAAAAAGGTGTACCCCGGGTTACTTGGGAATCTCATTTCCCAACAGTCAGAAATTGCATGTGTATTACAAAGATCCCTAAGGGCCCTAAATGTTTTGGGTTTCCTACCCTGGCAGCTAAAATTATGAACAGATGACCACTTTGACGGGAGATTTAGATTAAAGTCGCCACAGACAACCATCGGAACCGGCCAATATGCTAGTTCGTTAGTAAAAAAGTTCAGGAGATCGGGATCATCAGTGACACACCCATATATAGAGCAGACCGTAAGTTTTTCTCCCTTTCCATATCGGCACTCAGAGATGGCCCATCGGCCATATTTATCAGCTGCAGATCTCATAAACTGTCCCCTCCACCCCGCGCTAGAATAGCTACCCCTCTAGTTTTGTTTGTCTGAGTTGTAGCAATGACAACTCTATATCCTAATGTTTTCAATAAATGTATTTGAGTCCCCTCAACATGAGTTCTGATGGATATAACTGATAGGGACTTACAACCCCCCATGGCACATTGTATCCTACATTGGTTTCCCCACACCTCAAAGAACAAAATCAATAGCAAATGAATTGAGTTGGGGTTCCTTTTGTCCAAAAGAACTATAACAACCCAAAAAGGGTCAAAGCAGAATTCCAAAAGTGGGCTGAGTGTGAGGGAATTATCTGTTTACAAATAGCACATAGAACGGGCAGTGAGAAGGTGTTGGATAGGGCGAGAGCCTGGGAGAGGCTAGTCTTGGAACTTATGGCCCCTGAGGATGCAGCTGACGATGCCCTAGCAGATGGCCCGAGGCAACCACAGCTTAACAAGCAATATATTTGAACACACTATACCTTATCTGCCCAGAGCTGCATTCGGCCCTTACGAGGGATGCTTGACCACATAGCACTTTCGTTGGTCCCGTTGCACAGAATACTCATGGCATTAGCCTCCAAGAGCAGTAGTAAATGCTCCAAATGTGACACGCCTGGGGAGGTGGTGAGGGAGGGGGGTGGTTGGGGGTAGTCGAGTTGGAGTTAGGGTTAGTTTGGTATGGACAGTGGAGTGGCACCCACACATGAACGGCCCAGGACTGGAAGATCGTGTAGGCTGCAGACAACGGAAAGAACTTAATTGCATAAGCAATCCTGAATGCTTACTAATAAAACTGGGTTATGTTTCTGTGCAAGACTGTATTAACTCGTAACTGTGTTGAATTTGTGTGTTTACTGTAAAACAATAAAAATTATGTTTAAAAAAAAATGAGTGCATGAGTAGTGAGTGGATGATTAGAGCACTGAAAGGAGAGTGCATGGTGAATTTATAAGTGCTTGGGTTTTAGCGGAGTGATTGGATAAATACATGGTACTCATTGGGTGATTTGAAGAGTGCATGAGCAATGACAGGGCGATGGCTAGACTGCATGGGTAGTGCTCAGGGGATTGTCGCATTGCATGACTTAGTGAATAGGTCATTGCATGAGTGCATTGGTAGTGAGTGGATGATTAGAGTACTGCAAGGAGAGTGCATGGTGAATTTATAAATGCTTGGGTTTTGGCAGAGTCATTGGATAAGTACCTAGTACATGCTGGGTGATTGGAGGAGTGCATGGGGAGTGGCAGGGTGATTGCTAGACTGCATGGGTACTACCTGAGTAATAGAAGGTGCAAATTAGTAGTGTGTAGGTGGTTAGAGGACTGAATGGGTAGTGCACAGGGGATTGTAGCAGAACAAGACTTTAGTTCCTGAGTCATTGCATGAGTACGTGGCTACTGACTGGATGATGGGCAGAGTGCATGGGTAGAGCCTGGGTGATTTTATAAGTATTTGGGAAGTGGCAGAGTTATTTCACGAGTGCTTGATTGCAGTATATGGAATCAGTCAATCATTACTCATGTAGTTCTAAAATCATCTAGTCACTACCCTTGCACTCCTGTAATTGGACAGGCACCTCTCAATAGTTCACTAAGCATTCATACAACTGTATAAATACAATCTGAACACATAGATGACTGATTGCATATTATCTAGTTAAGTAGATAACTACAACATGCCTGCAAGGGTAATATGTGATGGATTACTTTTGAGCTACATCTTGACCATTCTTTCAACAAATAAGCAACATCATTAAACTATACCTCTCAACAGACTTAAGAAAGAAGGCTAATTAACAACAGATTTTATGAGCATATTCTACATATTCACCGTTGTATCTAAAATTAAGTGGCATCATTCAACTATATATTTGTTCAGAGTACAAACAGAAGCCAAATTAACAGCACCTTATTTGACCATTCTATCTTAAAATATGTGGCATAATTTAACTTTACCTTTGAGCAAACTAATAAAAGAAACCAAATTATTAACACCTAGTATGATCATCTTTCAAACAACACAGGTGTGCTGCATCTTTACCAAACAATCTATAATTATGCAGTGTCATTCAAGTATACCTTTGTAGAGACTACATAAAATAAAGTCTTATAATCTATACCTTATATGAACATCTTTCAAACTCCACATTTGTACTGCATCTTCAACCAACTATCTAAAAATATTCGGCATCTTTCAACTATACCTTTGTATAGACTTAAAAAACAAGCTTAATTAATAACAACAGTGATATTCTTAAAAAATACATATATTACCGTACAGACTCTTATTTAAACAACATTTAAGTGCAATGAAACAAACTCAAATACATCTCTACATTTAATAATATATTTCAAACAACACAGTTTTACAATATTGAGAATTATTTTTAAATAAACTCACAAATTTATAACTCACCTTGCAAATAATTGTGTTGAGTCAAAAATCTCACAAAGTCTGAGAGGATTTTCTTTTACACAAAATAAATTTAATGCACCGTACTCAGCAACATAAAACCGGTAATGGCAAGGGTTCCCTCTCTTTGCTACTCAAATACACATAAGTAACAAATCACATTGCTTTCCAGATTTTTTCAAATTGTTAAACACATTTCCATTGGTTACACTTAGTAACCCTTACCAACTAACTTCTGAAGGTGTCCAAACTGTTTCTACATTTTTTTTGTAAGTTGTGACCCATTGTGCACCACCGCGATGGAGTCGGACCCGAGTGCAAAAATATATAGCAAATAAATGTAACACTATTTTTTAATTAAACACCACTTCTAAAGATAGAATTGGCTTAGGAAAAATCATAGAAAAAAATATTACTCATATATGTATATATTCAAATGTAATATTTTAAAAGCATAGTTAACTTTTAACTCTACCCTCATTCTGCTTAATGCCAGTTTCCATAGCAACAGTTCATGGAACATTCAACTGAACTCACAGGTCAGAAGTTCACCATATTTTCAAGTTCACCACACAATGTTGCAAATACAAACAGCAGGTGTGGTTGACTTGGCAAAGTATGATCTAATCCTTTCTGTTGTACCTTTCGAACATTTTTTACTAACCAATAAGAAAAATGCTTTTTTAAAATATAGAATGTGCTTAAACAGCCAATCAATTCTCTTCGTTTTTCTAAACTGCATCTTGACCACCATTTTACATACCTCTCATTCTATCAACTGTGTACTTCAGCTACAGGCATCTATTCATTACATCTAGACTTCCCTTCAACATGCTTAGAGTGTGGATTGCGGGACACAGCTATGATTTCTGTCGCAAAAGGTATGCTAAAAGCAGAAGTATTGACAAAGACCTAGCTTTTTACAAATGTAGAATTTAAATGGATTGGACAGATAGGATTAAAGTGGCATCAATTGATGCCTTTGGTTAAAACCTTTTTACATCTTCAACCCCAGACCTCATGAGTGTGCACTGTGGTGGCAATGACCTAGGCAAATAGACTGGGGTAGGTCAGGAAATGCTAATGAGGGACAACTTTGCTGAATTGGTGTTGCTTTTCCCCCAAACTGCCTTTGTATACTCTAACATCCACCAAAAACATAAAAGGAAGGGGTCCAATCAATTTTGTCCTCAGATTGAGAAAGCTAGAAAAAATGTCAATAAAGCTGTTTCTGCTTACTTCAGAGACCATACAATGGGCTCCATATATAACAACAATCTACGTTTTCATATGGAGGGCATCTACAGGTGTGACGGAGTACACTTTACAGATGACGGAAATCGAGTCTTTCTCAACAACCTAAAGATCTGCATCTGCACTTACATGTAGCTACAAGAAACTCATAAGAAACACAAGGGCTATTTTTAGAGCCACCCAATAACCCAACATATAACCTAGGTTTATTTAAAAAAAATCTTAATTATTTTAGCTTGGAGTCACACATGCAGCAAGACTGAAGGAACTGCGCACCCTTCATGTTCACACCAGGGAACCGAGCTGGGAGCCGCGCACCCATCGCATACCCACCAGGGGCTGCGCTGGGAGCTGCGCACCCATTGCGTTCACACGAGGGGGCCACGCTGAGTGCCACACTGGGGTCGGGATTCCAAACTTTAGGGAAAAAAAGCGTCCACTTCCATTCATTTATAATCGCCCCGGGGACCCTATTCCCCACGACATGCCCAGATCTATATAGTTATCATTTTTTAAATGGAAGGAGACAGCATGGCCCCCTCCCGGGCCAATTTTGGCCCCGGGGACCCCCTCCCCCAGGGCATGCCCAAATAATTTTTTTTTAAAGGGGACCCCATCCCCCAGGGCTTGGCCTCATTGTTGGAGATGGTGGGGCGGGAGTCCAAATGCCCCCATTGTCCCACCGGCTCCCCGCCTCCTGCAGGAGCTGGCATTGCTTTTCCACAAGGGGAGCTGCTAACATTCAGCTCTCTTTGTGGAAAAGCAATCGGCTGTGGATTTTGGAAGTGAGAGCAGGAAACCTGTTCTCGCTTCCAACATCCAAACCAATGTTTTCTATGACACGGCGGGAGCTGGAGGGGGGTCACACAGCAGCCCCCTTTGTACATTACTAAAGCCCTGGGGAGGTGGTGATCCCCAGGGCTTGGGGGTCCGTAACGGACCCACAAATTTCAATTTTTAGTGCCCCAGGATAGTGGTGGTCCCTGGGGCTTGGAGAAGCCCCCGAGCCCCCACCCCTTATTTAATAACCCCACACTCTGTTTTTTTCTCACCCGAAGTTGCGCACCCTGTGCGACTTCTATTAAAAAAAATGAAATGAGGCCCTGGGGGTCCTTGTGGGACCTGCAGAGCAGGCCTAGGGTTCAGGGTGATCCTACCCTACCCCCTATTCTTGTTTTTCATCCTTTTTTTAACAGATTTCTTCTGACCCGGTTCTACCGAGTCACAAAATGTCTACCAGCAGTTCCTGGTTTGGAGTGTTGGCAGGAACCCACCGCTGCCCCAGATATTGAAACTTTTTCATTTTTTAATTTCTCAGGAGCTACTGAACGGAGTTACACCATTTTAAAAAAAGGGATCTTTCTGAACCAAGACCTACCTTTTTGCCAGATTTGGTGTAATTCAGTTCAGCAATTCGTAGCTTTGTATAAAGTTTCCTATGGGAAAAACGCATTTTGGGACCCCCCTTTTTTCTCTGCCCCCGATTGACGAGTCACCCCACTAATTTTGAATATTTCTCGAAGATTTGTCAACCGGCGCATATTGCCCAATTTCTTTCTGTTTAAGGTAAAAAGCATGGGCACCAAAATGCGAACCTGTCTCAGACATATATGCATTCACAGACACCCACAAACACACACATCACACAGAGGTGATTATGCCATCACTGAGAGGTAAAACATTCTATATTTTACAATGTGCTCAACCACTCTCATGGGCATCATAGCGCTTCAGGACTTAGAAAATATACTTTGAAGAATTGGAAAATAAATATTAAATAGATGATTCCCTACTGATGAACAAAATAATTCTAAAGATTGTCTTTGTTTTCACCACAATTTATGGATCTTAATTATGCATTCTTCATGGTTTGTGTGACAAAATGAGATTATAATATCTGTACTGGAAGGATTTCCATTTTTAAACTATAAAAATATAATTAGTTTAATTAGCATTGAGATAACATGAAGTTAATGATTTTAAACACTCATTTGTACTAATGTAAGGCGTCATGGAAATATTAAACGTGTTTTGTACAGCACCATGGTTTCTATCACTGATTTCAGATTCATATTACTTGCACACCAAGGGTTTCGGTACCGTTTGGCAAAAGATGTTTTTTAAAACATCACCTTTTCCCATAACCCTTTGAAATGTTCTATGCAATAAATACTGATGAGACCACTATTGCTTACTGACCTTACTTATTAATTAGTTCTAACGTTTGTCAATCAGTCCTGTGCCCACCATGTTCAGGTTAGGCGGTTGGTTGAAAAACATCTACACATAGCTTCTCATCCAGAGACATCTTTCTTACATTAAATGTACATATTCAGAAAACAAGAGCTATGCTTCCCCTCTGATCCGATCCAAAGATCATGGTAAATAGACTGCCTTTACCTCCCTTCATGACTTAACATTCTTAAATGAAATATTGCTTATTAAATAAACTGAGAACCAACTGAGTCTGTTAATCCAATATCAACATTTGTCAGACCTTCTATAAAGCCCAGTTGCTCAATTGTCTACCCCCTCTCCAACTGTGCATCTTATTTCCTATGTTATTTGTAGGAATACTTACTTGACATCATTAAGCCCTGTTTTACTCTTATCTAAACAGTGTCCAACCTACTTACCAAAATGACCCTACTCTTTCACAATTTGGTTGCTGCCAAATCTATCTAAGAATACGCCAAAAACTGGATTGAATTTGATTTGTAACAAACTTTAGTAGGGTTTTACAGATTATATATCACATTGTTGCATCATAGTCAGTACATTCAAGTGATGGAAACAGAACAGTAATGCACTTGCGCGTCTGGTCCCCGAGATCATCAAACGTTCGTGAGTCAGTACAGCATTACAAAGTTGGTAGCAAAGAATGATATGTCCGTGTACACTAGGGAAAATGTATACTAATGAGTTTGAAACTCTGAGTGATGCATGGCAGGGTGCATTAGTAGTAGGAGGCCAATGCACCCTGCCACAGTGCTAGTTTCTATGACCTTGCAGACGAGGCCATTTGGGTGTCAGTTTCCAGGGAGGGAAACTCTCTACCAGTGCTTCCCAAGCCCTGGCTGTCTCCAGTGTGACAATCCTGCGTCTAGCCACGCTCAGTGGCATCCTTCCCTCACAGCTCACCCAATTTTCCATTTCCCTTCTCCATGCAATTATTCAGGGCCCTCCAGGTGTCGGGCAATTTTGCGTAGGCCAGCATGTACACCAGATCTTGAAATTTGATCCAGAGTTTAGATTTAGCTGTGTGTGGAAAACATCCTGTTAGGCAGTGGCCCGAGGAATAGTAAACCTTCCGCTCAATGGCTTTCACGATTGTAATTGTGACCTCCTCCCAAAAAGTGCACAGCGAGAGGCATGCCCAGAACATGTGCAGTATGTGTGCATCTCTCTACCGCATCTAGGGCAAGCTGCCTCATCTACATAGATATAACCAGATCCTCACTGGGGTAAGATATGATCTATGCAGTACATGGTCATGATGTAATTTGAACTGAGCGTTTCTAGAGATTTTCGATGTTCATTCCAGGATGGTATCCTAGTCCTCGTTAGTGATAGGAATTGCTAAATCTTCCACCCACTGTCTTTGCAGAAGCTCCAGCAGGCGCTGGAGATCATTTTATATTGCTTTATAG
Organism: Lissotriton helveticus; assembly: GCF_964261635.1. NCBI lineage: Eukaryota > Metazoa > Chordata > Amphibia > Caudata > Salamandridae > Lissotriton > Lissotriton helveticus. Next base: position 66,168,436 of record NC_136062.1, read on the forward strand.
AGGCATAAGACAGTCTTATTGGTGCCTCCCAATAAGGCCACATTTTGACAGCTCCTGAGCACCCCTGACTCTGATGAGCCAGTGACCCAGTGTTCTTTAGTGCGGTGGGAAGTTCTCTGCGCAAGAGAAAATGGCCCTAAGGTAAGTCAAATTCTGCTCGAATCTCCTCAAATGTTAGCAGCTCCGAGTCCCTAAAGAGATCCCCTATCTTTGCCACGCTGTCGTCAGTCAAAGCATCAAGTCCTCCTCAGCATCCACCATAGGGCAAATGTTTTAGCACGGAGAGAGGTAACTTGGGGGAATATGGTACCTTGCTGAGTGTTTTTGGAAACACCTGTTCCAATATCTAACAATTGCCCTGAACACTATAGTGTCCCGAGTAGTGGAACGTTGCACTCTCAGCAATACCATAGTGAGGTCGGAGTCACAAATGGGCTTCGAGTCCTGTTTGGATTCTTCCTGGTAACCAGCCACTGGGCCAGCTAGTTTAGCTCAGCCATTATATAGTATGTCCCAAAGTCAGGGACTGCCAATCCCCCAGTCACCATGCAGCACTGTATCATTGCAACTGCCACTCGCTATGGCCCGACTCTCATATGAAGGTGTTGATTAGGGAATCCAGGTCTCAAAACATCGCTCACATGACCCAGATCAGGCATGTTCTGAAGAAGTTAACAGGAGACACGTGCGTAGCCGCGACCACCACCAAGATGGCCTTGCACTTGTGAGGCTCCGGCATAGGTGGCCTGTTTTTTCGCTACCAACTGCCTCAAACATACACCTAGCGAGTACCGAGGTCATGCAGCTCTAGCAGTGACTCGCGATACGATTTGTATGTGGCCTCGGGAGCATACCAGGCATCAGCGTGGAGGAGGAGGGGGGGCACCATTGGCATATCCTCGGAGGCACCATGGCAGCAGGAGCCATGGGTGAGCCTGAGGCCGGGGCCCCGAGGCACAGTCGACGAACTCACCAGCTACCTCTTATAACCATCCGCCCCACCTCTGGATCCTCAGCAGCGAGTACGGCCAATGGCAATTTTGGGACTACAGGGCATCGAGACTTTGAATCCATGAGTGGGAGACGGGCCCGTTGAGATTGCATTGGAGCCTGCATGTGTATAAAGACACTATGCGCGCCTGCTGTAGGCCACCTCTTCCTAGCTATTGTTAGATCAGTGTGGCCCCAGCCTTTTCCTAGGCCCTAGGCCTTCCCTTTCTTCGTGGCTTGGTACTTATACCACTGTCTTACTATATGGTTTGTTTGGCCCCCAGGGCCTAACCGTAAATTGTGCAACATGCGTATACTAACTAAGTGTATTGTTATGTGCTTGCACCTCCGACCTATAACTAGTTCAGAGGGGTAGTGATAAAAATTAATGCATCTACGGCATGGCAATGTGGAAACGCACATTATTGTTTATGCATGTATAATGCTTGCTTCAGCTAAAAGATTATTTCTAATACCTTAAAATTCGGTATTTTAAGTACTAGACTTTGACGAACTAATACTATACGGAGCGCTAACGCCAGGAGGGCGATGCAAGTCTGTGGTTAGTTGTAGACATGGCTTTGATTTTTATTTTGTAGAATTCTTTGTATTTGCTGCCAACTATTTCCAGCTTCTCCCCTTAAGTGCACATCTTAGGTTTTTCACATTTCAAGATTTTTTTTTTTTTTTTTTTTTTTTTTGTATCTCCTATTGTGTTGTAATTCCAGGTACTGAGAGGGACGGCTATATGTAAAAGTACATGTACTTAAAGGAATAACAATCTAAAATGTAAGCTCTTGGTTACAAGATAATTCAGAAATACTAGGTATGTCATTAAGCTCCAACCTTCGGGATAACTAAGCATTTGGACTACAGGTGCTTATTTCGTGATAGGTGTTACTTGCAACTTATTTCCTCAACCTCAGAGGGGCCAATATCTAGTCGCAGAAACCGGTCTAGATTTACTTGTGTTCCTGTCCAGAGAGAATGTTACCCCTCACTTCGAACAGGACTGTTCCTGCAGGAGCATGACTAACTTTGATATGAATATTGCTGGGGCATGTTTGAAGTGGGACAGCAGGCAAAATTATGGACTGGAATAAGGTCCAAGTAATTACACTAACTGGGATCAAATAAATCATTCCAGTTTCCACCTATCCAATGTTTTATTCAGAAGCAACCTCATTAAATTGCAGAAATTAAGAAAGTCAATGATAGAATCTCGAGGATGGGTGAGAGTGGATGGAATGCATATTCTCGAGGATGGGTGAGAATGGATGGAATGCATATTCTTCGAATGGCTGAGAGGTCAAGGAGCTGAAATACAGACAGTGCCCAGAGTGTGTAAGGGGGGGGGGGCATGTGGCCCTTACCTGCACCTCTGGGACACTGTTATATTACATAAGGGCCCACAGGCGCATGTGCCAAACCTTCTGTAATACTGCTAGCACGACTACACATACAGAGCATCTCTATCTTAACGTGTTCCACCAATTGCAAGGTGGTGCACAGTTAGTATGCTCCTTGAAAGTTTCCTGTCTGGAGAGAATAAAATGAGCCGCCCCCCCTCCAGGCACCCCCAGCAGGCATGTTCAGTCAGTCACTGAACCTGCTTGCAGGGGGCTCTTCGTTTCCTCACTGGAGTGCAGGTGAGGCCATCTGCACAGAGAAGGACAGGTAGGCTGCTTCAGGCTGTCACTCTGTCATCTACTAATGCTCTGCCTGGGCATGCATTGATGGTAATACAGTGCACTGCCCTGGTCTTGCACAGCGTGCTAAAGGTGCACCGCTGAACAGGCTGGTATTTGCTACCTATTGGTATCTGAGCGCTTTATCGGTTATTTTAACCTAATATAACATATCATAACTGTGGCAGTGCACCCTTAATTAAAATTAGTTAGCCTTTTACCAATCTATGCCATGTGGTACCCAGAGCAAACTCCCGGAAAGAGGGCGGCTAAATCTTCGTTTACATGCCCAGGAGAGGTAAGGAAGAAGATCTGAGATAGGCTTGATCAGTCTTGTATCGGAAGTCCAGCAGCCAGCCAATCTTCCGGCTCATCATTTAATCATTCATCATTTTTCAGTCTGGATAGGGTCAACCCTCATTCCAGTTGGACAATATTCCGGCTCATCTTTTAATCATTCATAATTTGTCAGCTGGATAAGGTCTCAGCCCTCATTCCAGTTGGACCTGCATGACAGGAGATCATCCTTTTTTGATAGCCTTTGGGAGCATGGAAGGGGGAGCTAAAACCCCTGCTCAAAGTTAGCCTAATTTAGCCCAGTGGGTCTAGTTAACATTTGTGCCCCTAGCATAGCAGATATGCTCTGCTCATGTCAGCAACTTTGACTACTGTTCAACTTGCCAGCACCAACCATGAAGCAACCCACACACCAGAAAATAATAACGCGCAGTAACCCCATTAATGGATGTCTGGTAGAAACTATGTAAAGAAGATTGGTTTATAATGAGGATAGCAATTGAAAGAGTACACTGAAGTCTCTTCTACATAAGTGAAGACTTGGAAGTATTATGGCCGACTGTTAAAAGAATATCTGCTAAACAGAACACATTTCGAAAGGTGTACATGGAAACTGACCCTACAAGATTTAGGCCAAGGTGTGATTTGCGTCGATTCACTCTACATGAGCTGAATGGAAGGACAATTTGGGGAAATTCAAGTCGAATACACCTGAATACTTCAGGGCTTATGTTATTAAATAGTCAGCCCGAAAGAGGTGCAGGTAACTGGGGCAGCCGCACTTGCGACGTGGGTCACCGATCCGCCACAACGGATGGGGGGGGTTGCGAGGCAAGGTTCGGGCCCCAACTGGCCCACACTCCCCGATACCATTTATAGAACCTGAACTGCTCAGGTAACAAAGCGCCTTACACATCATTTGTAGAACCTAACCTGCTCGGGTAACAAAGCGCCTTGCATATCACCACTCATTCCCTTTGGTCGGCTCGGAGAGGACACTTGAATTGGCCATAATCACAGGATGTGCGAGTGAGCAGGTACGCACAACACTATTGTAAATAACGCCACATTACAGTTATTACCCCTAAAACAGAAATGGACAGTATGCTAACCTTCTGCTACCAGGTGGCAAACACGCATTACAATTCTGACCACCCGTCAGTAATTATGCGGCGTCTGTTATCATGACACGTTGCCTGTGCGATCACCTTTCTGTGACGATATATGCACCCGAGTGAAACCTTCAATGCCCTGCGCAGTGCCCCCAGCTCCTGGGCCCCCGGCGGATAATGACCAACCCGACCCCACTAAGTGCCTCCCTGACCAGGTCGCACTTCCGGCCTCACGATGGCCGCCCCGATTTGAATTTCCGTTTGGAAGTGCAGGGTGAACTGTCCTACCGGCGCTTCCTCCCTTTGCTCTGTTAGCCGCAGGGGCGAGTGGAGGGCATCAGGGTCCACGCGCCCCGGGGAGGGTTGGACCCACGGGTCCAAACTAAACTTTAGTGCTCACGCCAGCTCGCCGACACTGGCTGTTGCAGTACAGGGTGTACTGTGAAGCTGTGGACACGCCAGCGCTTGGGAGCGAGCAAGACTTTCCTGAAGCCAGCCAACCAGGGGCACAACCACCAGGTCTCGGGGGATGCAGCACGGTGTGAGTCTGGTGGGAGGGAGGGGGTAGATGGGTGCCGGGGACCAACCACCCGACCCCGGATGAAGGAAACGGCCCGAGCACTCGCGCCTGGCCTTATTGACAAGCAGTAGAATTTGGAACCCCAGAATACCCGGTGGCTAAAGAGCAGATGTCACCACCTGACTCCTTGCAACAGAAACGCTAAGGTAACAGTGGGAGCAGGGGTGCCGGGCACTCTGCCGCTTCTGCCTTACGCGAGGACTGGGACATCAAAGTATATGGTGTTTGAATCGCCCAAAGGCTAACATTAACGACTCTGTGAGGGATAATACCACATTGGGATTTAATTACTGCCATTTATACGCAGCGCGTGGTTGCCCGAGCCCCCGCCCTAGAGGTAATGGTGACTCGCTCCCGTCTCCCCCCGGGCCCCGTCCCTGGGCTATACCAGGTTGCACAGGGGCCCGAGGTGTCCTAAAATTGTAGAGAATGCGAGGGCGGTAGGGGGAGCTTTTGGGAGGCAGCTCGGGGCCGCTCCGAGGAAGAGAGAGTGATGGATAAGGCACGGGGGGGGTCGATCCCCAAAATGGACCGCTTGCAGGCCACAGGAAGGTCAGAAGGCTAACTGGTGGGGTGGCTGCGAGTACACGGCCAGTAGCGACGTGAGGGTCCTTGGCCGCCTTGGAGCAAATGCCGCCAGCCACACATCCTGAGGCATGGATTACGGCGGCAGGGGCTCATTGGTCGCTTGTCAACCTTAGTCATTAGGGGTAGTGAAGCGGCGCGATGATCCGATAGCAGCGTGGCTCAGTTGGTAGAGCAGCGGACTGTGGCCTGGGAGATCTGGGTTCGCGCCGAACGGGCAGCGCTAATAAGCGCATATTTCCCCAGCGTCCGAAATGTTTATTAATTCAGGAACAGACGTTGTAGTAATTTTTGGCAGCAATATTATATTTTTGCCGCAAGTTGCGCTCTGCCCCCCCCCCCAAGGCTCTAAGCCACTGCGTGGGCCGTTGAGGCACGCTGGGCCTTATCGGGTACGGGTACTAGACCACAGAGGGGCCGTCATGCGGTCATGGCGGCCTGGTATTATGCTGCACGAAATAGCTGCATCATGCCTACTGCACAACCACCTCCCCGCGCCAGGCCTACAAACTATTCTGCTAGACTCTTTAAAGGCACTGGACATTTAACGTGTTCCCGCCGCTGGCCCCGCAAGTGGTACACAACGCTGTGCATCGTGCTATTGCCCACTTCCATATCCTTCTGCCTAAACACCCCTTTTCAAAACCACACACGACATGACACGGACCTCAAGTCTCCCCGTGGTCGCTGCCACGGAGCCCTATGCAACTTGGATTTATATCCAAGGCCGGGCCAGGGGGAGACATGAAATGCCCGCTTACCTCATCGACGTCCCGAAACACGGGCAACCACACGGTCCATGATCTGGGAGGTGAGGGGGGGTTGCAGCCTACGGCCGGACCGCGACGGGGGAGCAAGGGGGCGACCTAACTAACGGGAGATGAAAATGGTCTAGAGTCCAGGCGGGGAGGCTGCCTAACGGCCGGACTGCTGGGGGGAGCAGCCAGGATGCGACCTATCTATGGAGGGGGGACAGCAGCAAGAGGGTGCGCGATAGGAGGGGCCACCCATATAAACCCTCCCTAGGCCCCACCCCTTATCCCGCCCCCTATGGCTCGCGTCGCACCACCCCCCCACCCCGAGATGGGCTGCCCGGCTGCCCACGGCCATACTAAGGGGCCTGCCCTCCTATGGGGTCCCCTGCAGGGACCTCGGGCATCCTGCATATTGAATGAGATAGTCATAAAAAACGAGGACCTTGTAGCAAGGTACTGCTGCAACAACATACGCATTTCTTGGCTGGAGGAAACTACAAATATTGGGCACCCAGAGATCTACATCGAGCAACTCCTAGTAGACCTATTTGACCACACCAACTACTCTGCCACCTTTGCAGTGGAGCGGGTGCACCATTCAATGCGCCCGCGCCCTCCGGAGGGTGCCCCCCAGGTACATCATAGCCCGTCTCCTGAACAGAGACACTTTGGTAAGACTGGCATACTAAAAGAGTTCTCTACACCACCAAGGCGCGGCTATCTCCATCTTCCCTGATTTTAAACCCATGGTCCAGGAGGCAAGACGGAAATTCACTGACATCAAATACGCCATGCTCTCCTGCGTGTGGAATACAAAATGCGCCGTAAAATCCTGGACACACCAGCAGACGCTGTTGCCTTCTATAAAATGGTGCATTCTGAATCCCGTAGACACCGTCAGTCAACGCCTGGATGCTCAGAATCGGGACACACGCAATGCTCGCTCCCCTCAACACAAGATGCAGCAATATGAGTCTGCATGCAGTTTACGAACTCCTTTACCCCGACCTATACTGCAAAGCCCACTCTGCCAGGATAGTACTACAGACTTCAATACGGGCACGCATCACTGTCCTCAATTAAGTAGTTGGTCATATACAGCACCACTTATCATGTACGCAGGCTGCCCTGACCGAATTGCCAGCACACCCCCATGGCAGATGTCAAATGTTCTATTTTGGGACTATTTTTGTTCGCTTTCTTTTGCTCCTCCAGAATGTATGTGAATTGCTGGATGCAGTTAAATCTATTGTGGGAGGGGGTTGGGTTTTTTGGGGATTGTTGTTTTCTATTAGAATAATGGTCACCATTTGTCTGGTACTGTTGCATATGCTCCTGATCACATGTCACCGAACAGACATAATGTTTAAATTGCCCTACTCCAGGAGATACACCTGCGCCCATGTACCGATCACATTTTTGCCAGGCAGTGGGGATTGTACAGATACTTTTCCTGCTTCAGTTCATTTTCCCAAGGCACCTGTATATTGAGTCATACAGATGTGCCATTCACCCCCATGACCCAGTACTCAGATCCCAATGGCAATATGTTGAAGGAACATTGGCAGACTATAAGATCCTCATAGTCAATATATATGCCCCCAATATCGACGATCTCGAGTTATGTCACAAGATACACACAGGACTGGACGACCTAGAGACTGATCTTCTATTACTTGGCAGCGACTTTAATATGCCACACTGTCCACAGACAGACACAATCAGCATACCATCCACCAGCAAGGTACGTGCTTGTGAAACACTCCCACAAATCACAGACTCCTATTTTCTATTAAATGGCTGTCGTACGTCCCATCCGCAACTGGTTCCTCGTGACAACTGTACATCAATGGCTTGACAACATTGCAGTACTCCCTCGAACGCTGTCTGACACCAGCCCAATATTATTGCATTTTGAAATCCCATATGGCTGCTCTGCAGCCTATAGCTGAGTTTCAAAGGAGAAGCTCTGTTAGACCCGGTATTCCATACCAACTTGCTAACCTCCATTACAGAGTATTTTGAGTTAAACACCTGCACAGTTTCCACCCAGGCAGATCCACTGGAGGCCTTCAAGGCTTATATCTGTGGAGTGTGCATTTCTAAACATGCAGGCATAATGCACGATATCTGCTCCCAAATGCAAAAAATTAAAGTGCTATATACAATCTTGACCGAGCGGCTGAGGGAGAGGACACATACCAGGCACATAAGTGAAATACCCTCTGACTGAATAACGAGATTTGTCAGAAAGAGAGATAAAATACAGGGAGAGGTACACCAGGGCACACCGGTATGGGGAGGGACAATGACCTGGTCACACAATGGCTCACCTACTACTCCCGAACAGGCAGTAAACTATATTGCCAGACTATGTTCAGACTCTGGAGACACTATTACAGGCAACAAAAATATTCTACATGTATTTAAAACTTACTATCAACACCTAAACACCTCTAATGCTGCAAGTAAATCCTCAGAGATCCCACCCTACCTAGCAGACATTGCCATGGCTGTTGAATGGACAACAGTTGTTTCTCAGTGAACATTACATCAGAAGAAATAACACAGGTCATCACGGACTGACTGGATCCTTCTCTAAGACTTTCAAACAACAACTTGCCCTGAAACTCCTCTCTCTATACAGCGAGTCCTTGAATACTGGTGAACTGCCACCCACACTCCACAAGGCAGTCCTTACCATACTACTGAAGCCAGGCAAAAAACGCAAAAAATGTACATCTTATCGACCTCTGTTGCTGTTAAATCTCTATAACAAGATCCTAGCCAACATGTTGGCCAACAGGCTGGCCTTGTTGATGGAGCAGGTTGTCTTGCCAGCCCAGTCGGGCTTTGTGCCACACTGCTTAACCTCCCTCAACCCTCAGGACATTGTTTGCAGTACTGAATAAGATTGCCCCAGTCACGTCAGCCACGGTGCTTCTCCTTGACGTTCGGAAGGCTTTCGTCACGCTCGAGTGGCCTTACTTGTGAGCTGTCTTGACGAATCTGGGAATACCCCCTCATTCTTAGTATTGCTCATGCTATTATATACAGAACCTACAGCTCATCTCAGGATAAATGGTGCTCTTATGAACCCCATCGCTATATTCCATGGCACCAGGCAGGTATTTCCCCTCCCTCACTGCTTTTCATACTTGTGATGGAACCACTAGTTAGGTCATTGCAAAACAACCATGCTCATTGGGGATTACAACTCACGCACAGCCCATTATTATTGTCACTCTACGCAGATGACAATATTGTTTGTGCTTCATAGGATTATATCCCCCCACTTATGCAGGACATAGCCAAATTCAGTCAACTCCTTGGGCTCTGCATCAGCTGGACAAAATCTGAGTTTTTCCCACTTACCGTCACTACTCAACCCCCATCGATGGTATCCTCCCTCGGATGGGCCACAAATATCTGGGGATTCATTTACACAGGGATGGGGAGTAGGTCTTCCAATGCAACTATGGCCACCATTAGACACCCTATGTACACAGATAGACAAATGGATAAAACTGCCACTTTCACTGATGGTTGCAATGATGGTTTCCATAGTGGTCATTCTTTCCATTGTCATGGTGGGGCTGCATTTCCACCAGCGCTTATTCAGTAATGGTAACACGCTCCACTGGGTGCCTATGATTATTGTGCAAGAAGCCTAGACCGGAGCTTAGACTGTCAATTGTAGTTCCTAGCGCTGTTCTAGATGATGTGATAGCCTGAAGATTGTAATGCAGTGAGGGGTTCTTATCCACTTCTAGTGGTGGAGGTGCACCCTCAACATCAGCAACATATGCAGCGCCCTCCCACACACATATATATATATATATATATATTTCACCAAAAGTATCCTTACACGAAGGGTGCTCTCATTCACGGCTAGTGCGCGTTGCAATGCTGGACACGCCTTGTGCACAATCTCTCACCAATATAAGAAAAACGCAGCACTCTCTCAGTTTTGGCAGTATAGCGATTTTAATCAAAGCTTTAGCAGAGCCATTTCTCCTCCTTCACCAACGTGTTTCATCCTGCTGGGCTTGCACCGTGATCAAGCCCAGCAGGGTGAAACATGTTGGTGAAGGAGGAGAAATGGCTCTGCTAAAGCTTTGATTAAAATCGCTATACTGCCAAAACTGAGAGAGTGCTGCGTTTCTCCTATATTGGGGATATATATATAACCACAGCTTCTTTGCAAGTTAAGGATCTTGAGGGCCTCCAATCACTTCTAACACTAGCTCATGAAGAGAGCCCCCAGGAAGCCCCATCATTCAGTCAAGTAATCATAGCTAATAAATCAGCGTCTAGTCCATTTCGTGGCAAATCTACTTTTTTACCCCTCATGCCAAAGGACGCAGTCGACGTCTTCAGTGACAGAGTTATCACTGAAATGAAGAACCTAAACAGGGCAACTTTGGGAAAACGAAAAAAACAACAAGACTATAATAATGAACAATATATGTCTCTAATGAGGAAAATAAAAGGTAATCCATCTGTGATCGTGAAAAACGCTGATAAAGGTGGTAACACAGTATTGTGGGCAAAAACTGACTATCTTAAAGAGGCCACAAGACAATTGGATGACTCTACCTGTTACATTAAAACCACAAAATTTGCCATGCTTAAAAGCAATGACTGCACTCGCAAGTCTATCCACCAATGGCAAAGAAAGGGCCTTCTTACTAAAGATGAGGCGAAATTCTTGAGTGTCACACATCCAATCACCCCAACCTTTTATCTTCTTCCCAAAATTCCCAAGCTTGTCACCCCTGTCCCTGGACGTCCTATTATTTCGGCTTGTGGGAGTATAAATGAAAATGTGTCCAAATATGTTGATTTTTTTCTCCAACCCCACATGACCTCACTTCCTTCTTACCTTAAGGACACTACAGACTTTATACACCAGTATTCACCATTGTCAAGGACTTGAAGCCAATAAATATTTTTTAGATACGAGCGATGCAGCCCTGCGAGACCACAACACCATGTTACTAGAAATGATAAAAATCTGTTTACCAACAATAATTTCCAATTTGATAATAACATCTATCATCAACAACGGGGTGTTGCTATGGGCTTGTGCTTCTCCTCCAGCTATTCATGTTTACATGTTGGTTGGTGGGAGGAGCACGTGCTACACAAAGTGCATCGCCAGTGGTTACCACACCTAGCCTACTACTGGCGTTTCATCGATGACATCTGTGTAATTTGGAAGGGTTCGCAGGAACAGGCTCAAGCCTTTGTAAATGAGATTAACATAAATGACCGGAATTTAAGATTCACTGCCTCAATTACGTCTAGCTCGGCTGAGTTTTTAGATGTACATTTATATATTGAGCAGGGCAAGCTACACACAAAACTTCATAGGAAATCAACGGCTGGGAATTCCATTCTCCACGCCCGTAGTGCCCATCCGTCCCACACCATAAAAAGCATACCTTTTGGCGAATGTATTCGCATAAAGGGAATCAGCAGCGATCCAAACCCTTCTAACCAATGCCTGGCAGAGTCTGTTCAGAGGTTTCTACAGCATGGTTATAAATGAGATCTATTAAACAGCGCCCTCTCGAAATCATCATTGCGCTCGAGAGATGAACTACTAGCCCCCAAAACTGTAGTCGCTAGTGACTCAACCTCAATCTGCCCGGTCCGTCTAATTACCACCTTTTGTTCACAGGAACGGAAAATAAGACGGATTATTAAGGCGGATTATTAAGGTACAATGGCCAATTGTTCTTACAGACATCATTTAAGGGCCTATATTGCCAAAGTCACCTGCCATCACTTTTAGGAGGGCACCTTCAATGAAAGATGCATTGGATAGAACTATGCCTGAATTAACACCTAAACGTACTTGGCTAGCTAAAACAGGTTTTTTTAAGTGCACGTCCTGTCGTGCATGTACATTCGCTAAGAATGGCACGCATTATAAATCAGCTTTTTGCGAAAAACCAATTGCCATTAACGAATATTTGACCTGCTGCAGTGAGTTTGTTATTTATCAACTATCATGTACATGCAATCTTTCGTACATTGGAAGCAATAAATTGCCGGCGAATCATTATATCCTGCAACATGTGCGAGCCATAGTAAATTCGGATAGTAATTATTCAGTGGCTCGCCATTTTAAAGCTGTCCATAATACCAAACTCAAAGATTTGCAATATACTCTTTTGGTTTCGGTCCCAAATCCCGGACGGGGAGGTGACCGGGAAAGATTGCTTAGGCAAAAAGAGACTTATTTCATTTTGCTGCTAGACTCTAGAGCACCGAATGGGTTAAATATCATTGATGAACTGCCCAGTTTCTTGTAATTATGCCATTTTTTGCGTATCTTGATGAGATTCTGTAGTATAATATCCTTTGGTCTGTTGTAAATAACAATTTTTTTTTCAGGTTCTTGTAATGTGTTTTGAAGATGGTTCAAGCAGTAATGTGTGTATTGTAGGTTAGTAGTATTGAGCCTCAGCCAAAATTGTCGTCTGTTTTAAATGTAGGTTATTTTTCACTTATTGAGCACCAGCACTTTAGCGGATTGGGCAGGTAGCTGTTCACGATGCATCAATAATTACATCTTTATGAAATGCCATAAGTAAGTGATATTCTGTGACTATGCAAAAAGTATTTTATGATTTTAAATACTTTTGTGTTTATTGCACTATATTGGGTTTTGATGGAATTTTGCATTTGCACTTTATTCTCCTTATATGATATACACTACTAATAATCATTCAATGTACATTTTGAAATTGCTACTTAGAGATCATTAGGAACTTGCCATTACCTTTGTTTGCATTTCTTTGTTCAATATACCAATTGGGGATAGGAGCACTATGCTTTTATTGTCATATATACATTTTACTTCCTGTATTTTGTATATCCCCTTGTCATCGTTTTATGGGTTACTACCATGCTTGCTGCTAATTCTTTGCCTTTCATCCTTTTTTCGCTGGGTGTTAGTGCTTTTACTATACTTTAAAATGGCATACCTGCTCCGGGCGCGTCATGTGACCAAGCTCCGCTTGAGGAGCGAAACGCGTCGAGGAGAGCACTTGCTTCACGATTTGCAAAATAAATACCACTGCTGACACGATTTTGGTGTGATGGCGATTTACTGAAATCTTGATTTGATACTTGGGGAGAGAGGTCAGCGCCTGCTAAGTTCGCGTGAATAGCGGACAGGACTGCTTTTGATATATATATATATATATATATATATTACCTACTGGCGGTCGCCAGTAGGTATATATAGTTAGGATTTTTTCCCTATGGGATTTTTGAAAATTCTATGTCTAATAACTTTGGTGTTTGTGGACGGAATTGGCTGAAATTTTCTGGAAAATGGAACATTTTGTTTCTGAGCAGCCCTTGAAAATTTGGGGGGGGTTCGTCAAGGGAGGGCCGAGAAAAAAGGGGGGTCCCAAAACGTGTTTTTAACATTGAGTTTTCCATAGGGCGGTTGGCCTCACTTTTAGCCCGAACGGCTGAATGGATTTGCACGAAACTTGGCAAAATTGTAGGGACTGGTAGCCCGATGTGCCTTTTGTAGGTCTCAATATATGTGCTCCAGTGGATTTTGAGAAATTAACGTTTAAAAAAAGATATATATCTGTAAGCGCGCTCCGGTCCGCGCCCCGGTTTGCGGACCGGGGCGCGTACCGGAACTTCGCGTAGCGAAGCTGATTGGCTCTCCGGTGTCTGTCAACATTCTAAACAGTCCGTAGCGGCCGCCATCTTGTCTCTCGGTAGGATTGAGAGACAAGAGGAGGCCAAAACAAAGGGGGAAATGACCATAAGGGGGCATAGTAGATCCTCCCTGACCCCCTAGGTTTAATGTGGAGGCTTTAAAAGGGCCCCGCGGGGCAAAAAATAATAATTTTTTTTTGTTTTTTTTGCGTGGGTAGCGCCCGGTACGCGAACCGGGAAGCGTTCTGGGCAGCGTACTACAATGAAAAAAGAATGAGAGACTTTTCAAATGCAGTATGTTAATTGATTGTTGGTTTTGTTGATTATTTTTTATTTTCTTTATTTTTTAAGCATTTTTTTTTATTGTGATTGTGTTTCATAATTTATTAAACTTTCTAACATTTCATTGTCAGAAATTTCATAATTATCATGTAATATACATTGTAGTCTCCGAGGGTGTAAAATGTCCTCATTTGCAAGGAGGTTATCTACTGCTTGTACACATTGCAGTAGTTCATTGTCCCAAGTTTCATCGAAAAATTCAATGTCAATTTGATCAATTGTATCAATCAATTCTTGGCTGCTCTCTTGCAGGTCCATTTCAAAAGAAACTTGGTTTTCGCCTTCCATTTTGCCTGAAATTTGGATTAAAAAAATATATATTAGTAGAGATAGGGCAATGTTGGGAATAATTTTAGATAGGCATTTTTTATCAGTGAATTTATCTTTGGGCAGTGTATAGTATCAGAGTGGAAGTAGGAATTTAAAAAAGTGTATGTGATTTAACGTAAGTAAATTCATAATTATACAAGAGAAGCCTAACTCCATCCATAACTATAACAGAGAAGTCTCTCTAAATCTATAACTACTACAGAGGGATAGTATATATCTATCAGAAAAAGTTTACCATATTAACTTATAGTGCACAATATACTTCAGTTTTAAAAATAAAAACTTACCTTTAGAAAGAAGTTGAAGGAATTAGTGAAAATACTATTGAAATGTACAGCAAGAAGTAGTAGTCAAAATGGCTGTGTTTTCTTCTCTTCCTTTATATATATTCAGGTATATAACCAATGAAATGTCAGGTAAAAAAAGTAGAAAATGAAAGTAACATTTTAATTGGTTGTCAATTCCAACACTTCAGATGTGTTTTGTGAAGTAATTTACCTCAGGGTATTTAGAGAGGTCTACAGGCTAAATGACTAAATGGAATTCCAATCAATTTTGTGAAAATGGTAGGGATTGGTATGTAGTATGAGCTAATCTATATTTGGTGAAATTGTCTCCAGTGGCTTTTCTGTGAACTACTTTCCCACCTTTTTTGATGGTGCCCTTCCCAGGGAGCGACCCGGTACGCGAACCGTTGAGCGCCCCGGTACGCGAACCTTAAGCGTTACGGGATTCCACCATTTTGTGTTTTGGTCGAATTAAGATACAAAATGGAGGGCGAATAATGTTCAGAATGGGTAGAAGGGGGCACGGTAGACTTATCTTGACACCCTAGGTTTTGTGAGGGTGGCTGAGGAGGCTTATATGTGCGGAAAAAAAACATTTTTAAAAAAAATTTCACGAGGTTAGCTCCCGGTTCGCGTACCGGGTAGCGCCCCGGGGAGCGTACTTTGTTGAAAATTAGTGAAAAATGTTAGAGTAAAATAATAATTGTGAGTGATTAGATGTAGGGTAGCTCTGAGAAGAGCTTTTGGGTTTATGGTACATTTAGGTACTTATAAGTAGGTACCAATGCACATTCTTAAATTCAGAGTGAAAACTCTGTTGCCCTCATCTGAGAAGTGAACTCCATCTCCTCTGTAGATATCTTGCATGTAGTAACGCAAGTTATTGTTGTACAGGGAGCCCATTCCATGGTCTCTCATGTAAGCTGAAACAGATTTGTTTACATGCTTCCTCGACTTCTCAATTTGTGGACAAAATTGGTTTGACCACCTCCATTTCTGTCTTTGGCATATATTTGAATATACCAAGGCAGTCTGAGGAAAAAGTGCCATCAATTGCTCAAAGGTGTCCTTTAAAAGCATTTCCAGACCTACCCCAGTCAAAGTGCCCAAGTCATTACCTCCACAGTGCACAATTAACAGGTCAGGTTTGGGCAAATGCATAAAGGTTTTCACCAATGGTATCAATTGGTGACATTTTAATCCTCTGTGGCCAAACCACTTAATTTCCACATCTTGTAAATTGAGGTTAGGTAAATTCCTGTTTTCCACGTACCTTTGAGCCCAGTGAATATAACTATGTCCAACAATCCAGACAGAAAACATGGTGAGAGAAGGTTCTCCTGCAGTCAGATGAAGTGTGGCAATGAAATGGCAGTTGAAAAAATGAGAGTTTAAAATGAAAAAAACTGTGGAGTTTCTGTGTTCATGAAGCAGTAACAGTGATTGGTGGATTTTGATTGCTGAAAACAGAAAGTTAGGGTGCACGGATGTGTTCTTTGAAAGATGTATTTTGAATGGTCAATAAAAAATCATTAAATGAAAGAATGCACTGGATATGCAGGTGCACTGAGAGTTCAGAGTTCAATTGCAACAAAGTTGTGTGAACTTGCAAACACCAGAAGTCTTCCAATGAGGTGGTTGCCATGCAGAAAAGGCATGAAATGGCAGAGGGGGGAAGGGTTTTCATTTGAAAAAAAGTGAGGGAAGAGTTTTGATTGGGTGACATGAGAGATATGTGTGAAGATTTACAGCATTTCTGTGCTTTTGATAGCTGCAGACTCTGGAGTGCATACCTTTTGCTCTGCTGAAGACAAATTGGTGTGTTTCTGAGACTGTTTTCAAACTCAAAGTATTTGCTAAGGTGAGAAAATATTTCTTTAATTTAGATAGAGAATAGTGTGCTTTAAGGAGAAAATTATGAATTATGTGGCGCAAATTGCTTGTAAATATGATCCCACATGTGCATGGAAAATTTAGATTTTGAATGTTTGTGTTACATAGCCATGTTAAAAGTGATACAAACATGCTGCAAAGGCAATCAAAAAACGCTTTTATGTGTCTTAAGGACATTTTAAGTAATTTTCCCATGTGCAGTGTTTTGAAATTATGATTTGAAAATCGTTTTTGGGGAAAAGGAATTGTTTTTAAATTTATGACAAGGACATAATGGTGTATGCTTCTTTATACGGCAATTGACTGTCCCTGATGTTATTTTTCCCATTTTAATGTAAGACCTTTCTCTGTGGCGCAAGTTGCTTGTAAATATGCTCCGACCTGTGCATGGGAAATTTAGATTTTAAATGTTTGTGTTACATAGCCATGTTAAAAGTGACCCAACCATGCTGGAAAGGCAATAAAAAAACACTTTCATGTGTCTTAAGGACATTTTAAGTAATTTCCCTGTGGGCAGTGTTTTCAAATTATGAATTGAAAATCGTTTTTGAGGTAAAGGAATGTTGTTAAAATTTATGTGCGCCATATGCCCACAAATTTCGTTTTCAGGGGTGCAGCAGGGTGTTCTTGAGACACCCCTGCACCTTTGGAAAAATTCCTAATTTGCGATGAGCTAATTGCTAATCGCAAATTGCACCTTCATTCCTATGGGCCTCCTGCTGCATGGAAATGAATGGGTAATTTGCAATTAGCAATTTGCTCATCGCAAATTAGGAATGGTAAAGAATCGCTATTTATTCCTTAAAATTCGCTATTTTGGAAATGCAAAATAGTTATATGATACATATGGCGGTTGATGTCTAACAAGATAAGAAGCTTAGGGATACATTTATGATGACTGGCGCAATGAAGTGGACATCACTTACTTCATTGGTAGAGCTTTACATGTATTATGTCCTCTGTATTCTTCATCAAGCGTAACTTTAATCTGCAATCCTGAGTAGGCCTCACCTTAAACAAACCTCTGGATAGGCCACACCTTATCGTCATCCTGAATTAATCATTTAAAATGCTAGGGACAGATTTATGATAGGTGTATGCCTCTTTTGCGCCACTTACAAAACACTGTCCACGGGGAAATGACTTAAAATGTCCTTAAGACACATGAATGTGTTTTTTTAAAGCGTTTGCAATTTTTTGGGGTGACTTTTAACATGGCTATGTGACTCAAACAGTCAAAATCTAAATTCACCATGCTCAGGTGGGAGCATATTTACAAGGAATGTGCTCTATGGGGAAAGGTCTTATAATGTAATATGGGAAAAATGACATCAGAGACACTGAAATGCCTTATAGAGAAGCATACACCATTATGTCCTTGTCATAAATTTGCAAACCATTACTTTTCCCCAAAAACGATTTTCAAATTATAATTTGAAAACACTGCACATGTGGAAATTACTTAAAATGTCCTTAATTCTTAAATTTGCTATTCCTTATTTTGCAATTGCACTGAAGGATTTGCAAATTTTGCGATTCCTTAAATGCAATGTATCAAACAAAAAATATGTAAAAAATGATATTAAGGATTTGGAAACTACCACCAACTTCTAGTTTGTGGTAATTTGCAAATTCTTTTCAAAAAGCATTTTTTTTCCAAAAAACAAAAGGTGCCATATGACGCCTATACATGTCCTTAGGGCATGTATGTGTGCCATATGCCCCCAAATTTCTTTTTCAGGGGTGTAGCAGGGTGTTCTTGAGATACCCCTGCACGCTTGAAAAAATTCCTATTTTGTGATGAGCTAATTGCTAATCGCAAATTGCAACCTTCATTCCTATGAGCCTCCTAGCCCATGGAAGTGAATGGGTAACTTGCAATTAGCAATTTGCTCATTGCAAATTAGGAATGGTAAAGAATTGCTATTTATTCCTTAAAATTCGCTATTTAGGAAATGCAAAATAGTTTGATGGTACATATGGTGGTTCATCTGTAACAAGATAAGAAGCTTAGGGATACATTTATGATGACTGGTGCAATAAAGTGGACATTACTTACTTCATTGGTAGGCCTTTACATGTATTATCTCCTCTGTATTCTTCATCAAGCGTAACTTTAATCTGCAATCCTGAGTAGGCCTCACCTTAAACAAACCTTTGGATAGGCCACACCTTATTGTCATCCTGGATTAATCATTTAAAATGCTAGGGACAGATTTATGATAGGTGTATGCCTCTTTTGTGCCACTGTGCGTCACTTTTATGATGCAGCGGCGGTGCTAATTTGCAATTAGCAATTTGCTCATTGCAAATTAGAAATGGTAAAGAATTGCTATTTATTCCTTAAAATTTGCTATTTAGGAAATGCAAAATAGTTTGATGGTACATATGGTGGTTCATCTGTAACAAGATAAGAAGCTTAGGGATACATTTATGATGACTGGCGCAATAAAGTGCACATTACTTACTTCATTGGTAGGCCTTTACATGTATTATCTCCTCTGTATTCTTCATCAAGCGTAACTTTAATCTGCAATCCTGAGTAGGCCTCACCTTAAACAAACCTTTGGATAGGCCACACCTTATTGTCATCCTGGATTAATCATTTAAAATGCTAGGGACAGATTTATGATAGGTGTATGCCTCTTTTGTGCCACTGTGCGTCACTTTTATGATGCAGCGGCGGTGCTAATTTGCAATTAGCAATTTGCTCATTGCAAATTAGGAATGGTAAAGAATTGCTATTTATTCATTAAAATTCGCTATTTAGGAAATGCAAAATAGTTTCATGCTACATATGGCGGTTCATCTGTAACAAGATAAGAAGCTTAGGGATAGATTTATGATGACTGGTGCATCACCAGGGATGTGTCAGTCATCCTGCGCCGCTGTTCCGCCACCCATGGTGTGCTGCATTTAGAATGCGGGGCATCATGGGGCAAAAATGGCACAGATGCGTGACGTATCTGTGCTGTAAAGGTAGTGATTGCTGGAGTTGTATCGCAAGTGCGATGCAGCTCAAGCAAGGCTCAGGGGTGCCCCATCTCCACAATGTTGCGTCAAGACCTATGACTGCTTAAAGCAGGCGAAGGGTTTTGACGAAGCTTTCTCCTATCTGATTGTAAATACGGCACACCATGGGTGGCAGAGTAGTGGTGCACGTTAACTGGTGCATGCCTGGGGATGTGCCATTTAACATAAATCTGCCCCTTTACATTTAAGTATGTGCAGGACACACAGAGTCGGTGAGGCTTATCCAAGGTTAAGAAGAGATGAGTCCTGTTCACTGAAAATTTAGACATAGTCTTCACCTGCTCAGCATTGCTGGACATGGCTAAATAATAGCTGCAAAATATTACTCTTGTTAAACAATTTTACTATTATAATCTCTGAGATTTGTCTCTTACTCTGCAACATCTCATTGTTGTTATCTTTCTTTAAAGATAAAGACAACCTCAACATGAGCGACAATCTGCAATCAGTTGATTTTGACCTCATCATTGAACTTGTAATTGAAACATCAGTGGATGTTGATCCCTTGGATGATTTAAATCCTGAGGATGAAGAAGAGCGTGATGAGGATGCAGATTTGTCCGAATTATATGACATAGGATGGGAAGCTGACCTGCTTGAGCCTATGGAAATATAAACATTTATTTTTAAAATTTATAATTAATAAAAAGTAAAAAGGTAAATTGTTTAATTTAAAAATAAAGACACCTTCAAAAGCAGGTTATGTGTAGTGTCTTCAATAACATATTAAAATATGCTCATAAAATTAGATCAGATTCACATATAAAATAGCACAGGTAACATAAATATAAATGTCATTTCTTTTCTGCTATTTCTGTATTGTAAATTTGCAAGGACTAAAAAATCTTCTATTTAAAATGTCAAGTAGTGTGTTAAGTTTTTGATTACTGTTATTGTTTTACTGTTTGGTAATAATGGTTAATAACATTTTTTATTATATTTTACCACAGATTCAACTGCAGATCATTTCAAGATTTCACCATGCCAACAATAGAAAGACAGAGAAAGGCTGCAAAACGTCAAAGACAGCAGGTGAAACAAAATAAGCAGCAGTCCTCTAACAAAAAGATTTGTCAAGTCACGAAGAATGCACCGGGTAAGAGCACAAAATATTTCATAAGAAATATGTGTAGTAAAAAAAAATATTACTACAGAAAATGTTTCAGTCCATAAAACGAGAAGGAATTCAAATGGAAAGGAAAGGCCAATGAAAAATGTTACTGCTAGAGCAAGAGATAACTCTGTGCATGATAGTAGAAGGAAACAACAGTTTAGGGAGATTCGTAAACGAATGTTCCGCAACAGGATAATTGGCAATTTGTTAAAAAATATTAAGAAAGGTCAACAGAAACTGGTTTTTTATAAGAGAAAAAAAAAAGTTGAGATAGTTATTGATCAGGCATTTGAAATTAAACGTAAGTTATTTATTTTGATAATCAATAGAATTAGGAAGCTAAACAAGGCAATTTATGATTTCAAAAGAAATAGTAGATGGAAGAGAATAGTTAATTGTAGTAATTTTTGTGAAGTTTTTTCTGGAGAATGGATGCATAGTTCAAGCTGTGAGGCATTTTTTAATGAGGAGAGTTATTTCCAGGATAATGATTTGGTGCATGCAGTTGACACCAGTGGTCGTGCTTATGAAGTGAAAGATGGTTGTCCAGTTGAAAAAGAAAAACTTGTGACAACAGAGGCAGAAGAGGTGTTAGGTAATGAGGTTTTAGGAAGACGTGCTAAGGGTCCTGTGTACACCTGGAAGTGTAGTAGTATTTGCAGTGTGCGACAGGATTCCATCAATTTGCTTTGTGATTTTGTACGGTCATTTAATAAGAAAAGTTTAAAGCAGAAAATGATGTTGTTGCAAGAATTAGATCCTTGCAGAATGAGAGAAGTGACAGGTTTGCATGGTCATTCACTGGCTTGTCTTTCCAGGAGAGTATGCCAGAGTGTTTTTCATCATTTCAGGATGCTAGCAGTGCATCATAATAAAGTGAGGAAATTAGTTAGAATGTTGTATTATGCTAAGAGTCCAGCAATTATGCTTAAACAATTATGCGCTGCTCTTTTGCATGGTTCTGAAATAGATGTGAAGAATATATGTGAAGAAATTGAGTTTTGTTACTTTGGAAGTAAAGAGGAGAATGTTGAAATTGACCAAGAAGAAGCGGGTAATGTGGAAGATAGTGTACAGGTTTCCAGTACAGATAATTTCCAGAGGGAAATTGCGACGTTTCAGGTCAAATCAAGTGAGAGGCCAAATTTCACTTGTGTGTGTTGTCGACGCACTTATTATAAGAATCAGACTAAGTTAGTGGATTTATATGCAAAAAGTGAAAGGGAAAATAATAGTGAATGGAAGGATTTCGCAACATACTTGATGGTAGAAAATTGTTTTGATTTGGGATTGGATCAACGTGTGTGTACTTATTGTTGTAACAAATTAAATCAAAACTAGATGCCTGCTAGAGCAGTTCATAATAATCTGGAATTGATTGAGATTCCTTCTGAATTGAAGGATTTAAATACTTATGAATCTATTTTGATTCAAAGTATCCATCCCTTTCAGGCTATTGTAAGAATGGAGCCAAAGACAGGGAAATTGCCTCCATCAGATTTACAGAGAGGATTAAAGGGAAGAGTTGTTTATTTGCCTCTAGATTTGAAGAAAAACATTAACACAATTGGAGTAGAAAAAGTGGAAGAGGAACCTCTGGTTATCTTAGTTAATGGGGTTCCGACAAAGAATAAGAAAATATGGCAAGATTTAGTAGATGTTAGGAAAGTTAAAAAGGCAACATTGTATTTGAAAAAAAATAATAAATACTATAAGAATGTATATGTTGCAGAAGAGGAAGTAAGTGAGGAAGAGGATAGCGATTTGTGTGCTGGTCAAATTGAGAAAGTAGAACCCTCTACTAGTGAAGAAATATATGAACATTATAGTGTTCATCCTTTGCATTCCAAGGAAGTCATGGGGAATGCTATTGAGTTGTTTCAAATGAAACAAGCCAAAGGGAGTCCCATTAGTGTTTGGGAGGAAAGTTTGGAAGCTCGGTGTTTCCCACAGCTTTTTCCAACAGGTCAGGGAGGAAGATATGATGAGCGACCTCATCAAATTCCTGCTTCTGAATACCGGACTTTGCGATTGTATGCAGGAGATGCTAGGTTTCGACAATGCATTCCCTATTTGTTTCATCTCCTGTTTGAAAGCGATCTGTCTGGACTGTCATATGCAGTGAACCACATCTTGAAAAGTGGTATACACATGCAAAACATCTCGGCAAGTGACTTTATGGATAAAGTCAATGTCCAAGACAGTATTTTGGATTCTCACCTGATTAATCTCATGGCGTGTCAGCGTGGTACTAATGAGTACTGGTACCATCGTCATGGTGTTTTAAAATGTATGTTGAGGAACTTAGGTACTCCCACATGGTTCCTCACTCTGAGCTGTGCCGAGTATGGCTGGGAAGACTTACTTGAATTTCTACGAGAGGCAAATGCTAACGTAGATAACATCGAATTCAAGACACCCGGAGAACTGTGCTCTTTGGATCCAGTCAATGTATGTAGGTACTTCAATCATAGATTTGAAGCTATGATGTCTTTCATCATGAATAAGAAGAATCCACCTCTTGGAGAGGTGTTGGATTTCTTCTGGAGAAAGGAGTACCAAGCAAGAGGTGCTCCTCATATACATATGTTGCTGTGGATCAAGGATGCACCTAAATTTGGAACGGATCCAGAAGACTCAGTGATGAGTTTCATCCAACAGTATTCTACGTGTGCTGTTCCAAACGCAAAGGAGAAGAAAAGCCTAAGAGAAAAAGTTCTGCGTTTCCAAAGCCATCGATGTGGAAAGTACTGCCGTCGTAAATTCCGAAACAAGGACAAGTTCTACACTAAATGTCGTTTCGGCTTTCCACGACCGGTGATTTCTAAAGGAAGAGTAAACAGTTTGATGTCTTCGCTGCGACACAATGTCATGAAGAAATCACCTAAAAACACTTACAATTTGAAGAGGAACGAAGAGTCCAAGTACATCAACGACTACAACCCGGTGATTTTGTCCATGTGGAATGCTAACATGGATATACAGTTTGTGGCTGATAACTGTATGGCTGTGGCTCGGTATGTGACGTCTTACATCACCAAAAAAGAGAAGACAGAATTGAAGGATATGTGGGAGGACATTTCCCATGAAAAGAGCCTCAGCAAGAAGTTGTACAGTTTCAGTCTGAAGATGTTGTCGCATCGAGAAATCGGAGCGTACGAATGTTCTGACCGGTTGTCTTCAGCAAGTCTCTATGCCAAGTCCAGGAGTATCGTTTGGGCGAGTCTTGGTCTTGCAGCAACGCGTAATCGAGTTCTCAAACCTGTGCGGGAAATTGAGTATTTGGCGGAAAAGGAGCCAAACAGTACCGACATTTTGAAGACAAACATGTTGGATACATATTATCCAAATCGAAGCAGTCACCTCGAGAATGTTTGTCTGTATGAGGTTCTGCAAAATTACATATTCAAGAGGAACATCAAAGAAGATACTGAGAAAAGAGTGTATGCTGTAATAGTATGTGAGGGATGTCTGGTCAAGCAAAGAAAATGCCACTTGGTAAACCATCGAAAATTGAGTGGCGAATCTCCTGAAAAAAAGGAGTTTTTCTATTTAGCACTTTTGCAACTTTTCAAGCCTTGGCGTGCAGAAGAGGAACTGCTTGGAGATTTCCTCTGTTACGAAGACTCTTTCAATGCCGCCAAGGAGACCATAGAATGTCCTGCTTTTCCCAAATATGTAGAAATGTTAAATGCGGAAATTGAGCAGGAAGCAACGATTGCCGCCGAGATTGCCAGAGACAGTTCTCAGGACAGTCAGAGTTCTGCTTCATTGAGTCAGGATCCACTAGGAGGACCTGTTATTGAAAATGAAGCTGCCACTGCTATGAATGAAGTGGTAAGAGCCATGGCACATGCTCAAGAGGATGCGGTTAACTTAGAAGAGTTGGAAAGACAACTCAACGTTGAGCAGAGGAAAATATATGACGAAGTTACCATGCAAATTGATCATGGATTAAGTCATGATAAGAAAGAGTGCTCATGTACGTCGTTGGAGCCTGTCCGACTGTACGTGAGTGGAGAAGCGGGAACTGGAAAAAGTTTCCTCATTAAAGCAATTTCATGCTATTTGCAGGAAAGGACAGAGTCATCGCTGTCTTGTGTTGTCACTGCTCCAACTGGACTGGCAGCACATAATATTAAAGGGATTACTTTACATCGTTTACTGATGCTGCCAGTGGAGCATGACAACAAATTACAATATCACAAGCTATCTGGAGATGCTTGTTTTGAAGTTTCAAGAATCTTGAGGAAAATGAAACTTCTTATCATTGACGAAGTAAGCATGGTTTCCAATGTCATGCTTGCCTTTGTGCATTTGAGGATGCAAGAAGTTCTCAAAACAGAGTATGATGTGTTATTTGGTGGCAAACACATCATTGTTTTCGGAGATCTTCTGCAGCTGACACCAGTGAAAGGGCAACCTGTGTTCAAAATGCTCACGCATGAAGATACCAGGAAGTGCCTAGGCAGCATTGGCATCGTCAATATATGGTTAAACTTCAATTATGCTGAACTGCATGAAAATATGCGTCAGGCGAAGGATGAAGTTTAAAAGACTATTCTACAAGATGTTAGAATTGGAAAAGTGACCGAGCATGGGAAAGAAGCTTTACATGCACGATTACTGTCAAATTTATATCCAGAACAAGATGTTGTGCCTGAGAATATTTTTCAGAAAATTACTGAGAAGAAATCTGGAATATGTTTGATGCCAACTCTTGCAGAATGTGCCAAATTTAACAACAAAATGTTGCATTTAGAAAAGCAAGAGATTGTGAAACTGGAAGCTATTGATAGAGTAGAGCATATGGGATCAACAATTATTTTGTCTGAGAATCTGAAAACAAAATTGGATTCATTAGAGAAGAGTATATCTAAAACTGCAGGTTTTGAAAAGACTCTGAATGTGTGCTTGAACTGCCGTATAATTTTAAGAAGGAATTTACATGTTGAAAGAGGTCTGGCAAATGGATCAATGGGTAATGTTGTTGATTTTGTGAAATACAGAAATAGAGATGGAATTGAATTTTTAAAAATTAAATTTGATGGCATTGAGGAAGTACAGCTAATTGCTCGTTGTTCTGCTAGATTTTTGCTTGTAAAAGACTTATATGTTCGCCGTAAGCAGTTTCCTGTTTGCTTGGCATATGCGGTGACAATTCATAAATCGCAAGGTTTAAGTGTAGACAGTGCATTGGTGAATATTGGCAGTTCTGTGTTCAAGGAGGGTATGGCATATGTGGCATTGTCACGAGTTAGAACTTTATCGGGATTGTACTTGATTGAGTGTGATGTCACAAACATTTGTGCGGATCTAGATTGTGTTAAGGAAAACAATAGGTTAAGAAGAGAGTATGCGCCACATTTGCCTCAGTATCCTTTGTTTGAGAAACGTGTGGTAGGCCGGAAACGAAGAAATGAGAACAATACTGGGGAGGTTGTAGCAAAAAGACAAAAAGTCAATGAACCTAAAATTACAAGCAGAAACAAAAAGGATTCTGTTGAAGATGTTGTTGGCTTTCAGTTTGAAAACAGTTCTGGTGTCAACTGCTATGCTAATGTAGTGGTTAATGTTTTGTTTTCTCTAAAAAATGTAAAAGAAGAGATTGTGGTCAATTCTGATCAAAGATTTTGCAGTTTGTTAAATTCTGTGTTAGAGAAATGTACCACTGATAGAAGAAACATAGAAAGTGTGTCTGAAATTCGAAATCTGTTAGACAGATGTTCAGGCCAAACACAATTCTCTCAAAATATTCAGCAAGATTGTCAGGAGTTTTTAATGTATATGCTTGATGTATTACATGCTGAAGGTGTAGATGTAGATCAGCTGTTTGGTCTTTCTTATCAATGGCAGCATGACTGCGAGAACTGTATGGTATCAAGTACTACTAGTGTAGACTCAGAAAGATTTATATATTTAACTTTGCCAGACAGTAAATCAGTTATCTTTAATAAGCTAGTAAAAGCAGCTGATCACAACATGGAGTGTAGCCTATGTAAATCTGAAATGATGTCTACATTATTTATACGAACATATGGCCAGTATGTCATTTTAATGTTCCAACGATGTAGGCCTGATGGAACAAAATTGACAACTTTAATTAAAAATTTTGTAGCTTCGCAGTTGTCAATATCAGGAAGGACTTTTGTAACTGCAGCAATTATATATCATGATGGCCCTTCAATAACATCAGGACATTACACAGCTTATTTAAAGTCTAGAAATGGCTGGTCATTCTGCAATGATTCTGTTTTAATTTTCAAAAAAAAATTGCCGTATGACCTTAAAAACTCTTACCTGGTGTTTTTAAAACCAAAATTTTAGGGAAATAATCTCGGGATGTGCTCTGTGGAATTTCAAGAAGTTCTAATGGCTCCTACACAATTTGGCCTTGAGGATAAGTGTATTTCAGAGACATAACTTCTAACCATAGGACTGGACATCATGGAGAAATATGTGCACTTTGAATGAGTTCAGAAAAACTGTTTCTTTTTATAAGCTAATTGAAGCAGCCAATCAAAACATGGAGTAGAGGGAATGTAAGTCTGCAATGCTGTCTACTGTTTTACATTGCTTTGTGATTAAAAGTGATGTAGAGAATTAAATAATTGTAGTAGTCATAGAGGTAGTGTAAGTCTGCTTCATAGTAAGCAGTATCAGTGTCATAGGAAATGTAGAACATGACTGAGCAAGAAGGGGAAGATATTACTATTCCAGGATTGTGAAAATGATCTTCAACATTTTAATTCTGAAAGTTGCGGAAATGCCAAATGACGGGATTGGCTTACAAGAAATCCAAGAGTTATAAATGGCTCTGACCAGATTTGGCCTTGTGGAAAATTGTGGTGGAGAGCAAGAAGTCATTTATTGCATGTAACGTGTTTTTAAAAACGATGGAGATTTTCTTTCAGAAAGTGGCGGGCTGAAAGTAATAACAGCACAAAAGAGTGTAAGCTGTTCATAGGACATCCTTGGACGTCATGGAAAGTAAGTTAACTTTAAGGAGTTCTGAATTTTGATTTCTGATGTTGTATGGGTTTTTTAAACACAATCATTTTGATTGTGGTTTTTTTTCCCCGCTGTTACATGATGAATACCTTCAAGTCACTGTTTTTAGTGAAATTTGATACATTCTGAGAACAGCAAAAATAAACCATTTAACATGTATAATTAATTCTGTACTGTTTGCATTTATGATGTACATGTAGAACTGTGTAGGAGGCATGGAGAAGGTGAGGCTTCTGTAAGTGTCAAAGGTGTTGCATACAGTGCTGCACTTCTGCGTATTCTTTCATATGCTAGACTACATCTGCACAATGAGATACCTAAGCAAAGGAAACACAAGTGATGTGATTGTGAAATGAGCAAAATAAATTGCACGTATTTCAATTACATCACCTGTGTTTCCTATCATTATGAATCACATTGTGCAGATCAAGTTTAGGTCTGTCCAGGGAAACATAGGAGGTTTGTACTTTGTTGAAGAGTGCAGTGGACATGACTCACTTCATTGGTAGACTTTCACAGATATGATCTCCTCTGTACACTTCAACAAGTGTAAATCTCATCTTGAACTCTGAGTAGGCCTCACCTCAAACAAACCTCTGGATAGGAGACATGTTATTGGCATCCTGAAGCGACACTTTTCTGAAACAAGAGCAATGCAAAAGATGCACCATGTTTTAAGATAGGCCTCACTTCATCTGCATCAAGATACTGTTAGTTTAAAATGTATATCTTTAGGACTGTGTAGGGGGCCTGGAGAAGCAGAAGCTTCTGTCAGTGTCAAAGTTGTTGAAAAACTATTTGTCCTTCAATCTTTTCCCTTGTCTTTTGTAATTTTTAAATACATGTTTTAATATTTTTCAAATGTTGGTTCTCTCTTTCACAGATTGAAAGTATAAAAACAAAAAGTGAGTAATTTAAAGGCAATTATAAGGTAAATATTTTGTACTCTTTTCGTTACATTTCTATCACATTCACCTACTATTAGTTCCACTGCTTCATTTCTTTAACCCTCAGTTTCCTGCCTTTGCTACTTTCCTCATTCCTTTCTCTATTACCTACTTACTCAACTCCTTCCACTCTTTTTCTCAGTCCCTCTCTTCTCATAGTTCCTCAGTCTTGTTCACTCACTCCGTCTCTATTACTCTTAGTGTCTGTGAATTACTTTCCCACCTTTTTTTTTGGACCGCTTCCCGGGAAGCGGCCCGGTTCGCAAACCAGCAGCGTTACGGGAGTCCACCATTTTGTGTTTCGGTCGAATCAAGATACAAGATGGAGGGCAAATAATGTTCAGAATGGGTAGAAGGGGGCACGGTAGATGTATCTTGACCCCCTTGGTTTTCTGAGGGTGGCTGAGGAGGACCATAGTTCTTCACTCTTGTTCACTCTCTCTGTTTCTATTAATGTCACTGTTTCTGACTGATCAAAAATTTTTTTTTTTAAAAAGAACAGTAACTATAAGGGAAGGAAACAGACAGTTATGTTAAAAGAAAGACAGCTATAGGGAGTAAACTAAGGATACTGTTACCCGCAATCCACTGCTGATGATGTTACTGACCATGTCATGAATGATGTAATATGTGACATCATCAGCAGTGGATTGTGGGTAACAGTATCTCTTGTTTACTCCCTAGAGCTGTCTTTCTTTTCACATAACTGTCTGTTTCCTTCCCTTATACTTACTGTTCTTTTTTTTAAAAATAATTTTTTTGGTTAGCTTCCGGTTCGCGTACCGGGTAGCGCTCCGGGGAGCGAACTAAAAGAAATAGAGGTTGGCAGAGTTCCAAATATTCTACCAATTTTTTTATAACGGGGAGGTAGTTCTGAAAAGAACTTTTTTTTAAATTTTTTTGTTGTTTTATATTTTTTTTAGTATTTTTTGAACATGTTTTTTCCTTTTTTAGTATTTTCTGGACGTTTTTTTATATTTTTTTGGTTTTTTTGGGGGGGGGGGGGAACGAAAACGATCCATTGTAAAGGGCTCAACAGGAGCAACAAAAAAAAAAGAATTTATTTTTTGGGGCGTTTCGGGCAAACATGATTTTCAATAGCTCTCATAATCAAAATGATGCTACTTTCCCTGTAGCAAATGAATTGGTTGCAGTGCACGCACACTTGCTTCACTTCCCCAAACAACATTTGAATGTTTGGGATCATCTCCCTCGCCTCTGGTCCCGACACTTCTGGAACAACCGATCTTCTTGCCATCGCAGGGGGATTTTGTTGCTCATCACGTAGCTGGGCAGCACTATAATTATTAGGATGCCACCTACTCATATGCCGATGCATAATGAAATTGCCGTAACTGTATTTTTTTTCAGTTCCCCCTTGACAGTCTATCACCGCATATACGGCAAAACACGTAGCGTGCATTTACTTTTTTTTGCCCCTCAGGAAATTTAAAGAATTGCCAAATGTAGTTCTCTTTTCGATTAAACCTCCTGGCCTCCTCTGGCAAAAACCTTGGCTCTTCCTCCTCTTCCTCCTCTTCCTGTTCTTCCTCTTCTTGTTGTAAAATTACTTCAGCAGGTGGTCCTCTCTTCTTTGGATTTGGTGGAGGTGGTGGGTTAGAACCAGCTGAAGCTACTAATGAAGCCATGTCACAATGTAAATAAAGGGTCTTTCTCTCACCAAGATGAAAGTCAGAGTGAGGAAAGAAGGAGGGGTTTTCATCATTTGGGAGAAGCAAAAGTTCTAAACCAATGAAAAGTGTTAATTTTAGATCACATGACCTAGTATTACATCATTAGGATACCAAAAGTGAAATGAACCAATGAAAAGTGTTATTACCGAGTCACATGACCTGCTGTGTTTACATTACGCGGTCCGCGCCGCGCCGCGGATCGCTTCCGGTTCGCGTACCGGTGCGCTTCCGGGTACGCTAACGAAGCACGTCATATGACGTATCACGCGAAAACGCGAAACGTCATGCTGACGCGACGCGTCACGATGTTGTTTTCTAACGCGACAGTTGCGCAAACGGAACGTTTACCGGTTCGCGGACCGGGTCGCGGCTCCGAATTGAGCTAACGGGAAGCTAACCGGTTCGCGTACCGGGAGCGAAACAATAAAAATTATTTAAAAAAAATTGTATTAAAAACATGTAAAAAATATTTTTCGATTTAAAGAAGAATACATTGTAAAGGATTTGATATTTGCTATTAAAAAACCATTGAAATTCACTGAAAAAACCATAGGTTATAGACCATATATAGTTAGGAATTAGCATTTACAAAACCTTGAAAATTCACTGAAAAAACCATAGGTTATAGACCATATATAGTTAGGGATTAGCATTTACAAAACCTTATTTTACTCACACAAAACCATTGAAATTCCATATATAGTTAGTTGTACTAACTATATATCGCGCACCCGCAATCCACTGCTGATCATGTCACATATTACATCATTCATGACATGGTCAGTGACATCACTGATGACATCACTGATGACATCTCAAATGACATCACTGATGACATCACTGATGACATCTCAATGACATGACTGATGACATCACTGATGACATCTCAAATGACATCACTGATGACATCTCAAATGACATGACTGATGACATCACTGATGACATCTCATTTGACATTACTGATGACATCACTGATGACATCTCAAATGACATCACTGATGACATCACTGATGACATCTCAAATGACATCACTGATGACATCACTGATGACATCTCAATGACATCACTGATGACATCACTGATGACATCTCAAATGACATCACTGATGACATCTCAAATGACATGACTGATGACATCACTGATGACATCTCATTTGACATTACTGATGACATCACTGATGACATCATTCATGTGATAATACGATGAACTTCTTCAGACTCTAAAATAACCTTAGATACACTCAGTGTAAACAGACACTCACAGACTGTCACTCATCCATGGAGTTACTCACACACCTACTCAGTCATGCAAAGAATCAATTACACCTCCATTTCCTCAACTATACAGTTATACATACCTTACTTATTCAAACATATACTAACACATATTTACTCTCTTTTACAATCCCTGATACAAGTTCACAATGATCAATACAGCCACTCACACATTCACTGGCTCTTATGCACAGTTATTTATATATGTCAACTCTCACATGTACTGTGTTTTACATATGTTCCTACTTTGACATGTAGCACTCAGATATCCATTCACTCACCAATGCACTCAGTCAACCGCCCATACACCTGTTTCCACATGCACTTTTGAATCCATATATCTAGTGAATCAACTGCTTACACATCTATGCACAGAGTCATACACCTCCCAGCCACCCACACACACACTCAGTCTCCCATACAAATACTTGGGCAACCAATCAATAACCCATATACTTACTCATATAGCTACTGATCAACACATGCAGCAGTTTACAGAACAACAGACATAATGATGCACAAATTAAGACAGTTTACTCACTAACCCATGCACTCAGTGACACACATTTAATCACTCACTCATACAGTCAGTCACGCACCTACTAAATCCTTCATCCAGACACTTATACATCCACTCATTCTTCAATATGTAAGACATTTGAGATGTCATCAGTGATGTCATTTGAGATGTCATCAGTGATGTCATCAGTCATGTCATTGAGATGTCATCAGTGATGTCATCAGTGATGTCATTTGAGATGTCATCAGTGATGTCATCAGTGATGCCACTGACCATGTCATGAATGATGTAATATGTGACATGATCAGCAGTGGATTGCGGGTGCGCGATATATAGTTAGTACAACTAACTATATATGGAATTTCAATGGTTTTGTGTGAGTAAAATAAGGTTTTGTAAATGCTAATCCCTAACTATATATGGTCTATAACCTATGGTTTTTTCAGTGAATGTATATATATATATATATATATATATATATATATATATATATATCCAAAGATTACCCTGACCACTTCCACCTGGCGAGGAAGGAGACTCAGGCCTCTGCAGCAGATTTTCAGGCAAGAAAAACTTTATTGTTCACTTCTCACGACGACGCGTTTCGGGCTATGCAGCCCTTGATCACATTCAGCTTAAACTGAGCCATTTTTTTCTTTTTATACATGTAGTGAAAGTGCACACCTGGGTTGCATTAAAAGAACAGTCACATGGTCAAAAGACAGTGTAAAAAGACTTCAGAAGCAAGGTGTGTAGCGTACTTTTTCTTTACCCTACACCAATACATGCTTATATGCTATTCATTTAGTTTGAAATGTTGATGTATTTTAATATATATATATATATATATATATATATACTCACAGAAAAAATATAGGTTTCAGGGTCGTTATAGTTAACTGGACATTTCACTCGTAGAAAAAAATTGAAATTCCCCTGTTATAGTTAGTTCAAGTTAGTTCAGCTAACTATAACTCGCACGCCCGCAATGCACTGCTGATGACGTCACATATTACACCACTCATGACATGGTCAGTGACATCACTTATGACATCACTGATGACATCTCAAATGACATCACTGATAACATCATCCAGTGAATGTGTGTCTTTCTGAAAAATAGATATTTTTTATATATGTATATCTCAAGATTGATGAAAGAATAAATAGGTAAATAAGTGCCTAAATGGATTTTTGTTGATTGGATAACTGACCGATTAGGTATATCTTAGTGAATGCATGGCTTAGCGAGTAATGTTTAAATATTTAGGTGTCTGAGTGTCTGTATGGTTGGTTGGGGGTATTACTTAGCGTATAGATGCATGAATGAGTGGCACACTGTTTCTATGTGTTGAAGACAGCATGTGTACAGGACTGTATGGGTGGATGAGTGTGTGTATGGGTGTGTTGGTAAGTGAATGATTGTCTCAATAGTGTCTTTATGAGTAACTACATATGTTTTAAACTAGTATGGTCTACATTTAAAATAAAAAGGGTAACATAATTTACAATACTATATAGGTTGATCATATTTGTGCTATTTTATTTTAGATTAATACACTTTCAAACTTTTACCTACACCATAGGGAGATCCATGGTTGCAGAAACCGCCACCATGTGAGAACATTTACAAGTAGCAACTTTCTACTTGTAAGTTAGGCTGCTCTCTCAATATTTAAAGGTTGGGCACATGCAAGCATACACTTTTGTGTAAATCAATGCTCATAATGTCATTCATAATGTGTAAGAGTAAATTAACTGGTAGTGAATCTATGAATCTAAATGTACCTTTCTGAAAATAGCCCACAGAAGAAAATAGATAAAAATTATATCCAATACCCTTTACAGAATAAATAAAACTACATAAAAACGATATTTTTACATATTTTGATTTATTGGGAAAAATGTCACAATAATGGTGAAGATTGTATGCCAAACAATGTGTTACATGTCTGTGTATATTTAAAAGGGTTATTGATCTATCAATATGCATCATCAAAAACACAGCTGAGCACTGGGGAAAAATCTGCAACACTAAAGGAGTGAATGTAGTCTGTGGGACTTGGTCCTTCAAGCAATGTCATCCCCAAACATTTTACCTTCCTTCATCTATTTTATACTGAATTCATTTTTGCTGACCTTAGGACTGGTGCATTTTTCCACTGGTAATCAGTGCAAAAGTACTTGTGCTCTTTCCTCTAAGCATGGTAACATTGCCTTATAGCCAACTGACATTTTAATTTACGTATATGTCGCTAGTAAAGTGGGACCACTTGTGCCAAGGGCCTGCAAATTAAACGCTACTAGTCGGCCTGCGGCACTGATTGTGCCACCCACTTAAGTAGAGTAGTCCATTAAACATGTCTCAGGTCTGCCACTTAGAACTTTTGTGTGCAGTTTTAAACTGCCATTTCGATCTGGCAAAGAAAAAGTTCACCAGGCCCAAACCTTCCATTTTAATACATAGAAGATACCCCTAGGGTAGGCCTTGGACAGCCATGAGGAAAGGCTTCTATGCAGTTAAAAATTAGGAATTTTACGTTTTACATGTCCTGGTAGTTGAAACCTCTTAGATTCATTTTCACTACATCCTGGCACATATCTACCATCAGATAACATTGGAGTTACCTTATTACATTTTATAGTCTAATTTCCAATCTAATTTCCAAAAGGAAAGAGATAACCAGTTAATGTTTGGTGTCTCTGGAATCCTAATTTTAAAGCCTAACTTATGATGAAGTGGGTTTTTAAATTACAGTTCAGAAAAATGCCAATATTAAAAAGTTGCCATGTTCTTGCTTTAGCCAGTTGGTGCCTGCAGACTGTCTCTGGTCACATGACTGGTCACATGACTGGTCACTCACTTCTCCCTACACCACCTCAAGAAAATTAAACCCTTCATTCCTGTTGATGACTTAAAAGTTGTTGTTCAATCACTAGTACTTTCCAGATTGGACTATGGTAACGCCATTCTCTCTGGAACATCGAAAGTCCACCTAGCCCCAATCAAATTAGTCCTTAACCTTGTGGCCAGGCAAGAGGTTTGATCACATCTCCCCCATCCTCAAAGATCTCAAATGACTTCCCATCGAAGGCAGATCCACCTACAAGAATGTGTGCATTACGCATAAAGCCTTGCATCTTCATACCCCACTGTATATCTCACAAAAACTTTACGAAGCGGGCTGCTCTAGAGAAATGAGGAGCACAAATACTCTCATTCTGGTACCTCACTTGGTAAACAAGAAATCTACCCAGTCACGCTCTTTCTCCAAAAATGTGCCTACTATCTGGAACTCACTCACCAAAGATCTACGTTACAACCGCTCCTACTTCACCTTCTCAACAAATACTGGGGTCCTTAATCCTGACACCTAACAGGGTCTCAGAACCTGCCCTTGATAGTGCTATGTTTCTCACCACATCATACCTGACTTACTACCCCCTCCTCTCATTCTCACATATACGTCCACCCTCCTTCTACTAGTTCTCATATAATCACTGCCTACTCCTACATGCCACAGGGGGCAGTGTGAGAGCACAAACGCGAGCTCTGTACAACCCTATGGGAAAGTCTAGGTTGGAAAATCTAAGGCTAAAACCCTTGTGAGTACTGAAGTACCCGTGTCAGCTATCCCAGGGGAGCTGGGTGCATAGGGGTCAGAAATCTTTGTGGTTTTCAATGGCGTGACTCAATTCAATTCAAAATACTTTATTCGGTTTCCAAATTTGTAGAAAACCATAAAAGTTCATATAAAACAGCAATAATAATGTAGTATTAGAACAAGTGGTACAAATATAAATGTTAAAACAATATAAAATACAGTTAAAATTACCAATTCATCAATATTCTTATCAGAAAATCCAGTTTCCAATTCCCAGTTCATCAGTTATTAGCCAAGATTTGCTCTATGCCTAATACAAAGTCTCAGAAAATGGGCAAAAGTTTTTGTATAGGACTCATCCTCAGCAAATTGAAGAGCTAAGAAAGCTGGATGACAGGTACGTAGACCCATCATTCTTAAAATTTGAATTATCCAGGTCTTTCTGGGTTCTATATAAAATTTACAAAATAACACAATGTGTATCGAGGTCTGAGAAGAAACATTGTCACACGGACATATTGGAAGATTCCTAGACCAGTCATTAACATGGGGAAATGAGATTAAACAGTGGAAGATATTGAGCCTAAAACGGGTCAACAAAAATTTATCGTAATTGCTCATCTCAAATGTTAAATAAGGCTGGATACAAAAAGTGACCTGGATATTCAGAATGAGCTGGACTGAGCTCTTACCAGTCTCCATATCTAGGGGTCGATTAGGATGGCGGACGGAAACGGGTACTGTCCGCCATGGTCGGGGAAATTTTACTCCCGGCCGCGCCGCGGAGAATCCGCGGTTGCGATTAGGATATTCATGTCACGAAACTCCGACCGCGGCAGACGGATCATAACAAACATCGTCCGCGGTGGACGGAACACATCTAACTCCGTCCGCGGCGGACAGAGCCTAATGAACAGCCACCGCCGCGGACGGCAATGACCGCGGAAAAAGACACATTTACCGCCATACCTGTGAAAACTCCGTGTCCGCAATTAGGATAAATCCACCTGTACCACGGTACGCACAGCCATCCACGTCCGCGGCGGAAAGAATGTAACGATAAACAGTGCATCACTGCGGAAGGCCAACACGCACAACATCCCTCACGTCAAACAAATGTCAGAAAGTGTACCGCAAGTAATTAGCAAACACACAAAAATTGACAGCCCCCCCACCTGATACACCAACACCAAGCACAAGCCACCATGACACCCCCAAGTACCCAATAATGCACACTAGTCAACACGCCCACCTACCACCTGACTGCCAACAACCATTGAGACACGACTATAAAATGACACCCACCCACTACCACAATCCTTTGCATCACAGCATTGCTGCTAGCAAGAGGCCCTAATCGATATACAGCTTACTCAAATAGAAGACACACAACCACCACCCTACCACACCCACCACACAAACACCCACCACACCATTCCTACAGATCACACACCACACACCTGCATCCCCCAACTCACTCAACCCACACACTGAGCACCACACACCATGGCACCCAAAAAAAAAACTAAATTCACGGAGACGGAGTTGAAGGTAATGGTAGATGAAATCATTCGTGTTGAGCCCCACATCTTCGGGGCCCAAGTCCAGCAGACCTCCGTGGCGCAAAAGAATCACATGTGGGACAGAATCGACAGTCGGGTGAATGCGTCAGGGACCGTGCCAAGGACGAAGCACGAAATTCAGAGGCGGTGGCATGACCTGAAGACCAGGGTCAAAGGCATCCGTGCCAAAAACTATGCAAGAGCCAATCATACTGGCAGCGGAACACCCCCGGAGCCCATACCCTACACCGATTGGGAGGAAAAGGTGCTGGTGATACTTCACCCAGAGAGCCTAGACGGACTTGAGGAAGGAGAAGAGGCTGGTAAGTACAAACCAAGCACCACGATCAGTACGACATGGTCAGGCTCACACAACTGAGAAGACACATCTCCTATGCCCCAATCCATGCACGTCGGACACATACTCACCAATATGTACATGGCTACCAACAGGCCCCCATGTTCACAGGGAGGGTGGTGGTGGTGGGTGGGGTGTGTGAGAGCTCACAACTACAACTCCCAACAGGCCCCCATGTTCACGGGGAGGGTGGTGGTGGTGGTAGGTGGGGTGTGTGAGAGCTCACAACTACAACTCCCAACAGGCCCCCATGTTCACGGGGAGGGTGGTGGTGGTGGTGGGTGGGGTGTGTGAGAACTCACAACTACAACTCCCAACAGGCCCCCATGTTCACGGGGAGGGTGGTGGTGGTGGTGGGTGGGGTGTGTGAGAGCTCACAACTACAACTCCCAACAGGCCCCCATGTTCACGGGGAGGGTGGTGGTGGTGGTGGGTGGGGTGTGTGAGAGCTCACAACTACAACTCCCAACAGGCCCCCATGTTCACGGGGAGGGTGGGGTGGGTGGGGTGTGTGAGAGCTCACAACTACAACTCCCAACAGGCCCCCATGTTCACGGGGAGGGTGGTGGTGGGTGGGGTGTGTGAGAGCTCACAACTACAACTCCCAACAGGCCCCCATGTTCACGGGGAGGGTGGTGGTGGTGGTGGGTGGGGTGTGTGAGAGCTCACAACTACAACTCCCAACAGGCCCCCATGTTCACGGGGAGGGTGGTGGTGGTGGTGGGTGGGGTGTGTGAGAGCTCACAACTACAACTCCCAACAGGCCCCCATGTTCACGGGGAGGGTGGTGGTGGTGGTGGGTGGGGTGTGTGAGAGCTCACAACCACAACTCCAACAGGCCCCCATGTTCACGGGGAGGGTGGTGGTGGGTGGTGGAGGTTAGGGTGTGTGGGGTGTGTGCGACAGGACACACAGACCCCACCGACCCCACCGACCTCAAGAACTACCGGCCCATCTCGCTCCTCCCGTTCCCGGCCAAAGTCATCGAGAAGACCGTCAACAAACAGCTGGCCGCCTTCCTCGAGACAAATGGATCCCTCGACCCCTCACAGTCTGGCTTCCGAGCGAACCACAGCACCGAGACCGCCCTCATCGCTGCCACCGATGACATACGATCTCTGATGGACAACGGAGAAACAGCGGCCCTCATCCTCCTGGACCTCTCCGCGGCGTTCGACACTGTCTGCCACCGCACCCTAGTACAGCGCCTCGGCAACATCAGTATCCAGGACAAGGCACTGGAATGGATCACCTCCTTCCTCGACGGAAGAACACAGAGAGTCCGCCTACCACCGTACAAATCAGAGGCCACCGAAGTCATCTGCGGCGTACCCCAAGGATCCTCACTGAGCCCAACCCTCTTCAACGTCTACATGAGCCCCCTCGCGACCATCGCACGCCAACACAACCTGAACATCATCTCCTACGCAGATGACACCCAGCTGATCCTCTCCCTGACCAACGACCCCGACGCCGCCAGAGCCAACCTGCACGAAGGGATGAGAGAGGTAGCCGAATGGATGACGACCAGCCGCCTGAAACTGAACTCAGACAAGACGGAGGTCCTCATCCTGGGCTCCTCGCCCTCCGCCTGGGACGACTCCTGGTGGCCCCCCGCCCTGGGCACCGCACCCAAACCGACGGACCACGCACGCAACCTGGGCTTCATCCTGGACTCCTCCCTCTCCATGACCAGACAAGTCAACGCCGTCTCCTCGTCATGCTTCAACATCCTGCGCATGCTACGGAATATCTTCCGGTGGATCCCCACCGAGACGAGGAAGACGGTCACCCAGGCCCTCGTCACCAGCCGACTGGACTACGGCAACGCCCTCTACGCCGGAACCACCGCCAAGCTCCAGAAAAGACTCCAGCGGATCCAGAACGCCGCGGCCAGACTCATCCTCGACATCCCCCGACGCAGCCACATCTCCGGACACCTGAAAGACCTGCACTGGCTCCCGGTCAACAAGAGAATCACCTTCCGCCTCCTCACCCACGCGCACAAAGCCCTACACGACCAGGGCCCGAGCTACCTCAACAACCGGATCAACTTCTACTCTCCCACGCGCCTCCTCAGATCAACCAGCCACGCCCTCGCCGCCGTCCCCCGCATCCGAAGAGCGACAACAGGAGGAAGGTCCTTCTCCTACCTGGCTGCCAAGACCTGGAACTCACTCCCGTCCGACCTGCGCCTGACCCAAGACCACCTCTCCTTCAGGAAGAAGCTCAAGACCTGGCTGTTCGAGCAGTAACGGCACCCCCCCCCCCCTCCCAGCGCCTTGAGACCCTACGGGTGAGTAGTGCGCTCTATAAATGACTTGATTGATTGATTGATTGAATCGATATGAACATGTAATGTCCACATTACTGACCAGCTCAATCTTGTCCCTCAGGTGATCGTGAACTGACTGGGGAAACCAGCACCCGGCAGCAAGACTCGCCTCCCACACATACCGGACTCTCTGGGGACGATGACACAGGCAGCTCCGGTGTGGAGGATGGTGCGGGCCCCAGCAGACAGCCAGGGCCATCTGGCTCACAGGGACTCCTGGGCCCGACAACCGTCGCATGTGTGACTCCAGCGACACCTACCTCAGTGAACTGCAGAGTCCCCACCACCACCACCACCACCACCACCACCACCAGTACCACCAGTACCACCAGTACCACCACTCCTGCCTGTGCCACCCTGCCTAACCCTGCGCACGACGCAGGTCCATCGGCCTCACACCCAAGCGGGGTGAGTGGGCCACAAAGGAGAGAGGCGACGGCACATCAGGCAATCAGGCGACCCACACTCCGCCGCACTGAGGAAGGACACCTACCCCATCCTGTGGCACAGTCCCTTGAAGCCCTAGCCAGGTGCCAGGCTTTATACGACCGTTCCCAGGAACATGCAGATCGTGCACACCAGGACTCGGTGGACAACACGAACATGTTGCGTGAAATTTCGGGGTACCTTGGCCAGATAGTGCACATCATGGGCCAGCAGACAACAATGTGGAGGGAATGGATTGCCCGGAACAACCCCACCCTCCCTCCACCTCCACCGCCACCGCCACCACCACCACCACCTGTGCCCCTGGCGATGAATGTGGCCCATGAACAACCTGCACCCCCAGCTGACTCAGTTCCACCTCAAAAACGGAGGGGCCGCCCGAGGCTGGAAGTGGGTGAGAGCAGTGTTGGAGCACCATCCACACGCTCCAAGAGGGGCCGCCAATGACTTTGTCACTGCCTGAGCCAGACATTCACCCTGCAAAGTATCCTGTGCACGCCGGTCCTAGGCCGGGATGGTCCGGCCGGTGGACGGTGGATGATGCAATGTGACTGTAAGAGGGGACATGAACTGCCATGTCTATTGACTACATCCAAAGGGTGTGTAGGCCTGCACCTCCCCCGCAGAGTACGTGCACCGCCATGGTGGCGCCAGTGATAGAACATTGTTGCAACTGAAGCATCCGTGCCTGAAGCTTGCACGTGCGGTTGGCGATGTGTGACCGTGACGGTCCGTGCACATGCAGCCAATGGGAAGAGGGACGCTGGCCGCGTATGACCAATCGAAAGTAGCGGAAGCAGTGCACCGCAACACCAGGGCCAGTCATTGGCCCTTTTACGAACACGCAGCCAGGGCTGACCAATTGCTGACGACGTATGCCACTGACACGTGCTGAGGGCCCTATATATGTGTGTTGTCCAAAAGCACACATCCTACCCTGCCTGTTCACCTCGACCTGCTGCTGCTGCTGAGCTGACCACCGACTGCTGCCTGTGACCATCACCTCGGCCTGCTGCTGCTGCTGCTGAGCTGACCACCGACTGCTGCCTGTGACCATCACCTCGACCTGCTGCTGAGCTAACCACCGACTGCTGCCTGTGACCATCACCTCGACCTGCTGCTGCTGCTGAGCTGACCACCGACTGCTGCCTGTGACCATCACCTCGACCTGCTGCTGCTGCTGCTGAGCTGACCATCGACTGCTGCCTGTGACCATCACCTCAACCTGCTGCTGCTGCTGAGCTGACCACCGACTGCTGCCTGTGACCATCACCTCGACCTGCTGCTGCTGTTGAGCTGACCACCGACTGCTGCCTGTGACCATCACCTCGACCTGCTGCTGCTGCTGAGCTGACCACCGACTGCTGCCTGTGACCATCACCTCGACCTGCTGCTGCTGCTGAGCTGACCACCGACTGCTGCCTGTGACCATCACCTCGACCTGCTGCTGCTGCTGAGCTGACCACCGACTGCTGCCTGTGACCATCACCTCGACCTGCTGCTGCTGCTGAGCTGACCACCGACTGCTGCCTGTGACCATCACCTCGACCTGCTGCTGTTGCTGAGCTGACCACCGACTGCTGCCTGTGACCATCACCTCGACCTGCTGCTGCTGCTGAGCTGACCACCGACTGCTGCCTGTGACCATCACCTCGACCTGCTGCTGAGCTGACCACCGACTGCTGCTCTAGTGCCATACTCCGTGATCTTGCCATGTCGAGAGCCAAAGAGATCCGGTCTCGTCCCTTCACCGCCGCGGAGCTTGATGTCGGATGGACGGTGTGCTCCGCAACTATGGACGGCTCTACGGCGCACCCGGACAGGTGGTAAGTGCAGTGTGGGACATGTTGGTGTGCATGAGGGGGCCAATGACTCCTGGCTACTGCAATCTTAGCTGTG
This sequence comes from Lissotriton helveticus, assembly GCF_964261635.1. Lineage (NCBI taxonomy): Eukaryota > Metazoa > Chordata > Amphibia > Caudata > Salamandridae > Lissotriton > Lissotriton helveticus. The sequence continues at coordinate 66,210,789 of NC_136062.1, forward strand.
TAGTGTGGGCTCGACATATTTTCAGGATTGTGCATGGCGGATGACAGATACGTGTTGCCCCTATCTGTGTGACAGGCCAACTGTCCACTGACTTACACCCTTTTGTCTCCTATCATGGTAGGTCAAACTGCACCTTCGAAAGGATGTGTGGAGAAGCATTGCACATGAAGTACGGGCATTGGGGGTGTGCCACAGACGACATACACACTGCCACAAACGCTGGGACGACATTTCCAGGCTGAGCAAGAATGTAGCGGAAGTGAAACTGGGGATGATTCCAAGGACGCCACGTCTGGCCCGACGCTCCATGACCCCTCTCATGCACCGTATCATTGCTGTGACGCATCCTGACCTGTCCGAACGGCTGAGTGTCGATCAACAGCAAACTAGCGGTGAGCATACTGTCTGTGTAGGAAACTTGTGAGTGCAATGCATGTATTGGTGCACAGACACAGTATTGAGTTCCGTGGTGCGTATGTATCTCTGCGATGCCATGTTGGTCCCATTGGGTGGGTGTAATTTGACATCCAGGTCCGGCATGGTGACACGCCACTTGCTTAGTAGTTGAGTGTTGAAGCACATGCCGTAGTGGTCCGTGGCCCCATGGCAAGACATGTGTGCACATGTACGTGCTCCTGCCCTGTCCGCATGCTGTACATGTGTCACGGCCACCAACGCTTATGTAATGTGAGGATGACTGGTAGAGGTGGGCCGTGTGCAGGATGGGGGCTACAAGAACTTTGTCAGCAATGGAATTAGGGAATCCTTGTCCTTCTGTACGTGAGTGTGCCCATGACTTACACCTCTTGTATGTGCATTTCAGCTATGACAGAGGACACTCAGCCACAGACGGAGGAGATTAGTCGAGGCAATGAGTCCGGGTCAGACTTCGCACACACGCAGACTGACACAGAGGAGGGCAGCGTCGGAGAGGGGGACAGGACCGTCCCTGAGGACTCGCATGTGGAGACACCATCGTCCTCATCTTCGGAAAATCTTGGTGAGCCAGCACTGTTGTCACAGACTGGGAGTGGGCAATCAACACCTTCTGTCGGAACACAGCACACAGGGCCCACACTTCCGCCAACTGCACCATGTACTGTTCGTGCACGCAGGAGTAGGGGGAGCAGAGTGGCGTTCGGTGCAGGCACCGCTGCCCCTGCCACGGTGAGCCAAAATGCACTGTGTGCTGAGGCCGTTGATCTGCTGCGACAGCTGTGTGTGGGGCAGACCAATATGGCAAATGCTTTCCAAGACCATGATAGGAAGTTGGGGCAGGTGGTGGCATTCATGGAAGGGATGCATGGCGATCTTGCTGGTCTACACAGCACAGTGCAGTCATTGGCAAGCAGTGTGTCGTCTGCAATAGTACAGTCGCATGGACAGGGTGCTACTTCTGTTTCCCCATCTACACCACTGGATGTCTCAGGGGGTAGTGATTATTCTGAGCAGGACTCTAATACAGGTTATTGCGCTAGAAGCAGCGTCAGACAGCATGTCAGGGCACGGAGGGCACAGACACCATCCCCTGGGTCAGCAAAATCTGTTCACAAAGACAACGTCAGATACAATGGAGTACACACACAGGATCCACAAGTGTTGTTGGGGGACATGCCTTCACATGCTACACAGACATTCAACACAAAAGGTACTCCCAAGGCAAGGGATACTCACAAGTCCATGGACAGGCCCTTGGACAAGGCCACTCAAAAGACAAAGCCACCTCAAAAGAGCAGGGAAAGTCCCAAGGGCAGGCCCACAACAGAGGAAAGGGCCACTCCCAAGGACAGGGACAAGGACAGTCAAAAGACAAAGGCACCTCCTAAGAGCAGGGAGAGTCCCAAGGGCAGGCCCACAACAGAGGAAAGGGCCACTCCCAAGGACAGGGACAAGGACAGTCAAAAGACAAAGGCACCTTCTAAGAGCAGGGAGAGTCCCAAGGGCAGGCCAACAACAAAGGAAAGGGCCACTCCCAAGGACAGGGACAGGGACAGTCAAAAGACTAAGGCACCTCCTAAGCGCAGGGAGAGTCCCAAGGGCAGGCCCACAACAGAGGAAAGGGCCAATCCCAAGGACAGGGACAGGGACAGTCAAAAGACAAAGGCACATCCTAAGAGCAGGGAGAGTCCCAAGGACAGACACACAACAGAGCAAGGTCCATCTCCCAAGGGCAGGGACACACACAGAGAGCAGGTGTCTACTGGAGACAGGTACACCACAGATGACAAGTCTGCTGGCAGGAAGAGGGCACCGACCAAGGCACAGGCAAAATCCAGAGACAACACTCCACCTACGGATAAGGCACTTCCTACGGACAAGGCTTCTACCATGGACAATGGCGCAGTCAAGGACGGGCATACATCACCCCTGGCTGCAGTGCGGCTGATGTTTTTGAATGTACGCCAAACTGATGTCTCCGCGGCGGAGTCCCCCCATACCTCCACTCCAATCCAGGCCAGTCAGAAGCAGAGGAGGGAGTCCCCTGTTGTTGCATCCCCCATTACACATGAATCTGAGTCCAGGCGGCAGGCACACAGCAAATGACAAGCAGGCTCCAGCACGTCCCCAGAAACCCGATCCCCGGCTGCAGATGCTCCACCTATGGTGGGTGATATTTGTTTAGAGTCACCACCACTTGCCAGTCCTGTCCTGTCCAGGGTGCACTCACATATCCCTAAGAAACGCAGACACACACCATTGACACCTGCCCACCCCGATGTCGCTCAAGGTCAGCTATCCCCAGCTCCCAGGGCCACCCTGCCTCCTGGCCCATACAGCCCTGTGGCTCATCATTTCAGAGGTCCCAGTGCCGCAGGTCAAGTTGACTCTCATGTATCAGATAGTGCCACTGTGTCTGTTGTTTGCTGTCATGCATCATGTAGTAGCACAGTCTCAGTTGTGCACTCTCCTGTTGCAGGTCCTGGCAGTGCATCAGGGTCTATGGCACATGTGTCAGTGAGTAGATCTGTGGCTGTGTCGCACACTCCTGTTTCTGGTGCTGGCAGTCTGTCTGGGTCAGTGGCTCACGTGTCAGTCACTACATATGTGGCTGTGTCTCACATTCCTGGTGCTGGTGCTGGCAGTGTGTCTGGGTCTGTGGCCCATGTGTCTGTCACTCGGGCTGTGGCTGTGTCTCACATTCCTGTTTCTGGTGCTGGCAGTGTGTCTGGTTCTGTGGCCCATGTGTCTGTCACTCGGGCTGTGGCTGTGTCTCACATTCCTGTTTCTGGTGCTGGCAGTGTGTCTGGGTCTGTGGCCCATGTGTCTGTCTCTCGGGCTGTGGCTGTGTCTCACACTCCTGTTTCTGGTGCTGGCAGTGTGTCCGAGGCAGGTAGTTCACGCAGTCCACCTGATTCTGTGATGTGAGGTGCTGATCACTTCACTCGCATGTTATTTCACATGGTGTGTCCATTGTCCATTGAGAACAGCCTTGCACTGTTGTGGTCCCTGGGATGGGTTGGTTGGGACACGTACTTGTGCTGCCTCTGATGTACCTGCTCTGTAGTCCAAAATGCCCTGTTGCTGTTCTGATACTGCATTCTGCCCTCTCGTTTACTGCCAATGATGTACCCGCTCTGTTAAGCACAATGCCCTGTTGCTGTTCTGATACAGCATTCTGCCCTCTCACGTGCTGCCAATGATGGACCTGCTCTGTTGTCCACAATGCCCTGTTGCTGTTCTGATACTGCATTCTGCCCTCTCGTTTACTGCCAATGATGTACCTGCTCTGTTAAGCACAATGCCCTGTTGCTGTTCTGATACTGCATTCTGCCCTCTCACGTGCTGCCACTGATGGACATGTTCAGTGCTAAGGACTGTTGATGCACTTAGCCCCTCTCACGTGCTGCCTCTGATGGACATGTTCAGTGCTATGGACTGTTGATGCACTTAGCCCCTCTCACATGCTGCCTCTGATGGACATGTTCAGTGCTATGGACTGTTGATGCACTTAGCCCCTCTCACGTGCTGCCTCTGATGGACATGTTCAGTGCTATGGAGTATTGATGCACTTAGCCCCTCTGATGTGCTGCCTCTGATGTACCTGCTCTGTTGTCCACAATGCCCTGTTGCTGTTCTGATACTGCATTATGCCCTCTCACGTGCTGCCACTGATGTACCTGCTCTGTTAAGCACAATGCCCTGTTGCTGTTCTGATACTGCATTATGCCCTCTCGTTTACTGCCAATGATGTACCTGCTCTGTTAGGCACAATGCCCTGTTGCTGTTCTGATACTGCATTATGCCCTCTCACGTGCTGCCTCTGATGTACCTGCTCTGTTGTCCACAATGCCCTGTTGCTGTTCTGATACTGCATTATGCCCTCTCACGTGCTGCCTCTGATGTACCTGCTCTGTTGTCCACAATGCCCTGTTGCTGTTCTGATACTGAATTCTGCCCTCTCACGTGCTGCCAATGATGTACCTGCTCTGTTGTCCACAATGCCCTGTTGCTGTTCTGATACTGCATTCTGCCCTCTCACGTGCTGCCAATGATGTACCTGCTCGGTTGTCCACAATGCCCTGTTGCTGTTCTGATACTGCATTATGCCCTCTCACGTGCTGCCACTGATGTACCTGCTCTGTTAAGCACAATGCCCTGTTGCTGTTCTGATACTGCATTATGCCCTCTCATTTACTGCCAATGATGTACCTGCTCTGTTAGGCACAATGCCCTGTTGCTGTTCTGATACTGCATTATGCCCTCTCACATGCTGCCTCTGATGTACCTGCTCTGTTGTCCACAATGCCCTGTTGCTGTTCTGATACTGCATTATGCTCTCTCACGTGCTGCCTCTGATGTACCTGCTCTGTTGTCCACAATGCCCTGTTGCTGTTCTGATACTGCATTCTGCCCTCTCACGTGCTGCCAATGATGAACCTGCTCTGTTGTCCACAATGCCCTGTTGCTGTTCTGATACTGCATTATGCCCTCTCACGTGCTGCCACTGATGTACCTGCTCTGTTAAGCACAATGCCCTGTTGCTGTTCTGATACTGCATTATGCCCTCTCGTTTACTGCCAATGATGTACCTGCTCTGTTAGGCACAATGCCCTGTTGCTGTTCTGATACTGCATTATGCCCTCTCACGTGCTGCCTCTGATGTACCTGCTCTGTTGTCCACAATGCCCTGTTGCTGTTCTGATACTGCATTCTGCCCTCTCACGTGCTGCCAATGATGTACCTGCTCTGTTGTCCACAATGCCCTGTTGCTGTTCTGTTACTGCATTCTGCCCTCTCACGTGCTGCCAATGATGTACCTGCTCTGTTGTCCACAATGCCCTGTTGCTGTTCTGATACTGTATTATGCCCTCTCACGTGCTGCCACTGATGTACCTGCTCTGTTAAGCACAATGCCCTGTTGCTGTTCTGATACTGCATTATGCCCTCTCGTTTACTGCCAATGATGTACCTGCTCTGTTAAGCACAATGCCCTGTTGCTGTTCTGATACTGCATAAAGCCCTCTCACGTGCTGCCTCTGATGTTCATGCTCTGGTGCCCACTTTGCCCATGCTCACGCATACAATGTGATTATAACCCTATTAGGTGCAATAAAGGTAGTCAATCATGTCTCGTGGTTAGTCGTTGTCATTCATGCTTGCGTACTACAAATGTGTATTTCTATTTGCTTCTCATCAGTGGTTTCGGTAACATGACACTCCCCCTCCCTACGTCACGACCCTTGCACGTATTCCCCTCCATGCAGCCAATGGTTTGTGCCTTACCTGCGTCGGCGTCCATGGTGGGCCAAGACTAGGACGTGGTGGATCGCGAAGAGCATCGGGAAAGCGTGTAGCGCTGGGTCCATGGTGGCGAGCAGCTTGTGGTGGGTATCTCTGCTATGTATCTTTTCTTCGCTGTGGGGAATCCGCCGTGTTCAGACAGGTTGTTTTTCCGCTGCGGTTTTATGTGTAATTTCCGACATCCTGATTCGGGGGACGGTCTTCGACGTCAGTACGTACGGTGGAGTCTAAGGATGTCTTCCGTCCGCCGCGTGGTCGGGTGTAGTTGGGCGGCGGTGCGTGCTTTTCCGTCGCGGACGGAAATTTGACACTGTTTCCTATCCTGATATGGCGGACGGAGTGTCCGTGGCAGGCGGACACGGAAAAGGCATTTTCCGCGTACTCCAGGGCCGCGGTAGCTCCTCCGTCCGCCATCCTAATGAGCCCCTAAGTCTTAACTCTTCAAGGTGTGACATACAAATCTTCTTCAGAGTGGATTTAGAAACTTCGGCGATAGTTGGGGGAGACAGATAGTATTTCTCCAAACCCAGGTCATAAAAGAAACTTTTTACGTAAACAAGCCAGCTAATTTTATGTCTGTTTTCTAACAGAAGACAGTCGCTGAGAAGGGTTCGTGTAAGGTCATTTTTGGGGTAAGTCCACACCCGATACCATAGAAGTATCGGTTGCATTTTAATGATGTCTGAGATATATGCCATGCCCAGTTCTAGATGACAGCAGTAAGAGGAAGAGCTTTGTGGTAGTGCTAACAGATATCTCAGAAAGGAATTCTCAATTTTCTGGAGTGCTTCCACCTTCCCGTGACCTCAGACCCCTGCTCCGTAACAGGCCACACTTGTACATTTGTCTTGATATATCTTAAGCATTTCAGGAGCGGACCGTTTACCCAACCTTTGTGCAAATGCTATCAGGGTGGTTGTTGCCGTGAGAAACAATAGTTTCCATGCCTCTATCACCTGCTTCCATGAGGATTTGTTGTCAATTAGAATCCCCAAACACGGGTATGTATGTGTTCTTTCCAGCTTTGAATTGTCAATATAGATGTCCTTTGTTTTCTTTGACCCCGTACCCCGAATACATAGAAAAAGTTTTTGTTTTTTTATATTAATTCCAAGGTCCAATCCTTTCATAAAATTCTGATATCTCTCTACGTTACGTTGGAGCTCCACCGGGGTTCTGGCTAAAATCACGGCGTCATCGGCGTAGAGAAGAGCCGGTATAGGGTGGGATCCGATACATGGCATGTCCTGGCTCCCCTCCAACATGGCTTTTTCCAACCCATTTGTATAGAGGGTGAAAAGGAAGGGAGCCAGGACACAACCCTGCCTAACCCCCCTCTCCACTCCAAATGACGCCGTGAGTTCACCGCTAAGCCCATATCTTACTCTAGCCGTTGGGCCGGAGTAAAGTTCTCTGAGGAAATTAACCAACAATGGATCAGTTCCCATTGCTGCAAGAATTTCCCAGAGTTTAAGATGGCTAACACAGTCAAAGGCAGCTGTGAGATCGACATAGGCCATATATAATTGGCCTCCCATAGCAACAACGTATTTCCCCATTATATGGGACAGGTTAAGCGCTTGCTCCACCATTCCCAATCCCTCCCTGAATCCATACTGTAGATCAGAGACTATATTATTGTCTTCTGCCCAAGATTGGAGTCTTCCAAGGAGGATTCGGCCTGCCACCTTACCAAGGGAGTCAAGGAGAGAGATGGGACGGTAGCATGAGGGATTATGGCGGTCACCTTTTTTAAAGATAGGAACAAGTATCGAGGCCGACCATGAACCGATTAAGCCTATTGTACAAGCAGCTTCCATTACCTTAGTCAAGATTGGGGTCCATAATTCTAGATTATGTTTAAAAAGGTCCACCAGGACCCTATCTGGCCCTGGTGCTTTCCCACCATTGCTGGCTATCAAGGCTTCTTGAACTTCCTGCAGTGTAAACATGAGAGGGATCAGAAAAAAAGATGACTGCCCATCGGAATTGGATAGATCAGTGGGTTTACAGGAGTTATCACCAAAGATCTCAGAATAATGTTTAACCCAAGCAATAGTGTCAACCGCGACATCAATCGTTGGTTGTTCAGTTTCACCGAGTTTTTACGACCTTCCAAAAATTAGTACTATCCTTCATAGCACAACTTTTATGCAATTGGTCCCATAATTCATTTTTTAGTTCCGTCTTGCGAGCCTTTAGTGCTTTGTTATAGATATTTCTAGATTTAATGATTTCTTCCTTGTCCCTGGGTGATTTATGCAATGCAAGTTTCAGGGAAGAATGGGCTTTTGTGCAAGCACTATTGAACCATCCCCTTTCTACGTGTCCTTTCCCCTTTGTTTTTTGAAATAGGACTTCTTGTACTACTTTAGTAATACTAACATAACTAGTCAGTATCTCCTTGGGCGTTGTGTCAGGGTTTAGGCATATTTCAATCAATGGCATTGCTTTTTTCACTATTTTGGTAGACATTTCATCTGAATTAATATTTAGCCATTTTAATGAAAAACCATTTAATCTATCCAAGATTAACATGTGTTGGCCCAAATTGCTTAATGGGGTCTGATTTGCTTGTTTAATGGGTATAGATAATATTATAGTATTTAGATAGTGGTCACTTGTAGCGTTGTTTACAGTTAAAAAATCTTGCAGGCTTTGTTCCATACTGCTAGCTACCAAAATATAATCAATCACACTATGGAAACCCCTGAACTTTAAAAGTCGCAGAAAAAGGAACTGGGGGAGCCATTAGTTTGTTTGCAAACTCCAGGTCTAAGGCAACCATGATTTCATTCAGACGAGTACCAATAGGTGAGTGAGGGAAGTGAGTTAGTATATTGTTATGCTCATCCACTATTCTGCAGTTTTTATTAATATTGTTTTTGCAGAGGGATAGATTAAAGTCCCCCCCCAAAAATTAGTTTGAAGTCCTCTCTAGGATGCTTGTTTTTTAAGTCCTGTAGGGTGAGAAAAATATCATTTAGGGCTGTTAATAGTTCAGATGACAATAGGTTATTATAAAAATTAACCAAAAAGTAGTTAACAGCCTTGTTTATTTTTAAGGACAAAATTTGGAAGTTGGGTTCTGATCTTAAAAGGACGATTTTTTCAATTGGTATGATGTTTGGAATAAAAATTGTTAGCCCACCTCGTGGCCTACCTGAACTTGACGGGAGAGCGTGGGAGCAGTAGGTTTTATATCCTTGAAGGTGTAATTCTATGGTTGCCCAAGTTTCTTGAAGACATAGGATGTTACAGTTTCTTGCAAGGTCTAGCCAGGCATCATTGATTAATTTGGTTCGAAGGCCCGCCACGTTCCAAAAGATGATACTAAATTTCAACGTGTCTGAGTTTCTAGGAACTTTTTAAAGTTTAGTGGGTAAAATATCTTGCTCTTTATCAGCAACTAATGACAAAGTGGGCAGCTCCTTTTTCTGACCAGTGCCCGAATCGTCTTTTTTTATACTCTCTTCTAAGTTTTCAGGGTGGCCTAAAATTGTTGAGGAATAGGGTGTATTCGCACATTCCAGATCTTGTTGCTCTAAACCGGGGACTGTTAGCCCTTGGCCCAAAGGAAGTGAATGACTGTCTGTCAGTCAGTCATTATCTTCGAAGCTTGAAAGAGGGTAAAATCTTTTACTGGTCGGGACAATGTACCGCCGTGGATCATTAAGTGTCCAGGGTGCAGGTTCATAGACGTTATTGTGTGATGCATGGGGAGGATAAAAATACCCTAACGGCAGTATGTTTATTCCTACTGGATCTAAAAAATGGTTCTCACCTCCCACTAATATCTTCTTTACCAATAACGGGGGTGCAAAGGTTAAAACTATACAATCTCCAGTTTATCTTTTTTCAGAGCCACCCACCCACTGAACCCTTCTTGCCATTTTAAATTCGTGGAACAGTTGTTTTGTCAGGCCTACTTTCCTACCCAATCAGTGAAGGGATCTATTTCTTAAGGAGGCCCATGGTTCATCTTCTGTGTTCTCCATTTTTGGTACATTCGCCAGAACCACAATATATGGGGTAGCTGCCGGGGGGAGGTCTAAATGGTTAGTCATGTTCCACTGATCCCCATAATGTTGTGCTTTAATCGGGGCCTGGCGTCTTGCGATGTCAATGGGGTTCATTGGTTGGGCTAACTCAGGTACACCTGTCCTTCTAGAGGTGGAAACAGCTGCCCCCTTCTCTTGCCCAATGCCTCGTGACGGTACAAAAGGGGGTGGTGATGGACGGAGCATCTGAGCCAATCAAACACTCACACCCAGTCAAATGATCTGGGTTTGATCCATCACCGTTCTTTAGCCCACTCTGCCACCCCAGTTCAGACATGGCCATATGCAAATCAGTCTGACCCTGTGCCTCATGGGAACAGTCCAGCCCGAACTGCCAAGCCATGCCTTCTCTGGACCGGAAACAAGCTTCCGAGGACCGGTTTCTGGCAATACAGCCGTCTTCAGCCCGGCTTGCTTGAATCCAGTGGCAAAGTGAGCAAGGGACTCACGTCTGAGCATACCCAGCCACACCTATGGCAGCCAAAGCGGTACAAAAGGGGGTGGTGATGGACGGAGCATCTGAGCCAATCAAACACTCACACCCAGTCAAAATATCTGGTTTTGATCCATCACGGTTCTTTAGCCGTCCATCATCACTCCCTTTTGTACCGCTTTGGGCCACCATAAGTGTGGCAGGGTGTGCTCAGACGTGAGTCCCTTGCTCACTTTGCCACTGGATTCAAGCAAGCCGGGCTGAAGACGGCTGGAATGCCAGAAACCGGTCCTCGGAAGCTTGTTTCCGGTCCAGGGAATACATGGCTTGGCAGTTCAGGCTGGACTGTTCCCATGAGGCACAGGGTCAGACAGATTTGCATATAGCCATGTCTGAACTGGGGTGGCAGAGTGGGCTAAAGAACGGTGATGGATTAAACCCAGATCTTTTGACTGGGTGTGAGTGTTTGATTGATTCAGATGCTCCGTCCATCACCACCCCCTTTTGTACCGCAATGCCTCGTGAGCCAGATTAATCATTGGCATACCTATTCGTCCCGGTCTCAGGGGGAATTATATTGATGGAAGAATTCTCTTTTCTGTTATTAATCCTTTCTATATTGGTGCGGGGGCCTAGTGTGGGGGGTTTGTCATACCCAAGGAGTGTGCTCCCACCCACTCTTTGTGGGTGTTGGATTACCAAGCATCTGTCTGCCTCCTCCCCCTTAGTACGATTACTTAAAATAAGATCCTCAACAGTAGTGAGTCTAGACGATAGTTGGTCCATCCTGACTGTAAGGTATAGATCTAATCGGTCCACCAATGTTGTCAAGTTTTTTATGTCGGTCTGTAATTCCTCGTTGTCACTTTGTGTAATCTTACCCTTCATTTGGCCTTTATTAGGGCCCCCCCCCCGTTTTTTTTCTAATGGGTTCTGTTTGACTAATTTTGGGGTCTTATTCGATGATTGAGTCTTTGCAGAGGGTCTTTTGGTAGTAAGACTCTCTACGTTGCCTCTTTTGTGGTGGTTGGGTAAGGGAGTCATTGTCAATAGAAACAATCACCTCAGAGTCCTGATGGACACAACCGTTAGACTGAACTACTTTTGGGGTACCCTGGCCTGGTTGAAGGGACTCGTCTGGTGGTGCGTTTTCTAAGCTCAGCCTAGAGGACCCTGCTTCGATGGACTCTTCAACAGATGATATCTGTTAATCGAGGACCTCCACCGCCCCGTCAGATAATTCAGCAGGGTTTGTTGAGCATCAACCCATACCTTAGTGGCTTGTGGACGTTTTGGGCTTAATCATTTTCTTTTTCCCATTGCGCTGTGTGAGCCTATTATTGCAGCGATAAAAGCGCAGAAAAAGGAATTATAATAAGTACCCCGCCAGGCTAGATCTTACTTATGAGATCCACTGTAATTTGGTAATATTTTTTTTTAAATGTCATGCAATCAATGAAAAAAAGACAGTGTCTATGAGATATGACAATATTTAGAAATGGACCAAGAGAATGGGCCCAGCCCAGCCTCATCCGGGCACAGACGGGCAAGGACGGGCCCGCCCTTGGCCCGGGCGTCGCCGGGGCGAACCTGCAAGCGTCCCGCGCCGCGGGAGCCAAATCCTGTTTTAGTCGTCCCGGGGGCGGGGTGAGTCCTGCACACCTCTTGCGAGACCACTGTGCCCCCTGGGAAACAGAGTCCGGGGCACCGCACGGTCCGCGGGTTGAGGGAGGCGGCGGCTCCGGGTAGCAACAGTCTCCCCCGCAAAAGTCAGCATAGCACCCAAAGAAAGCGGAAGGCAACCCGAGGTCCAGGCGTCCGGGTCCAGGAAAGTGCAGCAGGTTAACCGCATGCGTGCGGGCGGAATTCCGCCCGTACGCTGGGTTTTTAAAAATTGCACTTTACGTGACGAGCTGGGCTCGTCATGAGCGTGCGAGGAGGCTACGCCATGACGAGCCCAGCTCATCATGAGCGTCGAAGGGGTTAAGGTGAGCGTCAATGGTGTGACTCAAAGAAGTGCTGCTGCCGGGAAGATGAAAAGTGTCCAATGGAATCCAAGCCTGAATCTCAGGTGAGAAGCATCTGAAAGCAGAGGGAACAGAGTCTGTGTCACTTCTGAGTAGACGAATTCCCACCGATGTTGGGTGCTTCAGGTGAGATGGCGAGATGCTTGACTCTGCAGCCACGGGGACCAGGAGATGTCAACAACAGCCAAAGTCATCTTGAGGTGAACTGTCCTACAAAGGATGTTGGGTGCTGAGGGGTCAGTGTCCGGATTGAATACCAACAAGCCTTGGCAAATGCAACCCACACGGGCAGAGGAAACCAGTCACGGTGGGAACCAGAAAGGTCCTGGAGTCTTTCCAAGCTATGGGGAGTCAGGACATGTCTGGAGCAACCAGGAAACCTCAGGAGAAATCAAAGGTACCTTCACAGGGACCCACAGGCCAACGGGCCAGGGATCGCAAAGGGACCTTGAGCTGAATCACAAGATAATAGCCCATGGAACACTCGTGGAGTGTAGGCCAGAAATCTTTAGTGCAACAACTGTTCATGGTCAGGACTACACGTATACCAAAGCACATCCTCAGGGATTGCCAAAAAGCATATGCTGCTGTAAAAGTACGTAGTGCACAGGTGTTCGAGTTGCACAGTCCCCACGAGGGATACTGGTCTCAGAATTGATGAGAGGGCAGATCAACCTCAAGGACACTAAGGAACCCACATCCTGCATTGCAGAAATCTTCAGAGTCCTCAGGAGCTTAGGAGATGCAAACCAGTCAGATGTGTTAAAGGCACTTATCTTGCAGGGGAGTAACTCCTTTACTCCACAGGAGATTCTTCAGTCATCCAGCGTAGTGTAGATCTTCAAAGTACTTGGTTACTGCTTGCAGAGTTTAGTCCAGGTAAAATCTAAAGTCCTGTAGTCAGGGTTCCTACTTTATACCCAAAGAAGGGGTTGGACAAACACTGGGGACCCTCCTAGGGGAGGGACGGGACAGAGGGGTGGTTACACTCATGCCCTTCATTCAGTTTCGATCCAGAGCAGGAGCAAATGGCTCCTGAAACCAGTATGAGATGGACTATGCACTGGGACACCAAATGTGCCCCCAGTGCAGACTTTCAGGCACTCTCAGTGTGAACCCACCCAGTCCCAATACACTAAAGCCTGTCTGGGAGGTGGTCACACCTCCCAGTAACAGGAAACCTATTGTCCAACCTTCCCTTACTCGAGCGCAGCTCAGCAGCCGGAGGGCAGACTCGTGTCTGTAGCTGGCAGCAATCATTTTGTGCTGCCGCGTCAAGAAAGCTGGTATCGGGTAGACCGGTGCCCCATAGTAGTGGTCCTGCAAGGAAGAAATCATACCTCCCACACCAGTTACTGGTGTGGAAGAATGATTCCAAGGTGTTTGACACCAAACACAACATGTTTCTAAGCAGCCGTCTTAAAGATAGCATTTACTGTGAGGTTATAATGCACTTAAGTATATGTGGTTTGGCTGCATCACAGACAACCCTGGGGAATAGATTCTGAAGGCTGCGGAGGGGCTCTGCTCATGCAGGGGCACCCTCTCACACAAAACCCATCACCCTGTCTTCAGCAATGCTAAGGCCAGCCATAGGGGTGACTGATATGTTTATATGTGCAGTGATTACAATAGATATAGGTAACCTACATCAAAGTAAGGGGTGCATGCACCACCTTACACAGGCTGCAGTAGCAGACCTGTGGTGTCAGTTTGAATTGTCTCTCAGGGGTGGCATAATACATGCTGCAGCCCCTTGGAAGCCTCTGGGATAACTATGCCCTGCGTACATGGTGTACCATATACTAGGGACTGCTAAGGGTACCCCAGTATCCAATCTGGAGTGTATCTAAAGTACATGCAATCAATTTAGAGGAGAAAGCAGCTTGACTATGGTCCTGGATAGCAAGATCCCAGTCAGTCTAAGTCGAAAACAGTGATACATCAGCAAAAAGTGGGGGTAACTATAAGAAGCAGATCCTACTCTCCTACAGCAACCTTGCAGTTCTTCGGTACCAATGCATTGCCCCTACTTCTTGTTGCATCCCCATTGGCAGATGTAAATGTGGGTGTACTTGTAAAGCGCACTGCGACTCCATGGAGTATCCTGGCGCTGAAGACCACTGGGGAACCCGTCCTGGTTTTCCCTGTGAGATGGTCCCTTTCTGGGCATCTCCAAGGTGAAACCAGACATCCCCGGCGTTTGTGGGGGGCCATTGTAGAGATGAGGCAAGCTTAATGCCCAGAGTTGCCGAGTGTGTTCCCTGGTTAGAGTAGGCACCGAGGCGAGAATTATCGAGTCCATTTTGACCCTGGTCCACGACCCTGCCGCGTCGGGAATTGAACCCTGGTCCCGGGCCGTCCTCTGCTTATGGGTCTGCCGCCTCTAACCAGTGAGCCACACCACTCCACAGATATTGCATTTCAATCACCATCAACAGGTTCCTCGACATCGACACAACAGGACCTCGCAACGCAGCCCTGCATTCTTGTAACTAATGCATTGCCTCAGTTGCGCAAAACATTTTTGACACAGATCCAGAATGGTCCCCAAACCAGGATTTAAGGTACTCTGTTCAGCGGGCCAAGTTGGGCCCCTCTAGCTGGTCACACTTCTTCGCAGTCAACCTGAATTTGTGACTTTGTCCCAGTCTAACCCGACCAGATATCCACACTTGGTACTGTACGCCTTTTGGCGACATTTCCTAAAAATATTTTAAAATTCCATTTCTCCTTATTTTATTTATTTATTTTCAAGGTTTTATATAGAGCAAACAAGATCCTTACAGATATCAGAGCGCTTTACCTAGATATGAAAAGATAAAACAATGTAATACAGAGGAAAGAAAAACAGTTAAATAGCATTTCAAAGTTTATGTTCAAGTGAATTTAGCCAAGAGGATCGATTTGACTTCTTTTTGAAGGATGCAGTGGATGAGATAAGTCTTGTTTCTGGACGGAGGGCATTCCAAATCCTGGGAGCCATCCCTGAGAAGGAGCTTTTGTATGTTTTTATCTTGTGGAATTTTTGTGGTTTCAGAAGGAGAGTTTGTGCGCTTCTTTATGTTCTTGAGCCTCCTGAGATTGTCAATTTCTGAGCAATGTAACTGGGTGAATTTTGGTGTAAGGCCTTATGAGTAACGCAATTTTCAGGTGTATTCTGGCTTCGTAGGGTAGCCAGTTCAGAGATTTTAGGTCAGGAGAGATGTGTGAGCGTTTTTTTGATCGAGTAATGAGTCTTGCTACAGCATTTATAGAGGCTCTTAATGGTGTGGCTGTAGATAGGGGGAGGCCGCAGAGAGCGGTACTTCCATAATCAATCCAAGGGATAACTAGGGCTTGGAACGCAGTCGTTGGCTGGGACGAAGGGTTTCAGCTTCCTCAAGGTGTTGATTTGGAAATTAGCTCCCTTCGTTGCATTGCTGATATGTCGTTGCATATGGAGATTGGAGTCGAGGGTTATACCTAAAGATTTTGATGAGTCTAAAATGATAGGTTGGACGTTGAATGCATTGCGGTGTTTAAGCCAATCCTGCGCGATGTGGATTTTGGCGGGGGAGCTATTAGTAAGACATTTTTAGAGCATTAAGTTTGAGATGGTTCTCTGCCAGTCATGTTTGTGTCCTTAAGTGTTGAGTTGAGAAGTTTGATGTCATCCGGGGGTTGTAGTTTGAGGTAGAGTTGGGTGTCATCAGCATACATGCGGAATTGCACATTAGAGGCATGAAGCAGTGCGGTGAGTTGCTCCATGACTAGATTGAACAGTGTAGGGGATAAGCCTGATCCTTGCGGGACACCTAGTGTTACAGGGACAGGGCTGGAAAAAGTGTTGTTGATTTTGAATTTCTGAGTCCGATTATGGAGGAAGGAGGTGAACCATTTGAGTACTGTCCCTGAAAGACCCATTCTGGTATTCAGCAGATCGAGTAAGTTCTCGTGTTTGACCGTGGTCGAGAAGGTTGAGGAGGCAGGTACCGTTTTGGTCAAGAATTTGAAATGCGTCATCAATTATGTGTGTCATGGCTGATTCTGTGCTGTGGCCTGCACGGAAGCCGGATTGGTGTCGGTTGAGGAGGTCAAAGTGATCGATGTGTTTTGTCAGTTGGAGGTGAACACATTTTCTAACAGTTTGGCTAAGGTAGGGATATTGGAGATAGGGTGAAAGTTATTAAGGTCAGTAGGGTCAGCTGTGGGTTTCTTGAGTATGGGCGATACTTGTCCCACTTTGAGGGAGTCTGGGATGCATCCTTGTTGGAGAGAGCTGTTAATGATTTTGGTCCAGAGCGGTAGAAGCCATGGGATAAGATCCTTTACAGTGTTTGCAGGTAGAGGGTCCGAGAGGTGATTGGAGGGTTTCAAGGTGCCAAAAATCTTGCCTATGGAATCTTCCGTGTAGGTATCAAAGGATGACCATGAAGCATTGTTTTTTAGTTTAATGGGTGTTTTGCTGAGGGGGCTAGAGTATAGGTTTAGATCAATGAGGAGATCATTCTTGATGTTGGTTGTTTTTAGATCGAAGAAGGTAGAGAATTCTTCACAGGACGGTAGGATGCTGGATGTGTTCAGTAAATTCTGTGGTTCATCCTTGGATTGCGATTTGATTAGTTCAAAGAGTTTTTTTGGTTAGTTTTTTGCTTGGTCAAGTTGAAGGCTAAAGAAGTCGGCTTTCGATCGTTTGATCTTCCTGAAGTAAGCATTTCTCTTTTTCTTTAGTGTATTGAGGTGAAAAGCTAACGGGATAGATCTCCAATTACGTTCAGCTAGTCCCATAGCTCGTCTATCATCGTTAAGCAGACCGTCGTACCATGGTTTAGAGATTGTGGAGGAGACTCTCTTTAGCTGAAGGGGTGCAACTTCGTTGACTATCGTGGTCATTGATTTGAGGTAATGATCGGTGAGCACCTGAACATCGTTGTTTCCGGTGGGGGGTAGGAGAAGGTTGTAGCTGAGAGATGGTGAGGAGTTAGGATTGAGTTTCTTCAGGTCTCTTTTCCAGGTCTTGGGTTTGGTGGATTGGGCTGGACAAAGTTTCACATATTCAGTGATAATGTGGTGGTCAGACCAATCACAGGGTTGGATTGAGTCTAGTTGGGTGGCATCACCTTTGGAAATGATGAAGTCCAGGATAGAGCCTTTGTCGTGAGTGGGGCTGTTGCAGATTTGGGTGAGGTCTAAGGTGTTGAGGAAGTTTTTGAGACTGTTAACCACCGAGTCATTGTGATCATTCCAGTGAAGATTGAAATCACCAAGGATTATTTGTGTATTTTGTCGACCCGAGTTCATGTCCATGAGGTGTTCAGTGAAGGTGAGGTTGTCACCTGGTGGGTGGTAAATGATATTTATTGGATCTTTGTTGTTTTGGTCTTGTTTTATTTATTAAAAACGGCTCTATTATTTTAACTCTGTTGTGGGCTCCTTTTGTGGTGTGTTTTTACTGTTTTACTTTTTGAAGTGTTTTACACAAACGCAATGCTACTAAGTTCAGCCTGACTGCTGTGTAACATGCTACCGGGGGTTGAGAACAGGTTAATTTGGGGTTTTGCTTGTGCCTTACCCTGCCAAGGATTGTGGTTGCTGCTTGATCTGGGCTCACACAAAAGTCAAGCAACAACCCAGTCTCTTACACAGTATTTCCAGAACTTAATAGTAGCACAGTCACTCTGCCATTAGCATTTGTCTAAACGTGTAGGTTTTCTTTAATTTTACAGGTTTAGAAATGTGTTTTACCAATCTTTTTATAAGAAGTTAAAATACTTCAATAAGCATCACAGCCCGGCTGATGATAAAAAAAACTTAACACCAATTACTATAATTGGAAAACATTTAATCCAAAGAAAAACACCTAAGTGCTGAGAAAATACCTACGCAGGATATGAGGGGAGTGAGAAGATTGTGAATGAAGTCACTGTGAAATTATCTGGTTAAAAAATAGCGAAACAAATAAGCACTACAAAGCGTACCAACAACACTTTGTTTTTACAAGAGAATTAATAAACAAGTTGACTTTATTCTTCTTTAACTATTTCTATTTATAATTCTACAAGTAAGAAAAACAGCATGAACACAGTGGTTTGAGAAATGATCACAGCGAGAACAAGCATAATCAGTTGAGCAAGTGTAAAAATGTAGAATATCCTTGAAACAAATCAAGCCTGTGACTGTTAAAAGTGATTGAGAATTTCACATATTCCCGGCTATTAACAACTGTTTTGGATTACAATGGTTACTTTTATAGCAGTGTATTTAAAATGCAAGGAAAAGCAATGAAATAGATTGCTCAAAGTCAACACTGATATCAAATATACACTGAAGGCCATTACAAGAACATCATTTGTTTCCTAAAAATTGATTTTGTAATTTTTAAATGCGGTTAAGGCTCAAGAATAAACATAGCGTTAATAGAGCAGCTGATATAATACCTGACCAGTATTGTACTTCGGAAACAGGTTACACATGTGAAAGCTGGATTCCACACTAGGAAAATCATCTATCCTGATTATCCAGCCTCCTACCACTGAGTTAACTGTCATGTCACCAAATGTGTCACATACAGTATTATTCATGACCTCATCAGCCCAGGATGAGCAATGCATACATAGATTTTTTCAGGTTATAATATCTAACAACCATATTTGGCCACTGGCGGATGCACTCAAATGTTTCAGAAGGTAAAACTACGAGCCTGATGTAAAAGCCTTTTGCAATTGGAAAATGTATGGTTTGCAAAATCGTAGGGTTTGCAACAGTCAAAGATTTTTGGACTTCCCCTAATCTGCTTTTGTGATTCAAAAATGACTTCCAACTTGTAAAACATGTTCTGCAACTCAGTCTAGATCACAAGTAGAAGGAAGCATGAAAGGGAAGTGTCCTCTTATTTGCAATGCCCAATGAAATTTTTTTTAAAGGTCTTTTTATTGAGCAGTTGGTTCAGGACACACATCAGTTAAAGAGGAACACAGTGTAATCAAAAGGCCACCCACAGGGGGCCTTGACATATTCTGCATACTTTCCCGGGCCCACCCCAAAACCTTGGAGAACTCTCTGTAGGACCAGAGCTAGTCTCTGCCTCAGACTCCAGCCCACTATATATTGAGAACATCTACTTCCTCACCCCCTGTTTGGCTGTTCATACCCAAATATTGCTTCCATGGCCCCCATACCTTTTCAAATTTGTGCGAGCAATCCCGGGAGCGCTATACAGTTTGTTTGGCTAATTGGCCCCAATCTAAATCTTCCTTCCAGTTTTTAATCGCCGGGGATCTGCTCACCCCGATAGCCTGGCTACGTTGAGCTTCACCAACCCTGCAGCCATTCTGAATACAGTTGTTTATGTGACTAGACCCTATCCCTCCACCGACACTTCCAATAATACCCACTTGGTCTCAAACGACACTGGTAGAGCCGTTACCTCACTCATTGTTTTGTTTTTTTTGGCCCAAATGTTTTGGATACGTGAACAGGTCCAGAGTGTGTGGTAATATGTGCCCAACTCACCACACCCCCTGGGGCACATGGCCAAGTCTATCCGAGCCATCTTGAATACTCTCGACCTAGACAGGTAGGACCTGTGAAATATCTGTGGCTGCACCAGGCAAAATTGAGACCTTATAGCTATCCCTCAGGAGCTCTGCAAAGCCTCACTCCACTCTTTGTCATCTAGAAGCCCCACATCTACCATCCAGGCCACTCTAAGTGAGGCAAGGATGTCCGGAATATTGTTTATGATCTTCCTACATACCAGGGAAATTGCCTTGGAGGGCATCAGGTCCAGTATCAGTCGGTCCTCCATGGGGGAGTAATCCAGAAGATTAAATTTCATGGCATGCTGCAATTGCCTGTACCGAAATATCTCCCCCTGTGCCAGCTCATATTCAGCCTTAAATGCCTCAAATGTGTCTAATGTGCCCACACTCAAGACAGTTCCTATTCTCTCAATTCCTATTGTATGCCATTTCATGTATACTCTCAATTTTTTAACCTCTCCCTGGCCCTTCCAATCCTGGGCACCTGTTTGTTGGTTTCCATGCCCATAACATCGCCAGTGTGTGGGGTGGGAGCCGGCCCCTCCAGTCCGTACAGGAGTACCGGATAGTCCCTGTTTCCCATGGTTAAGCAGGCTACCCTATAAGCTGGCTACGTTTGATCTCCAAACATCCAGTCATTCACCACTGTCAGCTGGGAGGCCCACTAATGGGCTCAGAGGTCAGGGACTGCCAGACCCCCATCATGGACACCACACTGCAGTTTTGCCAACGAGATTCGGGGTGCCCCACCATCCCACAACAGGGACCTCAAAATGCCATTAATTCTGCGGAAGTAGGATTCAGAGATTCTAAATGGTGTATTCTAAAGAACCTATAGCATTCACAGGAGGGTCATCATTTTAAAGAGGAACACCCGTCCCTTCTGCGAAAGGGGAAGTGCACGACAGTGGCTCACATCTGCCTGAAAGCGATCAATCCGGGGAGAACATTGCGAACTAGAAATAGTTTCTCATCTATGGTGATATGGATCCCCAGATACATACCACTGGGGCTGGGCATTAGGTTGGCAGGGAAAGAGGCCTGTGGAAAAAGGAAAAATTGGGGACTTATCCAGGTTAATTCTCGAATCAAGATACTGTGTTTTTTCACAGAGAGTAGAATATCGCCTGCAAAGAGAGATTTCTTTTCCTGCCAATTATCTTCAAGAGTAATTCCCAAGATCAGTGGGTCGCAACGGAACCAGGCGGCCAAAGGCTCCGAAATTAGGGTAAAGATCATGGGAGATAGCAGACAGCCTTGCCTCGTGCCCCTCCGCAGTTTGATCAATTGGGAGGCATAACCGTTCACCCGCATCCTGGCCCGTGGTGCTTCATAGTTTAGACTAAACCAGGCACATAAGTTCGGGCCAAAGCCCATCCAAGGCACTATTGCAAATATGTAGTTACATTCCACACTGTCGAAGGCCATTCAGGCATCAAGGGAGAGAACAGCCACATCCTCCACCGTGTGCGCCTCAGTCAGGTGGAGCACCCCGTACAGCCGTCTCAAATTTAAACGTGTACTACGCTTTGGCATGAAGCCAGATTGGTCATGGTGCACCACTGATGTTATCACACCTGCTTGTCTGTTCACTGGGACTTTGGTCAAAACCTTCGGCTCCATGTTGAGCTGAGATATGGGGTGGTATGATGCACACTTTGCCGGCAGTTTTCCTTTAGTGGGGATTACCACAATGGTGGCTGTTCTTTGGTTGTAAGAATGTCTCCCTACCTCCCTGGCCTCTAGGAACATATTCAAGATGTGGACTGCCAAGCATTTGGACCCGGGGCCTTCCCGGACTTGAGCCTCTGAAGAGCCCCCGCTACTTCCTCTGCTGTCACATCACTGTCTAGTGTCTTACTATCTTCCCTCGTCAGGGTGTTTAGGTTCATTGTTGCTAGGAGTTTTGTGCAGGCTGCGCTAGATCTACCAGATTTCGAGGCGTAAACTTCCTTGTAGAAGCCTGCAAATACATCAGCTATTTCCTCATCCCCCATATGCACCACCCCTTTATGGTCTAGGATTTCCATCACCCAGCCTCTCTCGCTACCCCTTTTATCAAGCCAGGCGATAAGCTTTGTAGCTTTATCGCCTACCTCAGAGAGCCTCCTCTGGATTGCTAAAGCGTGGGCCCTTGCTGAGCTCTCCGCTACATCTCGCAACTCCCGCTGTGCCATGCGTAAGTGGTGTGTCAAATTCCTATTGTGTTCACCCACACCACCTACAAGGACGCCATGACGGACTACCACAACCATATCAGAGCCACCAAGAGGAACTTCATCCACAACAAAATCCTGGCCAACTCCACCCACTCCAAGGAACTTTTCAGTGTCATTCAAGAATTCACCAACCCAGGCAGCGAAGCCACAGACATCACCCAATCCCAAGGCCTCTGCGACAAGCTTGGAACCTATTTCCACCTCAAGATCAAAAACCTCTATGACAACTTCAACGACCATCCACCAGGTGCCACAGATGGCCCCCCAGAAACACCAGCCAGCCCAGCATCTCCAACTGGACACCGATCACGGGTGAAGACACTGCCTCGACCATGGAGAGCATCCACTCGGGGGCCCCCACTGATCCCTGCCCCCCCACATCTACCACAGAGCCACGGCCGTCATTGCACTGAACTACAAAGCACCATCGACACCATCTTCAAAACAGGCAACTTCTCGGATAACTGGAAGCGCGCAGAAGTCAGACCACTGATCAAAAAGCCCACAGCTGACCCCACTGACCTCAAGAACTATCAGCCCATCTCACTCCTCCCCTACACAGCCAAAGTTGCAGGGAAAATAGTTAACAGGAAACTGACATGATTTATTGAAGAGAACGCTGTCCTTGTCCCGTCTCAATCTGGATTCCGAAGCAACCACAGCAGAGAGACCTCCCTACTCGCTGCCACAGACGACATCCGCACCCTCCTGTACCAAGGCCACTCCGCAGCCCTCATCCTACTCGACCTATAAGTGGCCTTTGACACCATCTCCTACCACACACTAGTTGCCAGTCTACACAACAAAGGCATACAAGGAATAGCCCTGGACTGGATCCGATCATTCCTCACTGGAAGAAGCCAGAGTATCAGACTCCCACCCTTCCTCTTTGACCCCATGAAATCACTTGCAGAGTCCCACAGGGTTCATCCCTGATCCCCACCCTGTTCAACATCTACATGGCCCGCTCACAGCCATCGTCTGACAACACGGCCACAACATCGTATCCTATGCCGATGACACTCAGCTCATCCTCTCCCTCACTAAAGACCCCACCTCTGCCAAACTCAACTTCCAGAAAGGACTGCAAGACATCGCAGTCTGGATGACCAACAGCTGTCTAAAGCTCAATGCCGGAAAGACAGAAGTCCTCATCCTCGGTACCACCCCTTCTGCATGGGACAACACCTGGTGGCCAACCGCCCTCAGCAGCCCACCTACCCCCTCAGACCATGTCAAGAACCTCAGCATTGTACTCGACACTCATCACTCACCATGAACTATCAGGTCAACGCCGTCACCTCCAGCTGCTTCAAATCCTTCCGCAACCTCTGCAAGACCTTGAAGTGGATACCCCCTGATTCAAGGAAGATAGTCACCCACACACTCATCACCAGCAGACTGGACTATGGAAACACACTCTACACCGGCATCAACAAGTCCCTACTCCTCAAACTCCAGACAATACTGAACACCGCCGTAAAACTCGACCTCTGCATCCCCTGACACGAACACATCAGTCAACACCTACGAAGTCACCACTCGCTCACCGTAGAGAAAAGAGTCACTTTCAAAATCCTCACTCACCCCTACCAATGCCTACACCACAAAGGAACCAAATACCTCAACGACAGAATCAACTTCCACATATCCAAAAGAAACCTCTGATCTTCCAGCCGCTCAGGCTGAAACCTCGCGCATCCACAGAGCCAGAGCAGGCGGAAGATCCTTCTCTCACATTGCAACCAAGACCTGGAATGAGCTACCTACCAACATCAGACGTGCCCCCTCCCTGAACAGCTTCAGGAAGACCCTCAAGACCTAGCTCTTCAGCTAAACAGATCCTCGCCCCCCCCCCCTGTCAGCGCCTTGAGACCCTCATGGCTGAGTAGCAATCTTTCAATTCCCTGATGGATTGATTGATTGATTGATTGATTGACCCACACTTACTACCTCGGTCTCTCTGGCCACTATCCTGGCTCCAACTCATGATGCTTTTGCCTGCATACTTTCTTTTTGACCCCCTTTAGGGCTTGATACTGCCCCCTCATTACTGTCTTGTAGGCTTCCCAGAGAACACAACAGGGAGTCGACAGACCCTTCGTTCCGTTGGAAGTATCTCTTGGTGTCTTCCTGCAGTTGCTCCACAAATTTCCTGTCAGTGAATTGCCAGGCTGCCAGTCTGGGCAGCAGGATGCTTCCCACTCTCAGCCCTTTAAACCAGCTGTCCACAGGTGAATGATCCAAGATGCCCCATGCCAAATGTTGTGTGTCCCCGAAGCCTCCCAACTCTTGACCAAGTGTGAACAGGTAGTCTATTTGGGATAGGCTCCCATGACGTGCCTCTTAGGTGTGTGCATTGACGCTCCTCCCTATTGTGGGCTCTCAATAGTACGGCCCACCCCAGTGCCTCCACAAAGTCTCCCAGGGGGGTCCCGGTGCTGGTGTCTGCTTTTCTGGCCGCCTGTTTTCCGACAGCGAGATGACATCATTCATGTCACGTCCTATAATAAGAGGGCCAAGCTGCAACTCTAGGAGTTGCGCTCCCAGAGTTGATCTAGTGTCGCACTTTAGCCCTTGTGGGGTGTATACGGAGCCCAGATTCAGAGTTTGTCCATCCCACCTCCATGTCTGAACTACAAATCTGCCCAGCTTGTCTCTCCATGTTTTCCCAGGGACATAGGTCGTGGCAATTCTAGGAAGGATTCCCACTCCTCAGGACCCCAACATGTACCTGGCATGTGCCATCAACGTGTATCCCCATCTATTTAACGTTTTGTAGTTATGCCCCTGTAGGTGCGTCTCCTGCAGGAAGACCAAGTCTGGCCTGTGTTGTTTGATAAATTGTAGCACCAGTGTGCACTTTATTTTGGACCCAAAGCTATTTTTATTCCAGGATATAATTTTAAGCGCCTGTTGCTCATGCATTGCCATCTCTAAAGCTTGACCCTGGACTCACTTGGTGGTACCTGATGTTTGAATGTCCACCAGCGTTATACTCCTTCGCCCCCTGTTGTGCCTCCTGCTCCAAAGCATTGCTCCTCGTACAACTGCTTCCATGAATTTAAAAGAAACAAAGGAACCCTTAACTCCTCCCTCCCTGCCACCCTGCAATGTGGGACTTCAACTTCACCTGTCACCCCAAACTATTCATATCAGGGGGTCAGCTGCCCCAACATGTCTTCTCTGTGTGCCTACTCGACCCATAAATATCCCCGCACCCCTAGGAGGAGACACTCCCGCCTGGCTCATTTCACCCACGCTCCCTTACTCCCAGTGTAATGATTGTGCATAGTTAGATGGCTGAATCAGGCCAGGAATACCCATCAGTCCCATGCACCTTCCCATTTTTCACCACAGACTCACCTTCCAGTCTGCTTCTCATAGTCTTTGTAGCGTTCGTCATTTGATGGTCGCTTTATCGCCCAGTCAACCTTGCTAGTAGTAGGTTTCAGGGTCTCTGGTGTCGTCCGTTCCCCCTGCTGGGCTACGAAGCACACTGGGACAGATCCAAACCCTGGTGGTCGACCTCAATCGCGGGGGATTGTCCATTTTGAAAGGTACGAGGGTGGGATCTCTTCGAGCTCCTTGGGTGTCGTGGCTCCTGTGTGTGCCACCCCTCCAGCCACTCCAATATCTCTGCTGGAGAGTGGCAGAACCAGGAATTTCCTTCTGTGATAACTTTCAACTTGGCCAGGAACAGCATCATGTATTTTATGTCTTTTTCCCTAAGGGCTCTCTTGACATCCTTGAAACTCCTCCTCTGTTTCTGAACCTGTTAAGTAAAGCCGGGAAAAAAGCAAATTGTAGAATTCTCATACCTAAGGTCTCCCTGTGTCCGGCTGCTTGCAGGATAACATCTCGACCTCTGAATTTCAACACACAGGCTATGATGGTCCGCGGTGGGGCCCCTGGTCTTGGAGACAGGACAGAGACTCTGTGGGCCCTTTCGAATGAAAAGAACTTTGATAGGCATTTGGGCATTCAGATATTTTGTGATCAAATCTTCTACAAACAAGTCAACACTTTGGGCTTATGCTCCTTCAGGGACTCCTACTAGCATTAAATTGTTTCACCTTGACCTCCTTTCCTGGTCCTCAGCTCTTGCCTCCAGGGCATCTTGTTGCTTAGTTAGCTTACTCACTTGCTCCACAAGAGATTTTGAAGAAGTCCGAAGCTCCCATATATCAACCTTTGCTGTGTGCACTTTATCAGACTTCCTTTGGAAATACGCTCTTTGTAGGCCCACCGCGATAGTTACTGAGTCTATTTTAGGTTCCAGGGAGCATTGAAAAGTTTGTATCACCATCATTACTGCACCCAGGGAAGATTCCCATGAAGCTGATGGTCTGGTGGGCCGGGTATCCTCCTGGTGGGATCTGGGAACTGCATATTTATCCACCTTGTTTGATTGTGGGGATAGGTTCTCCTTGGCCTCATCATTCCTCCAGCTCTGTGTTCTTTGCCGAACTTATGCCCAATGACATTTATCAACATTTTGTGACCAGAATTGCCATTTTAAGACATCAATAAGATATCAACTGTTGCTTGAAAATGTATTACCTTGAAAAAACAAGAGACTATAGGTGTTTGACAAAACATGAACAGTCTGTTTAGTGAACCAGTGCAGCCTGAAAAACAGTTACAGGCATAAGGGTTTGACGACTGTCTTAACTTACAATCAAGCTGATATGGGTTTTTGTACAATTCATTGAATGCCATAAAATAGTTTTGATGTTGCTGTTTTGGCAGGGAATATGAATCTCTGTCTTTGGAGCCATAAATGAAGGCATACAATGGGGAATCCAGGTGGGCCTTGACATTGCTTGGGCTCAATGCAGCCAGTGGGTTACGTGTCCAGATGTCCAGCATGGGAAGCATGTGATCACTGCGTGTACTGTGTGTGCTATATCCTGATTGGCTATGAACTCCTACCTTTATGTGGCAACAGACTTTATGGTGTTTTGGACACACAAGCACCCCTCCGGAGATGTTTTCTTTATTGGGGCCAAACTCCCTGGACCACTGTGGTGTCGATGCACCTATCTGTAGGATTGATCTGCTGGCTAAGTGACAACCCACCAGTGACCTGTCAATCAGTAACCTTGGACCTGGGTCTCAGCGCCAACCTGACTATGTATTCGGGGTTGACTTGAAGTTCATAGGGAGAGTATTCACCTTTGTTTTTATGATGACTATCATTATTCATATTAACATTGATTTTCTCAATATTAACAAAACATCAGATGGTAATCAGTCCTTGAGCTTCAACAATGTTGGGCCTCTTGCACTAATAATGCATTATGCAAAAGTGGTTGAAATGTATGCCCAGACTTTTATAGAATGCAAAGGCATTTTAAGAACCCACCTATGTACTAAAAGGTCGGTCACAAAATATTGAATCCTAGTAGGCCACAATTTCACCTACTACATAAATATTAAAGAGTTAGGACGCAAATTGCAAACATTATGATTCACTGCCACCCCAACCACAGTGCATGACTGGGGTCAACAGACTACCGTGTATATGATTGCTTTAAACAAAGCAATAATTTTTTTAACGCAATAATGTTTACTTAAAGGGAAAAAAAATGAAAAGTTTTCTGAATTTGGCAGTAATCCCAGGTACCACTTCCTGCTCCTTAAAATGTTTTTCCAAACATTCAGAAAGGGAATCTCCAGCATAATTTACACCACTTCTTGTCCTCTGCTTAAAGGCTCATCAGGCCCTTGTTCCCTTTCTTTCTAAAATATGACTTTATGTTTTCTGTCACCACCCTTCTTTAATATCTATGTGGATTTTTCATTTTAACGATCCCCATCAGTTATAAAGTTAGCTATCATATGTATGTGGGTAACTGTTCAAACTTAAAGTGGTGTGCCTGCTTTATGAGGATGTTCATTACACTGTTCAGATTGCCTTTCCATTTTTGTCTTCATAATTCCATGTACAATGTGAGCCTACAAATACCACCTTCCATCGGTAAACAAACTGTTTCAAAGCACACAGTCTCACTTTAGAAAAAAACATATTTGGATACTTCTCGTGAAAGTAGACATCAGAAAGTTTTGTAAATATCTATTGAAGCAGATCTTTATTCAAGGATCAACTTTTGGTCAACAAGCACCTTAGGCATGCATTTGTTAAAGATTGCAGGGATTTGTTAGCATGAGCAGAAAGCCATTTTTATACTTGGCAGCTATTTTAGGTAGCCATGTGCTCGCCATGTGCTGTTTCCCTCTTCAGAGACTTGCACATGCTCAGAGAGGCCTAGCTAGTAGAAAGCACCTGCTCCTAGCATAGAACTGTCAGGCTATTCTTGCTGATGTAGGGAGAAGTAACTCTACTACCACTTTGTTGAGCAAGCAAATCTTGTACATCGATATTAGTCATTTTGCATGCTTACATGTGCCAGGACCTCCCCTTGGTTTTATGCTGACTAATGTAACCTAAGCATACATAAGGTCTCTCTTTTCTGTACTTCTTAGAATGCCTCATACAGTTCCAGAGGGTACTGTGTGAAGTAGTCTCCCTCATCTGAGGTCAATAAATGCATTCTTTTATATTACAGCTTCTGTGCCAATCTCTTCTTTGTTGGTTTAAAAGAGCCAGGTTTATCAGTGAGACCCCTGAGAAGGTTTCTATGCTCTACAAATGGTGCTTGAACACGGACCTCGTCAGAGAAGTCGCTATCCAAGGGAGTGATCTTGACAGGAGACAGGAATCTACTGAGGAGGACAGGACAGGACTCTACTAAGGAGGTACTCTGTGCACGGTGATTCTGGGGAATCTTTGTCTCTGAAGCCCAGTATATTTCTGGTCTTCCTGATTTTGATCCTCCACATGTTTACCACTCCTGACTGAGAATCTTTTTGGCGTGAGTATTCTCAAAACAACTGTTAGGTCATTCAGAACTTGACAGTTGGAATCTGGACATTTGGGATGGGTAAGGTCGCTTGATGCGACGCTTGCGGTTTGGTTTGGTATTTGCGTTGGCCAATTTGGGGATTTTGAAATATATAAATTGCAATTTGTGTAGGCAGGTAAAGGAGACTTTTCTCTACTTTTGATAAAATTTGAACGGCACATTACGTAAGTGCTACTTTGCGTATAGTATTGTATATTTTACAATATTTTTGGCATGCCTGTTTCAAGCACATATCAAAGAATGTGTTGCTTTTTGGAGGTACCATAATGTGATGTGAATTGAATTTGCTGGCTCTCCTAGAGGGGATACCTAAATAGGTTTAGGTTTAAAAAAACATATGTTGTCCCTGGTTACTCAGTACCCCATGGAATTAAAATATGTACAAGGATCCTGCTCTGTGCACTTAGTAATGATCCAGAGCGTTTTTTGTTGTTTTGGTGTTCTGCCAACCAAAGCTAGTGAATTGAGTGTATTTTGACTTCTTGAAAATGGAACAGTCTGTTGGGCTGTTTTCTGCAGTCTTTTTGAATACTATTGAGAAGCTCTTCTTGTAAATATGACTTACAACTGGTATTTACAAGTGGTTTGGTGTAAGTACAGTCTGTGGGCTGTCCTTTGTTTCTGTCCTAAGTGTTGATCTGTTGGTTAAATGTGTGTTTAAATGTCTATGTGGTTTGTGGTTTCACATTGGTGGTACTTGTGTGAGTAAATAGCGATTGTGCTCTTTGTGAAAGAATGGCTAGCCTTAAGTGTGCTATGTTGTGTTTTCTAAGTGTATGACCCCCTTCTGTAAATGTCTAGAATGAGCTCAATGTCTTTGTTTGTATTTTTTTTGCTGCCATCAATCTGTTATGCAAAATTTCATTTAATTAATATTAAATAAACATCCAGAAATCAATTATATAACATATGCTACATAACTACATGTTACTATTAAATTGATAGAATAAGAAACTATGCACATGTACAAACTACCACAATGCTAAAAATATAAAATTAGAATTCATATTAAATAAAAATACAATAGGTCTCAAAAACGAAATTGTGTGTTTTGCAGTAAATAAACTGAACTATAAAATGTTACAGCTTTTTCCTTAAATACATTGTATTAGATATTAACTAGCAATCACGTCATATGAGTGAATTTGGTTGTTTTTGAACTAAGCATACATTGTAGAACGATACATTGAAATGCCTCAGTTTTAAATAGACTGTCACCGTGCTTACATTTGCACACTAAAAAAGAAGCTTTCCAACAGCTGTGTTTTAACTGTTGCTGAGAAGCAGCTGTCGTTTTGACTGAAGGCCACAGAGAGAAACGCATGCTGACTCAACTAAATCTTAATTCAGTGCAAACACGGTGTAAAACCCTGCATTTCAGGCTGCTGTTTTAAAAGTTAGAAATACAGTTTTATTATTTTGGATAACAGGAAAACATTTAAAGTAGGGATTTCCTTTCTTAATGCCTTTTTACATAAGCACATTCGTGCTGATTCTGATGTTAAACAATGACTGTCCTTTAAAAAGTGGCGCCAAATTTTTCAGGTTTCAAGTCAGGCTTCTATGCTTAGGCTTAAGAATGAATGCATCTAAATATGATAGGCAAGGAATGAAGCTTGCTTTTCATATGTGGAATTATCAAAATGATTGGTTTTATAAAAATAAAAAAAAATTATATGAAAAGAAAATTATTAAAAACGATGTGCATTAAATTTGTTTTTTAATCTTTATAAAGCTTAATAATCATACTGCGACCTCCTAGCATTACAATTTAATTTAAGTAGTGTTGTACTGCATAATGAGGAAACTTGCTTCTGAAATGTCACTCTGCATATATATTTCTGATGCCCCATCTCTGGAATGTGTAGAAAACATTCTGGAGATGACTATTATCCAAAAACATTTTAATTGCCCCAAATATCAAAGTCGAAACTGAGTAAAATTCACTATTTGAAAACAATTCTGCCACTCAGAGCAGCTTTTAAACTGCCTTAGGCTTCAGTAAATGCACACATTTAGGTATAACACAAACAGCTGACTTCTATATTGCTAGAAAAGTTTACGGCACACTGCTTACAATTGAAAATATGTATCAAAACCAGCAGAAGTTATTCTCTTACCTCTAAACTGGCAAACAGGGGAATGGTTCTGCTTGTTCAGCTTCCTGTCTCCAGGGTGACTTTGAATTAGGAGAACCCCATGGAAACCCATGCACACAAAATGGAACAGCTGCTAATGAGTTAAAGGTTGAGTTCTATATTTAGAAGCCCAGATGGGCTCCCAGAGCAAAGTTTGCTTTGACATTTTGACCTCTGAAACTTTTCAAAAGAGAACAGAGGAGAGAAGGAGAAGTTTTACCTACTTTTTTTGGCAAATGCAAGCACTTTATGCACTCATATGATCAAAAGGCAATATAATGGTACATGTGAACTTTGATTAACAGATAGCTTTGCTATATATATATACAGCACTGATGCTTTTAGTTTGGCAATTACTGTACAAAAGGTGAGGCAATGAAAATTAGTTTGAATTCATGTGCCCTCATGTTATAATTAGTATGCTTGCCAAAGGAATTGGTGGTTGATTATTCATGTTCTTTAGCTCGCTCAATTGTGCTATTTACCTCCTATAACTTAGTTTATGCCCAGTTGCTACAAATAGGGGTTGATAGTGTTGACAGAAGTGAAACCTGTTTCAGGTTTCCTACTGTCAAAATGGGGGAAGGAGGCTATCTCCTCTACAAATTAAGGATAGGCAAATTTATGTTTTCTCTCTCTTTTTCTCAATTTATTTTTAGCCTGTCTAAGCTGTCCGTGAAATAGCAATGAGACATTTATTTGGCTATTCAGCAATACTGTTTTAAACATTGTTAGCATTAATACAATGAATACATATATATGTTATGTTACTGCCCATCCTGTTTGATGAAATTATGAATGGATGAGTAGTCTAGATTGCTGTTCCCTTATTTGACCATTAAGAGGAACTAGATGTGGGTAGTTTTTGTTTCACAATTCTTAGGTGATAACACCATTATTGTTTGTTATTCCAATGCTCCATAGTTTAGGTTTGCAAGGGCATTGCTAGTTTTTATTAGCTAGTCTGTGTAATTAAACTGGCAGTCCTTATTAGAGCTGATGTTGCATAGTTTGGAGCATGAAAAGTAGAACAGAGGGAAGATGCTCATGTGATCCTTAGCAAACATTTTTGAAGAAAATATTGTTTTATAGGAGTTTCTTTGTCATAACATGTTCTGCAGGAGAAAATGTAATCCCTGTTAAATTTGCAATTTTAGATGTTCCTGATGCTCCTATAACATAAGAGCATGGCCCTAAGCATACAAATGATTCTTCTTTTGTTAAGAAGAATCATTTTAGAAGTGTCTGCAGTCCTGTACAAGTACTTTAAAATTTATGAGTAAAAGTGTAGAATATTTCCTTTGTTCTTGAGGGTTTTCAGATTAGTACACAGGAATACATGAATGTAAGGATTTAGGGTATGTCTGTGTTGTTTTTCTCTTTTCCTCAGAATTTAGTAAATGAACGCATACTTCCTTGGCTGCTTAAGATTGGGTGATGTATTACTCTTGTCAGATCACCAAAGAGTTCCTTTTATACTTGTCAATAGGTCCAGGCTGTTGTTTTTTTTTACTCTCACACACTCTCACATAGATAAATGAAGTGGTTCTTGGGTGCCTTGCTAATATATGGGGCGTCCCAAGACTAGAAAGTATTCTGAGACTATCCTCTCTGTTTATAGATCGTTTCTGTGCCTTGTCTAAAGACCTTTTGTTCTGTCCACCAATAGAGATTTGCTGCCTTACAACCAATGCCAGAGGGGCACGGACATCATATTTAGCTTGGGGAATCAGCACCAGTCCAGCTTGAAGCCAAGGTGAAGGTAACCAGCATATGCGCTGCTGGCAACTAGGACCTCAGTGAAGGGAGAAGCCCTGGAATGAATTGTGTTCCTCTACCACTGTCTTGGGCAAAAGACGGGGTCAAAAATCAGAAAGGAGAGATCGTGGATCAAGTTTTTGATGCCCAGCTGAGAGTCACAGACCGCCCAGAATGGCAAGGAGGCTTTGCTTGAGGTGACCCCTTTTGAAACAAGGGTTGCATCAGAGATCCTAGCATCAGGCCTCTGAATCCTGCTCCTTTGTTTGCTGATCACGATGTGCCTGGGCACACTGGACTGGATGCAAATGTGTGGCCCCAATGAATGAGCTGTGCACCAGCAGAGCAATACAGGAGTTAGGGAAGGACTTGACTTTAGGATACAGGTGCCGTGTCTCTGGTGCATGTTAGATTGTAGTGAAGAAAACCGCTGCACTGCCTGAGACACTGGACAGGATCGCTGAGAGCATTTGCCCTGGTGGGTGACTGCCCTATCCTGAAAGAAGAAACTCTTTCCTTGAAACTGGGCCATGATTCTTGAGGTGCGAGGACTTCTTTTACTTGTTAATAATGTACCCCTTTGGTCGTCCCATTTTTGAGGAGGAGCAGCCCTTTGCAGCTCTTCGTCCTAATTCCTATGGCTCTGTATGGTCCTCCTGGTCCCTTGGAGCCAGGATTGTTTTTGTAATAATCTGTTTAGTTACTTTAATATTTGCGTTAATTTTGTTCATTCTGCATGAAAAACGTTTTTCTGAGCAACTGAAAAATGTTACTTTGCCCTCCTCCTAATGATTGATGTTCTAGCCCTTATAAAAGAGAAACTGGAAAGGTCTTTTGAAAATGTTTTTTATTAGATATGTGATGTTGACTATTCTGAAATTGAAATGGATGGTCACTGAAATGCATAGGAGCCCAGAAAATGTTTTTACCAGATGGTTCTAGGATTTGCTCAGGACTAGAGAACTGATAATTCTGTTTGTGATAATGGTCATAACTCTCTCCTGCTATGTTAATTATGACCCACTGCTTTGTTCCCTTTGTATTCCTGCGTATACCTCATATATACCCGCTTAATGAAATGTTTAGAATGGAAAATGCCCACCTCGCATTGAATTAGGATATTGATAACTGTATTAAAAATTAATGTGCAAATATTTTCTATGTTCCTATTGGATCATAGGGATGTATTTAGCTCATGCTGAAAGGACCATCTGTTAAAGATTGAAGGGATTTGTTAGGATGAGCTGAAAGCCATTTTTGTACTTGGCAGCCATTTTAGGTAGCCATGTGCTGTTTCCCTCTTCAGAGCCTTGCACATGCTCCGAGAGGCCAAGCTAGTAGAATGCACCTGCTCCTAGTATGGAACTGTCAGGCTATTCGTGCTGATGTAGGGAGAAGTAACTCTCCTCCCACTTTGTTGAGCAAGCACATCTTGTATACCCATATTAGTCATTTTGCATGCTTACATGTACCAGGACCTCCCAATGGTTTTATTCTGACTAATGTAACCCAAGCATATATATGGTCCCTGTTTTCTGTACTCCTTAGAATGCCTCAAACAGTTCCTGAGGGTACTGTGTGATGTAGTCTCCCTCATCCGAGGTTAATAAATGCATTCTTTTATATTACAGCTTCTGTGCCAATCTCTTCTTTGTTGGTTTAAAAGAACCAGGTTTATCAGTGAGACCCCTGAGAAGGTTTCTATGTGCTACACATTAGTTCCACTTTTGTTTTACACAAAAACCAAATACATAATTACCTGCATTCCCAGATGCATGTACTGCAAAGGATGTTCAGACGGCAACCCATCTTGAACCATATTTTATTCATGTGCTACCTGTGAAGTGATGTGGGATGTATTCTGAAAATGTCATATGCTCTTGTGACATGGTATATGCATAAATGCACCAATTCAATTCAATTCATTTTAAAAAACATTTTTTATTGAAAGTTCAAAAGTCAAATACAAAAATAGAGAACCATTTCGAGCAAGCCCCCCCCCCACTGCCCTCCCTCCACCCCCCCCATCCCAATAATAAAGCATCAGAATTGGCTCATGGTGATGAGTGGCTTAATACAAATATACTTAATGTTTTGCGAATCGATAAGCTAGTGAATAAAAGGTAGGAAAAAGGGATAAGAATTGCATTATACAAATACATACTCTTGTAGAAATGACTGTGCTTTGTAACTTATATGTTTAAACCCTGTGTGGCACAAACAGTGTGATTAAGATGGTGTCTCGGTTGTAGTGCCCTGAGATTTCTCAAAACAGACTTTCCTGGACTTGGATGGCACCTATATTTCTAGGTTCATGGGAATAATATATCCTACCTAGGGTGGAAAACATGAATTATTACCTATATTTCAAAGACCCCATTATATGTATCTATCTAAGCCAATCATTTAAAGGTTACCAGATAGCAAGACCCTTCTTTTTTCTCTGGCTTCCTTTTCTGGAAAATATGGCCTTTTCCATGTGGTAAGTAGAAATCAATTGAGCTAGTCACTCAGAAAATAAAGGGGGATTTGGGTCTATCCATGATGAAGCTATACAGAGACGTAGTATGGTCATGGCCACGAAAATGAGTGCACCTCCATTCTTTCTACTGATCTTCTCTTGCATACCTAGTAAAACAATCGTGGGAGTTAGCTGGATTTCATGAGAAAGAAGTTTAATAAAGAAGTCTTGCATCTGACCCCGCAGAGCTGTAAGTTGGGGACAAGTAGCAAACATATGTATCAAGTCAGCATAAACTCTGAACATCTGGGACAGTGTGTTCCTGTCCCTGTTCCCCATTTAGCAACTCTGCTTGGTGTGATATATAGGAAAAATGCTGGCTTATAAAATTGTGCCTGTAATTTAGCAGATAGTAAATCACTCCTAGCGGATTGCACGGCCTGGTTAAAGATGTTAAAAGAAATATTCAATTTCCCTTGCCATTTATTAGCGATAGCAAGGATATTTATTTAAAGAGTTTTATATAGCGCTGGCAAGACCCAAAGGTATCAGAGCGCTTTACATAAGGTTCCACATAGTTGCAAACATACATCAGTTACAAGTTACCAAAGATACCAGTAAAAAACTTTTAAGAAGCATGGAAGAAAAGAAAAATGGATTGAGGAAGGGAAAGGGGGTAGGGTATAGATATGATGGAGAGAAGCAGGATAAGTCTGTTCAAAGTCCGGGTGGGAAGGTGAAGGGAATCCGCAGCCCATCTCCTCTTCAGCTGTCAGGTAGCTCCACCAGGCATCGGTCAGATTGCTAGCATATCGTCAGGCATTAAACTAATAAATATAGCATAAATATATCCAAAACTGGGTAGGGTGGAGGTTCTTAGTTTGTCAATAAGATCTACCTCAGAAAAACCAACAGTCCCCCCGGTCTTGCAGGTTAGGAAGTCTCTTATTGACATATATTTAAAAGACTCCTGTTTCCCCAGTTGATATTCAGTTTTTAGTTCATAAAATGACTTAATACCATCCGGTCTCCCATTTTTAGTATTCCTGCTAGGTGCCATTCATGTAGGTAGGAAGCCCCAAAAATTGCTGGTAAGTTAGGATTGTTATTAAGAGGAGAATAGTAATTCAGGCTGCCAAACCCAAAAGTTTTACAAATGTTGGAAAACACTTTATAGGTACTCATTAAGGTCTTAAATCTTATCCGTTTGTAATATCCGAAGGAGAGCTACCTCCAGAGACAACCGCGGGTCTCTTCCCCCAAAAGCAATTGATAGAGCAATGGTAAGCTTGTGTTTGGAGTATGTGAATATTCTTGAAGCAGCTCTGAGCTATATTGCATGACCGAGGCCCAATAGTAGAAATTTAAATTAGGTAGCGCCCAACTGCCCCTCTCCCGAGGGATGGAGAGCAATTTGAAAGCTTGCCTTGGTCGAGAATATGCCCAGATGAATTGGGAAAAGATCTGGTTGAATCTCTGTAACATTGCTTTGCCATTTTCTAGAGGGATAGCCCTGAAGAAGTATAGACTTTAGGGAAGTAGGCCATTTTAATAACATTACACCTCTTCACTATGGTAAGATGTAGGTTATTTAACTGTTTAAGCGCCCTTTTATTCTCTGTCATCAGTGGGATCAGGTTACCCTCTACTATCAGGTCGGCGGCTAAAGTGACCCCCAGATATTTCAGGATCTGAACCACCCGGCCATCTACCCAGTCAATTTGGTTGTTAATAATAATCTGGGTTTTGCCTTGATTGAGGGCATACCCCAAGATTTTCCCAAACTTTTTGGGCTCTTGCTCTAGAGCATTAATGGCGCTCAAATGGTCAGGGGTCACTACCGCCAGGACGTTGGCATAAGCCATGATTTTAGTTTTATCCCAAGTCTGCTCACTGCTCGAATAGATTGATTATTTTCTATTGCCTTTATGAAAGGGTCTATATAGAGAGTGAAGAGCAGAGGTGAACACAGACAGCCTTGGCGGGTCCCCCCTGATATTTTAATCTGCTCCTTCAGGACCCCATTAATTGATATGTTAGCTGTGGGGTTGCTATAAAGAGCTAATAGTGCTTGTATTGCCTTAGGCCCAAAGTGCATTTTTCTCATGACAACCCAGCGAAATGACCAGGAGACCCGATCGAACACTTTTTCAGCGTTGAGTAAAATTAATGGTCTCCTGATACCTGAGCTGCATCCCAAGGGTGATGGCCCTGTGGATATGTTCCATCGTGCTTTTTTTAGGGATAAACCGGTGTAGCCACTGTAATACCAGGGACTCTGTTCTTAGGGATAGTCTTATTGCGAATATTTTTGCATATATTTAAGAATTGCAGTTGATTAAAGTTATTGGTCGATACGATCCCATTTCAAGTGGAGGCTTATCTTTTTTTGGGAATATTACTATCTTGGCATTAGACCAGGAATCTGGTGAAGGTGGACCGTTAAAAACAGAGGCTGCCAATAGAGTAAAAAGGGTATTTATCTGAGGGGTGAATATTTTGTAAAACTCGACCTTTAATATGATCGGCACCGGCCGATTTCCCATCCAGAAGGTTTGCCAGGGCTTTAGCTATCTCAACCCATCCGGGAAAGTACTCAAGTCATTCATGATCTTCTACACTGAGTGCCGCTAGAGTGATTTAGTCCAAATATTCCAAGCTTTCATCCTCTCTCAGTTTTAAGGGCCCTACACTGTCTTCAGAATAGAGCTTCTGGTAAAACTCACAAAATGCCTTGCGGATCTTAGATGCATCCTACGTGAGCTCGCCAGAGCTAAGTTGAATTGATAGAATTTCACTAACAGACACCTGTTGTCTGATTCTAAGGGCAAGTTGATGGCCAATGTTATCGCCATATTCATATTTCTTATCTCCGGCAGAAGTCCATTTCATGGCGTTTTTCTCAGCGAATATGGCCACTTTTACTGCCTTACTGGCTATTACTTCCAATTGAACAGTTTCAATTTCATCACCGGATTTGACTGGCAAGATTAATTTTTCCTCTGCCATTTTCATCTTATCTTGTGCCCTCACAAGCTGTTCTTTCACTTTTATGTTCTTCCTAGTAGAGTCCTGCAGGGTCTCCCCTCGGATACCCACCTTCATTGCGTCCCATACGGTTCTCACTGCTGCGGACCCTATTTTCAGTTCCCAAAACTCTTTGATCCACCGTTGCATATGTAGTTGTTATCCTTCATCTTACAGTGAGGCTTTTTCAAAACTCCAGCTTGAAATTTCTCCCTGAAACCCAACCAGCTAATGTTTAAAAAGAGAGGCTTGTGATCTGACATAAAATGTGGGGCAATCTCAATAGAGCAACTTTGGAGTAGTGAAGAGGAGATGAGAAAGTAATCTAGTCTTGCAAGGGAAAGATGCGGAGCTGAGAAGTATGTATAGCCCGGGTGAGTCGGTTTTAAACTGGCCCAGACATCAATGAGCGCTTGAGTTTGTATTAAGTTGAGTAGGGCCTGATAGACTTTAGGCTTCCTACCTGTATAGGGCCAATGATTACTTGCTTTCCAATTACTAGGTAAATTAATGATTAAGTCCCCAGAAATGACCAATGGTAAAGGCCAGTGGGCAAGTTCACCCGAGATCCATTTAATGACCCAGGCATCATCATTTTTGCTCCCATATATCGAGCATAGCGTAAAAACTGAGTTAGGGGGAGATGACATTCTGCAATGAACCACCTACTAAGAGGATCAGATTTCACCCTACTTTAAGTCAATGGGTCTCTATTCTGAACCAGAACCCCTACCCATCTTGTGTTTGCCTCCTCTGAGGTTCCTCAAATAACCCTGTACCCCAGAGAGTTCAATAAGAGCTTCTGGGATCCCTCCACATGTGTTTCCTGAAGGGTAATTACTTCAGCTTCCAATATACGAAGACCCTAAGCTACCTTCTGTCTTTTCACGACATCATTTAACCCACAAATGTTCAAAGATACAATTTTTAAGGAGCATTGATAATTCATATTATTAGACTTTTTTGCTCTTCTACTGAGTATGCATCTTGAGCCATCATACATTTTGTATATTCTACAGCATCCTGTTATTTACTAGTTTGTGCGTTTTGTCTTTTCCCGTTACTTTATTTTTCCCTGCTTTTTCTGCATTTCAGTTTCACCAAACAATACTAAACTTTCCAGTGTCGTGAACCCCACCACCACCATACTGTGTCACGCTCACTCCCACTCATCCCTCCCTTCCCTATAGATGGAACAATCAGAGAGGCCCTGAATGATGATTGTCAGTAAGGGGCTCCCTACCGCTAGGCCGCACCTTATGTTTTAACATTTGAGATTATCGGACTTGAACCATTAAACTATATATCTTTGAACCTGAAAGGGCGGGACCACATAGTGTCAAAGTATCCCCCAAAAAATATATCTGATAAGGAGCTTCCCATCAATCAAGTGCAATACAGGACAGATATGCCATTAGACTGAAACTGCTTCGCTATCTGATCAAGCTTCACTCATACTTGGGGATTGCCTCAAGCCTTTACTTATCACCTTTTTTCACCTTAACCTCCCACGGGTATTCCCTTGCCATGACCTCTGAAAAGAAGATTCGAGTGGACCCATTCAGAATGACTTTCAGTCTGGCAGGATTAATTAAAAACAATTGAGCGCCAAACTGTTGAAATGGGCTGATTAATTGGTGCAGATGCCATCTGCGCTTTACCGCTGTGTGGCCAAAGTTAGGTTCGGCAAAGAACATCACACCATTAGCCCCCTTTAATGAATTTGGACAGGCCTGATCATACACAAATTGTCTGAGGAGGAAGATCCCAAAAAACACTGAAAAATTCCTGGGCTTATCTCCGGAAGAGCTGCTGCTGTTTCGATTTTGTTTTAGATTGAAGGGAAAAAGATGTGCTCGCTGGATTTCATAGTCCCTGTTCCAATTTGCTTGAGCCGGAAAGGTTTCACATCACAGTTTTATGATGTAGCGCCTTGGGTCATCTCCCTCGACTCCTTCCAGAATGCCTAGTAGATGGAGGTTGTTCCTACGCTGCCGATTTTCTTGCTCCTCCATTTCCAACCTGACATCCACCAGACATGCCTCATGAGCTGACCCCTGACTTTTTAAAGTGGTTAATTCCGTTTCTAGGCTCTCAACCATGCTGACCCGGTTGCTGACATCAGTACATATTTTGGTTAACTTTCACAAGCCCCCTTTGAGCTTTTTGGCTGCTCCCTTAGCAGCTCGATTATTGGAGTGCACCTCTTCTTGAAATTCTTTAATAGAAGCCAAGATTGAGGATAAAGAGGGTTCTGCCATTGTTTATGTTGCTGATTTGGTATTTTCCCAGTTGGACATCTGTTCAGCTTCTCTGTAAGGGGGATCGGACACTTGCAAGTCTGAATAGTCCCCTTTAAGTTGGCTGTATCCCATAGGAGGGTTTCAGTTTTTCTTCTGGCGTTGCACTGTCCCTGTGTCTTTAGAAAGATCTATGCTAATGTCTTCACTGGAACTAGTTTGGTCTCCATCGGAGGTTGACAGAGCCGTCTGAGACCGAATAGTAGTGTTCACCACTGATCTCTGGGATCCATTGGGCTCTGAAGCTAGGATTGCGTTCTGCTCAAAGAATGTAGTCTGTGATGCCGGTTGCTAGATATTTTGACCCATGGTCGAGTTCAGCCAGCTGCTTGATGGACCTTAAGGCTAGGGAGGTTGAGAAGACAGGATCCAGAAAAGCCATTAAGCATGAGTCTCGCGTGGGTCAAGCAGCATCTTCAGATGGGGGAGTAATAGCAAACAGGTTAGTGGGTAAATTTGCTGAGGCCACCAGTCTCTCTGTGCCACTTTGAACTACCGGCTGCTTGCTGAGTGGTTGAGATGCCTCCTTTTGTACAAGCGTGCCGCTTTTTTGGGACCCAACCAGCTTTGGTTCAGGGTTCAGACTCACCCATGTATCTACAAGCGGGCGATCTAGTTAAGGCGCTAAAGGGGGTGTAGAGCTTAGAGCGCCATCCAAAGCAGTGTCTAAGTTAGACGGTAGTGCCTTGGGTACAGTGAGCATTTCTACAATAGTTAGTTGAGAGCCCTCCCTAGCTCCCCCAGCACCCCAGCTGCCCGAGTTTCCCCGTCTCCAGTTTAAGACAGTTAGCTTCTCGTTTAGTGAACTGTCTCTCGCCACTTCTTCCCCAGGAACGGTGCTGCTTTGCGTTAGCTGGGTTGCCTTTAACTTGTTGCTGTTCCCTGTTTTTGAGCCCCTGGACATCATCATCGATCTCCGTTGCTGTCTTCGTTTTGATAGCAGAGATCCCGGAGCGAGTGCGAGCACTGAAGAAACAAAGTAGCACAGTATCAGGTGGCAGAGGAAAAAATGTAGCGCTCTCCCTAGCGCAACATGTTCCCAACAAACAAAGATGATTTTAGCGTATCCACTAGCTTGAAACCGGAGCTGCTTTACTCGCGTCCTGCTCCATCCCAGATTCAGCATCATAGGTCAGTCCGCATAGTCCATGGTCCAAATGCACGGCATGAGCGGATGATCGGTATGTATTCATGTGATGTATTCCTATAGGTACTGTATCGATTCCCCTATTCCTGACCCTGGTTTGGTTAATAATTAACTAGCAGCCATCCAACGGTGCAAAAACCGTTATCTGATTAAGCCACACCACGGCACAGAAGCGCGTTATCTGATTAGGTCATAACGCATGCCATCTAATTAGACAAGCGATATTCCTCCAGCCCCTGATAAGGCATACGAAGTTCTCAAAACCAATCAAACCTACAGCGACCTGGGAAATTCCCATAGCCATTGTTTTGATTTCACCGAGAACTTCAGCAAAAGAATGTGCGAACGAGCCCGTTCATATGACATCCTTATTGACGTATATATGTCCATCCTTACGTCAATCTCGGCACCTTTCAGGTATAAATATTACCGACATTGCCTTAAGCAAACACATGCGGTGGTGACGAGATTGGAGCAGCGAGACGTGCTAAGGAGCCCAGCAGAGAGCGAAGCCCACAGACGCTGCCCCGCCTTCCTGACGCGCTGAGAACGAGACGCTGCCTTTCTCCTGCAGAGAAATCCAGCTCCGGCGCTTCCAAGCAGCCCTCGCAGGCAGCTGGAATATCAAGACCTGGGATAAGAGATACCAGCCCTCTATCATTCTAGATCTCAGGTACAGAACTAAATAACCCCTCGCAGAGAATTCTCGAATCAGTCCCTTGGCAAAACAAACTTAACTTAAACTGCTACTTATCTACTCCCGCCCACGTATTAGGCTTAGGTCAGGTACACTGGGGTAGGCGTGGTTAGAAGCACCAGTTGAGTACGATTAGTCAAATGTATATATGTATGTATCTATTTTATCCATTTTAAAGTATCATATGGCTCAGAAACCATATCAATGCTTTTACAGTATTATTTTATAACTCTGTCTCTACTGTATGCACTTTACTTAACTACAAGTATTGCAATAATAGCGATTCATTTCTCTTGTATGAGAAAAGAGACTGATCAATAAATAACATCTTTTATTGAACCACGCCCATCTCTTATTTCTCTACAAACTGGTGAAACTAAGAATGCACGTACTGACTGAGTAAAATAAGTTGTCTTTTGTTTTCACACGACTCTAGAGATACACTCTTGATTAGGGGAGAGCAAAGTTGTCATGTTCTATGGTTGTCAGAAACTAAATCCCTTCTTGTCTATCCAGGGAGGTTAAAATCCTCCTTGCCTATTTGAGAAAGTTTCTAGTGAACTCTGAGCTAGCTGGCAAACACTAAACTTTAAGTCTAACATCGTCGGTAGAAGACCTAGTTAACCTCTGCCCTAGGTCTATACTATTGAAGATATTATTCCAATGCGCAGACCCTATTGGGATAATAGGAACTACACTACATGGCGCCCAACCGTTTGGATAGGCGATAAAACTAACGCAAGACATTAGAGTAACTCAGTCGTGCTTTTTCACACAGACCCCTTTTTTCCCATAATACTCCAAA
Source organism: Lissotriton helveticus (assembly GCF_964261635.1). Classification (NCBI taxonomy): domain Eukaryota; kingdom Metazoa; phylum Chordata; class Amphibia; order Caudata; family Salamandridae; genus Lissotriton; species Lissotriton helveticus. The sequence goes on from NC_136062.1 coordinate 66,254,056, forward strand.
GACGTCTGGAGTGGGTGAAAGGTCATATCCGCCAAACCTCGCAGGAGGAGACTCCTATGTATGGTTCTTGGTTTACTCAACGTTGAAGGATACACTGTTCCAAAATATTGTGCATCTAATCTTTGTTTCCATAGAAACCTGATCTGCAAACAAACAGAATAACCTTTCTATCAGTAAAATGACAGAAAGTGAAGAAGAAAGGGAGACAGTTAGACTAGCAGCTGAACTCCTAGAAGCAGATAATACTCTGCAGCAAAATGACCCGGATATAATACTCATCCCGGTCAACATAAGAAAATCTATAACGTTAAAACTTATAGAAAATGGACTAACAACAAGAGGTGGTACAGTCATATTCGTAATTGAGGCACACGAATATCGGCAGACAGAGGTATTCTATTCATGGATAAACTTTCCAGCAGAAAACGCTGTAACAAAGGACTTCCACTATTACAAAATAGAGGAACCTCCTAATGAGTACACTCCTTTCGAGGAGGTGGAAATACCACTCAAATTCCAAGAGCACCTGCTCTTGTTTAATGGCGCCCTAAAACATAATAATCACATCACCAGGCTCGGTCCACTAGGTAGACCAGGAGCAACGTGGCCGGTCCTAGCCGGATACACACCACATCCAGACATTGAAGAAATGCCTGCACCAGAACTTTTAGCACAGCTAAAACAATTAATAAAAATACATAGACAATTAGTCCAATATGTAATGCGGACTTCAACAATCCAACCACCAATTAAAATTCCACAGCTGACCAGTCATCAGGGGAACACAAATAAAATTACACCACAGAACATAAAGTCCTGTCTAGGTAAGGTACCCGCAAAACGGGAACAAATTCCTTTCTGGCTAGCACAAAAAATAACTCAAATAGAGGCGGTGTTTCCAGATACCACCCCTGTTGAGAAACATAGGATTCTGACTATCTGTCTTCCAATGGGAATCGCACCACATGTGGAGGACTGTGACACTTGGGGAGCAGTCTTTGCTTCCATTTACACAAAAACACATGGTGTACCATCCATGTCAGTAATACCAGATGTGCTAAAACAGATTCAAGATGAATACGGTCCAGAACCCGCTTTAACTCTCGGTATGAAATTACTGAAAGACTTCAAGCAGGTCTCTGCAATATTATTAGCCAACATAAAGGGAGAAGCAGCAAATGTGGCGATTCGCCAGAGGTTAAAAGAGACAAATATAGCAGACCAACCATCTGAAATTGCCAGAATCATAGAAAAATCCTATGAAGAACTAGGAAGAGATAGTTTGGGTGGAATACCAGTGAAACCCCAACTAGTTGAAAGTCCTGAAAAGGTATTTATAAAAAATATTTAGACACTCAAAAAAAGAGCTGGGATGGAAATAAGCAATCCAATCCTAAAGAAAAAAGATTCCAGTCCAGAGGAAGGTCTCCTCGGCGGAGAGAAAGATCTCCTGACCAAGGACGCAAGTCTCCCCAAAGGGAGCCCTCTATGAAAAAATACAACCTTAGAAATAGGGATAATATAAAAAAACCTGATAGATATCAAGATATTGATACACGTCCCTCTCAATCTTTTCAGACTTCCTCGCAGAAATCGGAAAGAAGAGGACAATCAGAACAAAGGGAAGAGCACGTCAAGTCCAAAGACAAAGAACCTGCTCATCTGAATAAAAAATTACAATTTCCAAAAAAGAAGGTAGCCAGTATTAAAGTAATCAACAATGCCGAGAATACTGAGGACACAGCTGAAAAACGGAGAATGGCTCAGACAATGCTAGACAGCGCAGCAGAAGTGAGCATAGCTCGCAAAGTCCTTATGAATCATCTGGAGACAGTGGACACGAATGAATACATTCAGGTGGAAACTGCAGATACCAGAGTTAGCAAACCTCATAAAATATATGAAATAACATTGCGTATAGAGGGAGATAAGAATAGAAAAATAAGGGGACTATTTTGGGATAATCTGTCCAAGGGCTATGACATCCTTCTAGCGGAACGAGACTGGCCTCCAGAGTTTGTCAGGGAGTGCCCATATGGCGAAGAAATAATTATGCCTTCCTTCTCAAACCATATTCCAACTCATAAAAAATATACACTTGCAAGGAAGTGGGCAGTAGCTCAAGCGCCTGCCTTATATAAAAATCATGTGGGGTGGGATGAGGACTCTCCTCCTCACAAAATCCAGTTAAAATCACAACCTACTGCACAGAGGCAGTACCCGATTAAGCAAGAAGCTAAAAAACAGGTAAAAGAGATCCTAGACCAACTTGAATATCAGGGGGTGATTGAAACTTGCACCTCACAAATGAACAACCCTTTGTTCCCTGTCTCCAAGCCAGACAATTCATATCGTCTTGTTTTGGACTACAGACACCTTAACTCATGTTGCAAAACATTTGCAGTACAAAACTCGCATAGTGCTGCACTAATGAATAACATAGTGCGCAAAAAATACAAAACCACATTAGACATTTCTAATGGATTCTTTTGTCAAAATATAGCACCAGAGAGCAGATATTTGACGGCGTTCTCAATAAATGGCACGCAAAAAAAATTCTGTCGTTTGCCCCAGGGGTTCAAGAACAGCCCAGGATTATTCTCAGCGAGAGTAACAGAATTACTACAAACATATGATGACGAGGCATTATCTTATGTCGACGACATCTATCTAACAGATGATGACTTGGATACTCACTTGAAAAGAGTGAACACCATAATACTTGGGTTTGCAGCAGAGGGTTACAAATTTAACTTTAAAAAGTCAAGAATTGCCAATCTAACAGTCCTGTTTTTAGGATATGAACTATCAAGTGAAGGCAAAAGCCTGGCTGACAATTTCATAGAGAAATGTGCTGTAATCCAAGCACCTAGAACACTAAAAAACTTACAATCAATTCTAGGCTTCCTAAATTTCGGAAGAACTTACATTATAAATTATGCAGAGAGAATTAAACCTCTCTATGATCTAATAAAACCAGATTTTAAAAGAATCAATTGGACTCAAAAACACACAGAAATTTTGAGATCTTTACAAACAGATATGTTAGTTAAAACAACATTACAAACACGTGAGAACACACGCAACCTTGTGATTCGAGTAATCCCAGGAAGATGCGGATTCACATACCTGACCTCTAATGAGGGAGAGAAGGTACCAATAGCATACAAATCACACTTGTACACAAAAGCTGAAAAAAATGTTTAGCATTAAGGAAAGCATTGTTTGTGCGGTTCAAACAGCTGTAGCAAAAGAAAAATACCAAGCAGAAGGTAGACAGGTTACAGTCAGAACAGCAGAATCAGCTTTTGAGGCATTAACAACACCATGTAATTTACCGACAACTGCACTGAATCCAGAATGGATACAATGGGTAAATTCTGTTGCTACAGACTAAAATACTATTTTGACCCGGAAATGAAAGAATTAAAATATCTAGAATATGAGAGAGAATACCCTCTGCCAATCGACATTCTGCCTTTACGACAGTACGCCTGTGTAATATATACAGACGGTCATGCTCAGCCCTCAGTTTGGGGAGAGCTGGCTTACAAAGCCACATGCGAAATTGTGAAAGAAGTGTGGCGCGGAGGTAAATTAAGACCTCTACTCACAAAAACACACTCATTGGAAAATAATTCAGTACAACAAACTGAAATAATAGCGTTAAAGATGGCGCTAGAAAATGCCGATCGCGAATTCCCAACACTCATAGTGTGCGATTCGTATTACTGCGTCAAATCATACAATAACGATTTGCAGACATGGATTCAAAATGGTTACAAAGATGAAACAGGTGCAACAATCAAGCAAAAATTGCATTGGAAACAAGTAGCTCTTTTACAGAAAGAACTACCAAAAACTCACGGGATACACTCACTGAGTCATCAGCGTGATGGCGTTCACGTTGCAGGGAATTCATTGGCTGAGACAGCCACAGCGGGAGCAACTAAATCGGCTTCCGTAGCTACAAAAAAGCGTGCAGTAAAACACATTGACGGTGAAACAGTACTGGCAGTAAAAACGTCATCAAAAGGCGACTGCTCAGCGCTACCGATCAATTATCCACTCAATTATACATACATAATCGATGCAAACTCAGTCCCTTTTGCTCGAATCCCTGGAGTGGGGGATAGAGTAATTCCAAACACGGACAGGAGAGGCTTGTTAATAGCAGACGCACATATGGGTGAGGGTCTCAGACACCTTAAGCAAAAAGATTCTCTGGATGAATTACAATCAGTGTACTGGTGGCCAGGCATGAGCCTGCATCATCACATTTTTGTAAAAAACTGCCCAGACTGCAACAGAGATCGCAGTGGCGAGCGAGGAGGACTCTTGCCATGGCATTTCCCTCCACATAAACCACAACAATAGGAAAGTACCCATCATGAAAAAAGCGTTATATTAACATAAAAAGACTAATTTTCACTTATAATGTAGACCCCAGCACTCGGCTGACGTCTGGACTGTTATAAAAGGATTTGCAGGTCTATAATGGCATATACGCTAGGAGCATGCTACGTTTTGACTAATGTATTCCCTTTAGCCCTCAAGCTTATGGGGAAGCATGGCCAAATGAGCATTGCATAGCGGGACTCTTCTCACTTCCTTCCTGAGATATACGGGATGGTGTAAAGAAAAAACCAAGACATAAAGCAATCTATAACGGAAAAGGTATTTGGTTCGGGTGCTGGGTGGGTCAAACATCTAATAAGTGTCCAACGTAGTCTAAATAACCTGCCAAGGAATTCTCTGAAAGGGTTCAGTCCGTACGAACTATTGTTCGGGACTAGAATGATGATCCAAGATCTTGATAGTCAGACTTCAGTGGTTAAAGACAAAAGCTTTGATATCAAAGATCGTTTGGCTATTTTACAGGACTTAAATGAAACAAGGAAAGACCTGAGCAACATAAAGCTGAAACAACAGCCAACAACTACTGAAGAGAAACCACCTGTCCCAGCAAGGCCTGTCTGGATTCCAAAAGTCGGGGATCTAGTCAGAGAAAAGATCGCGGTAAAGAAGGAATTTGGGCCTTCTTACAGAAAAGCAGTTCCTGTCTTGTCTATCAACGGGACAAGATCAGTAGTACTACCGCCCCTTGCTGGTAAAAAGGAGAACCGAGTTGTATCCATCGACCTGGTTAAACCACAATCATGTGGCCAATAACAAACAGTAGGCCAAGTGGACTCCCAAGAAGTAGCAGACACCAATGTTTGCTACAAATATAAAGGCTCAAACTGGAAGACTGATCACATTTGGAAAATCTACAGTAAATCAACAAGGACTATGCAACAAAGCAATGGAACTTGAACCTCTTAAAACCCAAATTAAAGCTTTTCATCAAAAAACAACAACCTATGATGATGTAACTGCAGACTTTGCTAATGAAACAAAGCAAAATCCAAAAGCAATTGGAACAATTGACAGAACAGCATCCGGCTACTTCATCAACTTCGATGATTCATCTGAAGACCTGAGTGAAGCAAAGAAACAGCCATCAACAAAAACTTTTAAAGACAAAGCTAAGGAACTTTTTCAACAGCTGAAAGAAACCTATCTGATCTCTCCATGGATTGAATTTTGGGTGGCCTTCAGTGCATTTATCCTCATTCTATGGCTCATGTTAGTACTATGCTTGGGACATTTCATTGAAGGAAAATATGCTAAAATGGACACAGCAAGCCAGAAGATCAACTTGGTCCTTAAACCACACACATCTTCACACATCGAGAAAAGAGAACTTTCTTCAGTAAACTTCACAGCCAATCCTATACCAGGCGGTGTAGCATGGGACAAAACTGATTATGAAATCTATGGTCCGGTTGAAATCCTGAAGTATCCACACCAATTCAAGATCTCATTGAGTGACTTTGTAAAACCAAGCACATTTGCTGATGATTGGGACTTTGAAAGTATTATTGATATGATGTCCGATGTTGTGATGTCTGCTAAATTCACAGAACATGATTATTTGCAGGGTTCGTCTAATTATGATCAGATGTTCTGCTACAACCATTATGGTAACCATTATCTACATAAATCTGCTCAACCTAGAAATGTTTTAAATTATAACCAATGGGAACATTGTGCTACTCCTCCAAAAGACAGCTCAAAAACATTTTATGATAAATATTCATACTTTTCAGGGTTTAACACAAGTAATGCAGAAACATTTTATTTCAAATTGTCAAATAAGACAGGTATGAAGACCATGCTTACAAACACAAAATTGATATATTCCGATTCCTTTTTTGAACAAATGGATACATTTGGGTTTGATTTCTGGAACAATAATATTGAAGCAAAAACTCTTTGGGGTACAAGAGATTGGCAAGTACAAGGTATAGAATCATTGTTTAGAGCCTGCATGATCCCAGAACAAATTATATTCTTGAATGACACTATTCAACAAACTACCTGTCTTGGCTTAGCCAAAATCAAAGATTTGAACAAACCGTCTATTCCAAAGCCAACAGTGAACAGTACTAGCTCTATAGATGTTGAGATAGACGTAAACCATATTTTAAACCAAAACAGAACACATCATGAATGGAAAAAATGGTTGATCTGGCCCACAGATACAAATAACTGTCAAGACAGATTCCTGAACAAAATACAGGGGTTCACATTGACTAGGCCAGACCCTAGATATTCCCAAAGACAACATCCAGGGATAGTAACCACCTACAGCGTGGGCAAGCTCTGCCTTCAATGGCTACAAACGTCCACACTGGCTGAAATTAAGCAACACCTAACTTTACTTACAGAAGGTGCTGACTTGCGTGATTTCATATTGGGACCACGCAAACAGCGTCAAAAACGTTTCATACCGGCCTCTATATATGCAGCTTATAACGAAGTTTGGAAAGTAACTCAAATTGAGACAGCAGAAAAAATACGGGAAATTGACCGTATTAATTTGGAAAAATCACTTTCTGTGGTGGACAATGGGTTAATGACTCTGTCGTCCAGAATATATTCTCTGGACAGCATTGTGTCTTCAGCAATCGATATAATATCGCAAGACTTACTGATGTTACAACACGGTCAGTCCCAATTGCGTTCTATTGTACAGCTTGGCTGGACGTTACAAAATCTGCGTTCTGGCTATGTGCCTTGGCGTTTAATCCACACAACCTCATTATTTAATATCTTTAACCTCACTGATAAACAATTCAGTTTGGCTCAGAAGGGTGCTGACTATACAATTCTGAGCATTGAAAAACTTGAGAGATTACCATTGACAATGTCAGAACGACCTGTCATTGAATGGATAATGCATGGAATAATAAATATTCCGATAACTACTTTCCAGTTTCAATTCTGCCAAAAATATATACAGGCAGGCCAGTATGAAAGGTTGGGTAAAGGGTACATTAAGTCAATATGGAACTCGCCCTATACACACGAATGTGTAAGTAATTAAGGCCAGAAAGTGTTTCTCAGTGGCGATAATTGTGCAAGATCACTAAGTGGTACACTTCTGTGTCAGGGTATTAGTTTGCACGGAGCCTGTGAAGGGACTTCAAATAACCTTTCATGTTACCAGCTAGGCACACCTGCAACACAAATAGAACCATTCTTTAGGAGACTCTCGAACGGGAGTTACATTCTAATAGTAGATCGCAGATGTTGTAGTTTGCTGCCCGGTAAACCTTATCTCATAACTGTGACTAGGAAGGTCATGTGCTGTGAACATGTATTGTTCCCCAGCGACTCTCCAGACAGGGAGGCAAGGTTATGGCCCAATTTGAAAATTGCTTCTATTCGAATAGATACTTTAAGCAGAATGAAGACTGTGCTCCTACAGACGCCGACCAGGCTCACGTCATCAAAAGAAACGTATGATCTCCAAGTTGCAAGGACAACAGAAGAGATTCATTCATTATTATCAACTAATTCCCCCATACATTTCGCAGAAATACTGAACGAAATCTTAAATATTTCTGATACCACTGGTATCTCCAGTGTATTTAAAGCAGTGTTTTCGGGTGCTTTAACTCCATTCAAAGCCATCCTGGGTATTTTTCCAGACTTTGTCCATTCCATTTTTGGCGGACTTCCTCTCCTTTTAGGACTAGTAGCGGGTATTCTATTTTTGATCCTGTTATTTCGCTATGGCAAACCATGTCACAGACAAAACACCTGCGACAAGGGAAGAAATGATCCTAGCCATTGGCTACCGGGACCGCATATCTAAAGTCCTTGGACTAGCACAGCTTCGGGACCTGAACATGACTTGGTTTCTTTCATTTAGACCAATGTGGCAAAGCTGTATTATGCCTGTATTAAGGTGCTTGCTATGCGGCGAAGAATGCGTGTTGGACACCTGTCTGGCACTACAATCGGATGTGCCAATGGACGCAGATACCTTGTTGGGTCCGGTAACGGCTCATGCATTGTGCTGTCCCCAGCGGCTACCAATCCAGATGACGGCATTCGTGGAGTCTTCACCACTACGATTGAGGGGTAGTGAAGTACAAGATGAAAGCAGCATCAATCAGGTACGACCTTCAGTCAGCTATGCTGATCAAAACATCAATGGAGGCAATCATGCTCAGGCTCATGAATGCATGGTAACAACTTTTTCCGAGTTAGTGGAACTTACGCAAGAAGCTGTTGACAGTTTTTTCAACAGTCTAAATGATATGATGTTTTCACCAGAACAGCAGGAATAACTTTGAGCAAATTAGCACTCGGAGTTACCCACATCCTGAATTTGGCCTTCAACTTTTTAAAGAAAAACGATATGAAAAATTTTCTCATCAGTTTGTTCAGACTGCAAGAACCTTTTTCCCCAATTCCAAAATATTTACGATTTTTGGGACACTAATCTTCTGCTTAAAGTAGACATTATTCTTAGAGAACTAAATTTCTATTTTTAGGTAGTCACAAGACATTCGCTATGCTACCACTGTTATACATAAATTTATGATTGTGATGAAATGGTCTCGCACTTTTTTTTCTGTATTAAGAGCCATTTCATGTGTGGTTTTCGCATTTAGATTATGCTGAATTTTTAACATATGAGTAGCATTATTAGACTGCTTGTGCATATAGTATACGTGACAGTACATGTGATTGTGTTTCGTATATTTTATAAAATCCAATTTTCGGAATGCATATATATGTATTTTGGGGTGGTACGGTATACACAAACGCTACTGTTATTCACTATGCCTTGATTTGTAAATATGGACATAGTCTACGTGGAGTGGGTGTGATGTATTCCTATAGGTACTGTATCGATTCCCCTATTCCTGACCCTGGTTTGGTTAATAATTAACTAGCAGCCATCCAACGGTGCAAAAACCGTTATCTGATTAAGCCACACCACGGCACAGAAGCGCGTTATCTGATTAGGTCATAACGCATGCCATCTAATTAGACAAGCGATATTCCTCCAGCCCCTGATAAGGCATACGGAGTTCTCAAAACCAATCAAACCTACAGCGACCTGGGAAATTCCCATAGCCATTGTTTTGATTTCACCGAGAACTTCAGCAAAAGAATGTGCGAACGAGCCCGTTCATATGACATCCTTATTGACGTATATATGTCCATCCTTACGTCAATCTCGGCACCTTTCAGGTATAAATATTACCGACATTGCCTTAAGCAAACACATGCGGTGGTGACGAGATTGGAGCAGCGAGACGTGCTAAGGAGCCCAGCAGAGAGCGAAGCCCACAGACGCTGCCCCGCCTTCCTGACGCGCTGAGAATGAGACGCTGCCTTTCTCCTGCAGAGAAATCCAGCTCCGGCGCTTCCAAGCAGCCCTCGCAGGCAGCTGGAATATCAAGACCTGGGATAAGAGATACCAGCCCTCCATCATTCTAGATCTCAGGTACAGAACTAAATAACCCCTCGCAGAGAATTCTCGAATCAGTCCCTTGGCAAAACAAACTTAACTTAAACTGCTACTTATCTACTCCCGCCCACGTATTAGGCTTAGGTCAGGTACACTGGGGTAGGCGTGGTTAGAAGCACCAGTTGAGTACGATTAGTCAAATGTATATATGTATGTATCTATTTTATCCATTTTAAAGTATCATATGGCTCAGAAACCATATCAATGCTTTTACAGTATTATTTTATAATTCTGTCTCTACTGTATGCACTTTACTTAACTACAAGTATTGCAATAATAGCGATTCATTTCTCTTGTATGAGAAAAGAGACTGATCAATAAATAACATGTTTTATTGAACCACGCCCATCTCTTATTTCTCTACAAACTGTTGAAACTAAGAATGCACGTACTGACAGAGTAAAATAAGTTGTCTTTTGTTTTCACACGACTCTAGAGATACACTCTTGATTAGGGGAGAGCAAAGTTGTCATGTTCTATGGTTGTCAGAAACTAAATCCCTTCTTGTCTATCCAGGGAGGTTAAAATCCTCCTTGCCTATTTGAGAAAGTTTCTAGTGAACTCTGAGCTAGCTGGCAAACACTAAACTTTAAGTCTAATATCGTCGGTAGAAGACCTAGTTAACCTCTGCCCTAGGTCTATACTATTGAAGATATTATTCCAATGCGCAGAGCCTATTGGGATAATAGGAACTACACTACAATTCATGCTGACACCATCTTGCTCCCCCCAAAATCGGTAATCAATTCAATTCAATTTAATTCAATTCAAAGTTTATTGTTTGATTAACTAAAAACCATAACAAAATGTTAAAACCATATAGCTCATGTGTATACAGAACAGAGTTTAAAAAAAATAACGCAAGTTAATACAAAAACAGTGCAATTGTCTTACTTTGAAATGGGTTGTGGTTAAAAATGTCCAAGTATTGAGGTTGTTGCCTGTATAGTTTGAGGTCTTGGGAGACAAGACAGTTGTAGCCTTGCTTTAAAAGTCTAAAAGGGAGACGAATGAGCATGACAATTAATTTGAAAGCTGAAAACAATGTTCAGGTGGGCCACGCTGGAGGAGCCGGATATCGTCAAATTATTTTAATGCGATGAGGTGGCATGACCAACCAGCGGAAGTTTTGCTGCTTTATCATTCCTCAGTGATTTAGCTGCTCGGCTATGAATTTAGTGAACCGAATGTTTAACTTTGTAGTTTCTGAGTTCATAGCAGCTATTATGGCCCGATGACATGTGCAAGGACCTAGTTTGTTTCAGTCCTCCCGCAATAAAGTAATTCTGTCATTGAGCAAAGAGGGGCATGTCCAGGCAATGTGCTCCATGCTTTCGGAGTGGTAGCCGCACTCCCTGCATTCAATACTGACACAGGGGCCCACCATTCTGGCAGATGCTTTACAAAAGACCATTCGCCCAACCATAGGGCCATAAACTTTAGCTTCCAAAAAGTGAAAATGTACTTGATAAGTAAGATCGCTCAACACCTGGTTTGAGGTAGGAAATAGCAGCCCAGGTGTGTTTCCTTCTAGATAGTTTTGTCCTGTCGGAATGAAAAGACCAGCGCCGGACACTTTGCTTAATTATGATCTTTAATGCCTGTTGTGATGGGTTTGTTCCCCAATATTCTGTGACTCCGAGTTGCTGTCGGGAGTGGGCCAGGTGGTGCAGATATTTTTGACTAGATGTACTGGTCGATATTTCATTTCAGAGTTTGGCCTCCAGACTACCTTCCTGGAAGTTGCGCAGTCTGTTACAGAGCTTAATAAACGTGCCAGCCTCTACACCGTTATGATCGAATAGGCTGAGTTCTAGTCTAACTTGTGCTGGGGATGAGGACCTTGGCAGGCGCCATGCTTGTTTAAAGATTAAGGTGGTTAATTTGTTTAATACGATGCTTGTTGCACACATCATGATCTCGTTTCCATATGATAGAGAGTTGGAGATCTTAGCCTTCATCCCCTTGACCATTGGAGTTAGGCTAGGCCCAAGGAGGTGTTTTGAAAGTTTTGCCGAGGCAACCTCAAGCGACAGTGCTTCAGCCTTGACAGCGTCTGTTTGCTTGGTGAAGGAGCCTCTGGAGTCAAGGAAAATTCCCTGGTATTTATAGCGTGGCACCATGTAGATGTTTTCACTGTTGAAAAACCACCTGCCTTTCTGCTGCTTCCATTTGTCAAAATGATTTTTTTTAGTTTTTGACAGATTCAGGTCAAGGGCTTTGATTATTGTATAGGGGAGAAGTTTGTTGAGTAGCCTCTGCAGGCCTACCTTTGTGTGGCTAAGTAACACAAGATCATCAGCGTATAAAAGGTTGCTGATGCGGGTTCTATCTAGTTGAGGCGGGTGGAAATTAACCTTGTCAAATGTGGAGGATAGGTCTGAGATTAATAGGTTCAAGAGAAGGGGCGCCAACATGCAGCCTGGTTTAACACCGCTTCCTGTTTGGATCTTTTTTGAGACATGAGAGCCTTCTCCCAACTTTATTCTAATCCAAGTTCATGAATGGAGTTGGATTATGGCTTTTAAGAAAGCGGGTAGTATGCCCCAGCTCTCTAATTTTTGCCATAAGCAGCCGCGCGGCACCTGGTCCAAAGCCGCCTTGAAGTCGACGAAGCAGCAGTAGAGTTGGATACGATGGACTGCTGCCTTCTCCATAAAAACGGTTAGTGTCAGTAGGTTGCTGTTGGTGCCTGAATTGGCCATGAAGCCGGTCTGATTGAAGGGGAGGCGCTGTGTTGATTCAACCCAGGCTGACAGCTCTTCTAGTAAAATGCTGTCATAGTATTTTGATTAGATGTCAAGGAGAGCTATCATTCTATAGTTTTTCGGGTCATTTCTTTTACCTCATTTATAGATGAACAGAATAATGACGTCTTTCCAGGAATACCGGATGTTATGATCGAGCATGCAAAGTAGGAACAGATGTGCGAGGTGGCCTGACCACAAAGTTACATCTGACTTGAACAAGGCCTAGGGTAGACCGTTGGGACCAGGAGCTCCATCTGACCTGCCTTTCATGCTTATCCGAACTATGGTATTTCGTAACTCTCCTGGTGTCATCAACGTGTCTATAGTTGGATCATTTTGTGCCTCCCTTAATTCATCCAGAGCGGCTTCGACCAATACAGTGGACCAGGTGTTACCTGTACAACGGATTTCAGTCGGTGCTGACCCAGATATAGATGTTGGATGGGGGCTGGGATGGTCAATCTAGCTTGTATATTCACTGAAGGGATTGGATAGAAACTGGGTCCAGTAGTCGGCACTTATGTTTGCGCTGCTGTGTTCTCTGCCTTCTAATGGGCCTCTGTTCACAACAAACCAGAATAACTTTGTGTTGGACTACTTGCTAGCATGGACTAACTTCAGCCAGAACAGGTCTGACAATGATTGTTTGTCTCTGTGTACAAATGGCGTGAAGGCTTGTTGAGCTTGCTGATAGAGGGTGAATAAGAATGCATTTCCTTGGGCTTTTCCTGGCCCGGTGCAGCCCGAATTTCTTTGGGAGTTTAGCTTTTTGTCGCAGGTGAAATGCGAGCTTGTGGTGTGTCTTGCCAGGTGCAAGATTTAGACGGAATTCATTAATTAATCTGTTTATATGTGCTTCCTAGCCATCGATGATGGGTGCATCCTTTTCGCTTAGTACACATAGAAAAGCACTACATTTCTCCATTACAGGGGAGACGGCACTGGACGTCCATTTCATTCTCCTTAGGTTCTCTGAGTGACAGTCTGATAGCTTGTGTGCGATTGCCTGGTGGTGGGGAATATTGGGTGATAAGGTTAATATTTGGGGTCGATGGTCCCTTTCCCTTGTGCTGCGATGAAATGGCACTCGATTAAGGAGAGCATTTCACTGTTTCCTAATGTAAAGTCCAGAAATGAATGGGTGTGGCTGTTAGTTCTAGTCCAGGCCGGAGGAGTGTCTGTGGGTGAGCAACCGTTTATTACAATGTAACCTATTCAACTGAAATGGAGGACAGCGTATTCGCCCAATTTGGAGTGTCTTAAGTCCTGATGGTAATGTTTGTGGGGCATGGTGTAGGGGAACCACTGGAGGGATGATATCCCTAGGTCCTGGAACTGATTGTGAAAGAGATTTGTATTTAAATCTCCAGAAATTAAACAAGGTGTTCTGCTGTGTGTGCTTAAAATGTTGCATAAAATTTCGGTCAGGTGATCCAGTTCGAAATTTTTTACAGTGGTGCACGGAGAGATGTAAACATTTATTACTAGTAGCTGGCTATCTGAAGTAGAATTTTCTAACACAATGCCAGCGACCCAGTCAACTTCAAATTTTAGCTCTTTAATGCGTGCAGACAGTCTAGTAGATGCATAGATAGAAAGTCTGCACCAGAAAAATTAATAAATAGAATTGGAAAGGATACAGTAATATGTGTTTTAGCAACAGGTCTGTAATATATAATTTAATGTACCAAAGCTGACACTACTGCAAAGACCATTTAGCTGGTTTGTCCTTTCCTTACGAAGCATGACGTATTGAACAATGTCTGTGTGGTGATGTGATGCTAGCAGAGGCCTGTAAGTATTCTGTGATGGCATCTAGATTGTTGGCAGACATCCTGCCCTGAATGTTCTATCAGTGGCAGTTGCTGTGTGTGCCTTGGCTGTACCAGCTGGGACGGCTCTCTGTACCCCCACAATAAACTCCTGTGTCTTTCTTGCTTTACTTCACTGGCGACAGATGATGGGATAAGCCTCTCTACACTGCTTCAGAGGTATTGTCTAAATGTGTCCCTGCTGCTCTACCCATGTCCCTGAAGCTCTACTGTAAGTACATTTTTTCTTTTCTGTTTCACAAGACACAGTTTCTACCACCGGTACAGAGAGCCGTGCCCCCGTTCATTTCCGTGCCTGCATCGTGTTGAGCCGAGCCTCCTGCTACCGCATTTCCATGCCACTTGTTTACCCCACATGGTTTTCGGCTCTAACAAGACATACTCTGAGGAGTTGGGGAGGACTCTTGCAAGACATACTGTATTTTATAATTGATTGTTTAGTGGACGGTCATTCAAGACCCCAGGAAGACCTACAGGGGACTCTTGGCCTTGTTTCTCTCTCCCACCTGAAAGGGGTGAAGAACTTGCTCTCTAACATTTTATTACGGACATTCAAACACTAGTTAGCTCCAAGTGCAACTTCAAAACTGCCCATTTATGTTTAAAAACAAGCTTTCTCTCACCCGCGCTTGATCCTCGAGAGGTGGCTTCGTCACGGCCGACACGTCCTTGCATTCCCCTAACAATTTGCCACCAGAGAGCGCCAGAGAGCTAACAGAGATGCCGGCCAGTAACGATTGTTCGCCTTTCGTTACGGACGCCAGAAGGCTGCCACGAGGAAGCCGTGAGCCGCTGTACGGATTACTACAGGCGTTGTAGGGTCGCTGCAGTGTCGCGGAGGCTGCGGAGACATACTAGCGCAGCGGTGGTCGTGCACCTTCCCTGTTTCCGGATGTTCATTAGAGGCGGTAAGGCCCCGCACCCGCACCAGCATGGAGGCACTGCAGAGGTAACCTGGACCTTGTAACAGGTAACCTGGACCCGCGCCTGCGCCTGCACTTGCACTCGCCTGCACTTGTACTTGTGCGGTTTTGGTCCGCACCCACCCCTGTACTCTCGACCAGGGAAAGGACCCACAGCCGAGAATTTGGGGATACTTACTAAAGCGCCGAGTAATAGCGCTGCAGACTTTCCAGGCAGGAGTTCTTCTTTTGCGCTTTGGGACGCGCTGACCTCCGCCACAGTACCCGGTCTCCTCCTGCCGCCGCAGCTCGTGCTTCCCAGAGCCCGGCCGCAGCTAGGGGACCAGAGGACTACAGCCACCGGCAGCCCTTGCGGCCGGAACCCGGAAGCCGCCCACAGACAATCCGCGCCAGGAGGCGCATAAAATCTGCGCATACCCCCCGCGTCACGGGACCGCGCGCGGGCTAAGCCCGGGCAAAGGGCGGGCCCTCGGTGGCCAAGGTAGGCTGGGCTGGGCCCCGTCATTTTCATTTTGTTTGGAATACCAGTGACTGGAAGTGTGTCCCTGTGAAGGGGATATATCTGAATACTGGCCGAATATCTATTGACAGCTACTCTGAGGATTCTTTTTTATGGACTAATAATTGGACTAATAATTGTAATTTTAATACATATATTTTCTGTGCAATAGCCTGCTGCTTGGCTGGTTACCTCTTCGTTTAACATGACAGCAAAGAAATTACGCTCTGGGAGAGTCCTAGGGGGGAGGTCATGTATAAAAACCAGATCTAACCCCCTGAGGAATAAACATGATAACAGTGTGTTATTGAAGGGACAGATGCAGTTATTGAAACTATGGGAAAAACCGCTTGATAAGATTGTGGCACCCCCGACAGTTGCCGGTTCTGAGATAATGCTTTTGGTGGATGTACCGCCCGAAGTGGAGAAAGATCCTAAACTTGAGCCAGCCACTATAAAAAACTTGCCTTCCCTGTCAATAACTACTGACGTTAATCTCACAGTAGGTACTTTAAGGGGAGAACACTCTGATAATATGATAGCTGATACGAAAGCCTCTCGGCCTACTATTCTCAAAGTTGTAGAAAGCCCGGACGTGACTATAAAAGCAGAGTCTTTTTTGTCCAGCATTGATCTTGAACTATGTGGTCGCTATATGGACGATAGAATTTTGAAATGTCCTGATCCTAGTAAAATACCGAATGGGGCCACGCCGTCAGGATTATTACTATATAGTAGTACACCCTCTATAACTTCTAATGACATTCCTTCATTGCAGAATGATTCGAGGTCTCTACCACTTAATCTATCTGGTATCTGCCCCCTTACTGCTTCTGGGTTTCCTAAAGACGATAAACCTATTTCTGAGTCCCTGATAGCATTAGAACATTTATTGGCTTCCATATTGTCTCTATTGGGCAAATTTGTTGGTAGCTCTGATTGCATCATGGACTCAGTAACACAGATATTGAAAGTATTACTGGCAAAAAACACAGAAAATGGTAACACTCTACCCCCGGAGATTGTTCTGCAGAATGTCCCGGATAGCAGAAATTTATTGGTAAAAAATGCCCTTGTGGGAACGCCAGTAGCGGATGAGAAACATGAGCCCCTACGGATGCCTTTTCCATCCGTTTCAAAATGTATGAAGGATTTAGATCCTTCTTTGAAGGATGTAAGTTTAGCGGATGTGAACTTAAACGCTGGGAATGAATTATTTCCAATTTTCAACCTAGATAAAAAAGAGCCTGAAGCGAATCTCGATGTAAAATGGAATAGTAAAAGAAAATAGCAGAAAGAGCAAAGGGAAAAATAGGAAACCAGTTCGTAAGTACAAGAAGAAAAGACAGAGGCAAATTATTTTCCAAAAACATATAAATACTGAAGTACTTGATGATATAGATATTGAAGAAAACTTTCTATTAGACACTTCTTCAAATCAGGCTGCTGTTGTTACTACTGCCTCTGCAGTTGAAGGTCATTGTGATGTGTATGCTAATGTTGGGGGAGCCCATTGTCAAGAGGATAATGGATTAGTGCCCACAATTTCATTAGAAGAGGCGACAAGAACTATTCCTGTTGCATCAGGGATACTTAATCCATCAGCGCCTATTTTTCATTTGCCGGCTGTTGTTGCCATGAAGTCGCCTCCTGTACATTTTAAAGCCCCTAATTCTTTTGTGGATACTTTGACTCTGGACTTTTTGCCCTTATTTGACTTTGACGTATACCTAAACAGGTCATGGTTGCTTAACTGTTTTAAGGATATTGAAAATTTGAAACTTATCCAGTCGAGTGACATTGACTTGGTTTCTTCAGTAGGGGTTGAAAATGGGCTATGTGTACGGGCAAAATTCTATTCTAAAATAATAGCTAACCTTGTACTACAACAGGCAGAATCGTTTCAACGTAGAGGGATTGATGTATTACCTTGTTTCCATAATGGAAAGGATATTTCCCATAGAGAAGGGGTTACAAAGTTGAGCTGTAGGCAGGAAGATCCATCTCCATATAATAAAGATTTAAAAATCTGGGTCTCTAGTGGTAAACGTTTAGTTTCCCAGGTATTACCTATCCCCTTGAACCTGACTGCTCCTACAACTGAGGATAATCATCGGTGGAATTGGCTTCCAGGAGTCTTATCCAATAATATATCGGATAACCCAAGACTGTTTCAGCATCTTTAACAGTCACTTAAGAGTCATATCGTGGAATGCAGCAGGTTTACATAATAGACCGGAAAAACTGGATTTCTTATTTTCTCTGAATCCAGATGTGATATGCATTCAGGAAACCTGGTGTAAAAATATCCTATACGGGGGGAAAGATTATTTTGTGCTTGAGGCTGCAGCTACGCCATCGAAAAAAGGTCACGCAAAAGGGGGAATTGCCTGCTTTCTGTCTACTTCATTACAATGGCAATTCTCCCATTATGTCGACACAAGTAACCTTTTTCAAGCAATAAGCATTAATAAATTAGCTAGGGTAGGTAGCCAGTACTCCCTGGTAATTATCAATGCTTATATCCCGCCTGAAGATGTTTTTAGTACTGTGTTGAAGCGAATGTTTTTTTATGTTAAACAGCTATTAGAGCTTGATCAGCCACCTTATATTCTACTCATGGGTGATCTGAACAGCAAAGTCTCTAACTTAAGTTTAAACCTGTTTAGAAATAAGTTTAAAGAAGAGGCATATAATATACCCCAATCCATCTTTCCAAAGAAAACAAAAACTAGCAAAAGAGGAAAGATGTTGTTAGAGGAACTTAGCAATCTAGAGGGGTTAATTGTAAATGGTAGAATGCCATCTGATACACCCGCTAAATTTACTCATAGTTCTCCTAAAGGTGAATCTATCCTTGATTATGTCATTACGGACTATGATACCTTCTCCTTTATTCAGGATATAATGATCTCTCAAACCCCCATGAGTGACCATAACGTAATCAGTATAACTGTTTCATTACAACCTCCGGTCACTGATCCCTGGTCTTTAAGTAATAGAGGAGTCTCTTTCCATAGTAAGTCTGGCAGATGCTTCTGGAACCCTACCACTATGAAAGATGTGCAAAATATTCTTGTACAAACCTTACTTGAATTAAAAGAATGGCAGGGTATGGAATTTTTTCATTTCGAAAATTTTATGAAGAAGCTTACTGCGATTGCAAAGAAGCCAAGATACACTATGAAAGAGAATTTTGTTCCTAGTTTATTGGTACCCTTAAATAAAGAAATTAATAAACTAGTGAGGCAACAGTTTCTTTTTAGAACTAGGGAAAATGCTAATAAGTTATCCTTACTAAAAAGAAGGAGGACCAGACTGAGAACAAAACTAAAAAAAGAAAAAGAAGACTCACTCTGGATTAGTTTAAGGGAGGCTTCCGTCTATGGTAAATCTAGAGAATTCTGGACCATAATTGGTAAGGGCTGTGGTGCTAGAATTACCCCTATTCCTATCTCTATTCCTGAAGATGTCTGGATTTCATTTATATCGAATTTGTATGCGTCTAATGGCGCAGAGGGTGAGGATTGTGACCTTGTTTTGGACAGGGTGTATAATATGGAGCCTCCATCTGAGAAATTCATTGCTTCAGTGATTAAGAGTATGCACTCCTCCGGAGCAATGGGCCCGGACGAGTTGCCCATTTCAGTACTGAAGCAGGATGTTACCTTATGGAGTAGGATTCTTTTTCCTTTGTTTAAAGCCTGTTTTTTAATGAGATCAGTTCCTACATCTTGGAGGGGAAGTATATTAATTCCCATATTTAAGAAGGGAGACCGGGATAAACCCATGAACTACCGCTTAATAGCTCTATTGGATTCTATCGGTAAAGTTTTTGCTAAGTGCCTATTAATATTAATCACTGATTGGGTGGAAGCAAATGGAATCCTACCTTTAGAACAAACTGGGTTCCGTAAAGAGCATGGTACACTTGACAATTTAACAGCTCTTCATGTGATTGTGGACAAGTATGTAAGAGTGCGAGGAGGTGGAGTATATGCGGCGTTCATAGACTTCTCCACAGCGTTTGACAAGGTGGACCGCCCAACGCTGTGGAGAAAGCTTGCTGTACTGGGTATGCCACCACAGCTACTGGAACTAGTAAAATCCCTCCACTCGAATACCTGGTGTAAGGTGCTACAAGGCGGAGAAAGGGGGCTTTCACAGACTATTTTATCCTTGAACGGACTAAAACAGGGGTGTATATTGGCCCCCATGTTGTTTTCGTTATATACAGCGGACCTACCTGCTTCCATTGCTGCATGTGGTGGGTTAGCCCCGGTAATTGGAGGTTCATCCATTTCGGTCTTAATGTATGCGGATGATATCCTCATTTTATACCTAACTCCGAAAGGCTTGTCTAACCGCCTGCAAGCATTACATTTACTTGCAGAAGCACATTTTATGAAGATCAATACTTCTAAAAGCAAAATCATGTGCATCTTTGGAAGGAAAAAATGTAGGTCTGAAAACTTCGGATGGGCTATAGGAGGCCAGACACTAGAGGTAGTTAAAACTTACACCTTTTTAGGTAAAATAATTTCGGCAAATCTAAGTGAGAAACCCCACATTGAGCATAATTCGCGTAAAGCATTGGCTCATGGTACAGGGTTATGTTCCTTGTATTCTGCTACAGGAAAGAGACACTTTGCTCGCTTTTTGGAAGTATATAGAGCAAAAATCCCTGCAACTCCGCTATATGGAATCGAACTCGTGGAGTTAAGGCATTGGTTTTTTTTGCAACTAATGGAAGGAAAGATATCAAGAAGAATTTCTTCCCTTAATACAGCTTGCTCCGTGTCTGCATGCAGGCTGGAATTTGGCCTCCGGAGCTGCTGGGTACAGGGGTTGATTGCCCTGGTAAGATGGGTGGCCTGTTTGGCCAGAGGTAAATCGGGTTCCCTACGAGCATATATTAAAAATGAACTACTGGGCAATCTAAACGAGTTTTCATCACTAGTAAAAAATGTTAGAAAAGTGGTAACAATGTTAGAGCTGGATACAAGTACTTTGTTCCTACTTTCTCCTTCTCAGCTAAAGTCTCAGCTGAAATACGCATCTTGGAAACTCTGTTTTAAACTGGATAGGACTGCTCTACATGAAAAGAAGGGTGGTGAGCTACTCTTAAGCACGTACTCCGTAAAGCAGGCCCAGCAGTATGTTTCATGGAATATCCCGCATAGAGTCCGTAGGTTATGGTACCTATTAAGACATGATTTGCTTCCTTTAAATTCACTCTTAGCAAAATGGTATGGGACATCTCCAGTATGTAACCTTTGTAATAAGGCAGTGCAGGACCGAAATCATGTTTTGTTTATTTGTCCTGCATTACGTCCATTGCGCTTTAAATGGCTAAAATCCATTTGTCTACAATTAGGAATTCTTAATGTAAATACTTTCATCCATGCCCTTTATTGTCCACCTAATGAAATGTTTTGTTTTAAAATGTTTAACTTTTTTAAGGGATTTTTAGATATTTATTAATGATACCTAGAGATGTTGTTTGACGATTGTCCGGCCAGTGTTGGAGATGTGATCCTTTATTCGGTCTTTTTTCTTATTGTTATTATTATTGCTTGTATGTAACAGTGTATAATTATGTGATTGATTTATGTGGCCCTCTTTTGAGAGCCAAAACATAATAAACTTAAACTTATAAAAAAAAACTTGCATTCCCCGCTTGGAATCACGCATTCTGATGCAGCGTATACATGCAGTTCAACCGTTTCCTTGACAACGAGCATTGCATATTCCTGCGTCTTTCATGCTTCACTTCACTCTGCCATGACTAGCCAATATATATGGTCATCACTGATAAAGATTGAGCTGAAGATTATGGATTTCAATCCTGGCAGGGCTACCACTGCCTCTTCCACAGTTGATATTACGAGGATTATTACTATGAGTAATAGTTACACCAGTACTTAGAAAGGAATCATGTACAATAAGAAAAAATACAAATGATGCAAATGGTACCTGCTCGCAACAAAACCGTCCCTGAACCCCCTTGTTGTGGCAACGTTTTGTCCTATATCTATACTCCTTATGAAGGGAATAATTACGTGATCAATAAACAACTGGTGGTGCTCCTGAAAGATAACCATCTTGTTCATTGTAATGTGATAATGTTCTCAAAGGAAATAATAATCCATAGAAGGCAATTGAGATGTAACGAAGATTTATTCTAAGTAAGATGACAGAACACCACGGGAGTGCGTCCTTCTTCACCGGAGCATGAACGGCAACTGTCTAGTACAACCGTCCATGCCAGAGAGTCAGGCTGCCCTCACGAGAATGCATTCTTAAAGAATAATAAACCATAACATTAGACTTCATGCACATCTAACAAAGTGTGCGCATGAAGTCGGATTCAAAAGAAAACATGAGCGCATGTATGCGCGTGTACATAAACATGAGCGCATATGTGAGCGTGTGTATTTAAGCATATTATTACATTACCCTTCCCCTTTCATAAACAAATAAACAAAGTTATGATAAATAAAAATCTTTGTACTTTGAAGGAAAAGAGCAATTACGTGTCGGTCTTATTTGTTCAGTGCATGCAACATCATTATATAAAGAACTACTTGATTGATCTTGAGAATCCAGACTATTTTGTACCCTTGGGTTTTTAAGATCCGGTTCAAGAGGAAATTCATTTTGTACAGCCAAATCCTCAAACAATTGTGAAAAGTGTAAATCATCTGGTAATGCTTCTTTTTGATCAAAATTCCTTCTAGCTTGATCTGGTGTTAATTTCACCAAGACCCTTTTACTCCACCAACCTCTTTGACTAAGAAACAAAGATCCTTTTGAAATCTTCAGTACCTGTATAGGAAGAGAAAACTTAGACAGACCTTTCTTAACTTTCATTGGAGACTTAATCAATACCCAATCTCCAATCTCAAAATCAGAATCATTTTTGCATTTCTTACCATCATAATATTTCTTTTGGGCAGCTTGCTTGAAAGCAACACTCTTGAGCATTTTCTTTTTATCTTTACAAAGCAAACATGAGTCGTCACTTTTCTTCAAATCCTTAATCCATGAAGGACACAAATTACCATTTGGTTCCCTTTTTCTCAAAAGCCTAAAGGGGGAAACACCAGAGATCATGTGTGGAGTAATGAGATATGCCCAAAGTTTCTTTTTTAGAAAAACATCCACAGGAACTCTCTCAGCTAAAGCGGTCTGTATTCCTTCTTTTATGACCCTATTCATTCGTTCAACTAAACCGTTAGCTGCCGGGGAATATAAACCAACCTTCAAATGCTTGATATCATGAGATAAGAAAAATGTTTCCATACTTGTTGAGGTAAAATGCGAACCATTGTCAGTTACTACCTCTTTAGGAAAACCTTCAGTCATAAACATTCTAGATAAAAAGTTAATCACGGCACTAGAAGAAGCTGAAGAGCAAAATTCAAACTCTACTCATTTGGAGTAATAATCAACTAATACCAAAATATACTTTTTATCATTGGGGAGTAAATCAAACGGGCCTGCAAAATCTAATGTCACTTTCATCCAAGCTTCTTCAGGTGTTGGTACATTGTGTAATGGAAGTTTTGCAATCTTCCAGTGCTTGTCTGAGACAAGACATGTGCTACAAGCATTTATCCAGTTGGTAACATCATATTCTAAGGCAGGCCACCAAAAACTTTCTTTCAACCTTCTAGCTGTCGCACTTATGCCTAAATGGCCCTCATGTGCTATGTCAAAAATCCTTTTCCGTAAGGAAAAAGGAGGTACTGCTAAATCTCCACGCATAATTAAACCCTCAACTATAGAAAGTTCTTCGCTGACTTGTGCAAAAGATTTTAAAGGAGATGGTAAAGACCTTTCTCTAGGCCAGCCAGTTACAATCATGTTTTTAACAGCCAGAAGGGTAGAATCTTCTACAAAAGCTTTTAACCAATCATCCTTTGTAACATGAGGAAGATCAGTAATAATATCCTCAATGGTGGCAACTACACATTCTACATCATCAAACCTTGAAGGTAAGTAGTCATCCTTTAAAGACAATCTTGACAATCTTGACAAACAGTCCGCTCTGCCATTGCGACCACCTGGAATATACTTAATAATAAAATTATACTCATGCAAGCGTGATAATAATCTTACTAACCTTGAAGAAGCTTTTCCTGTTCCATTACCTGATAGTAAATGGATTAGGGGTTTGTGGTCTGAATAAATATCAAATTGTGTACCCCAAATGAAAGTCCTGAACTTTTCTACAGCCCAGGTACAAGCCAAAGTCTCCCTCTCTATCGTACTATAGTTAGATTCAGCAATAGAGAGAGATCTGGAAGAGAAACCCACTGTGTTCTCTTTCCCATTTGCCCATTGAGATAAGACAGCCCCCAACCCTTTTTGGCTAGCATCTACCGATAACATACATTTATAACCAGGTGAAAATGGCGATAAAGCAGGAGCCTGAAGAATTAACTTTTTAACTAATTCAAACGCATTTTGTGCATCATCATTTCATGTAAATTGAATATTTTTCTTCAATAAAAGACGTAATGGTTGAACCACCTGAGCATAGTTGGATATGAATCTTGAATAATATTCTGTCATGCCCAGAAATGACCTAAGCAAATCTTTGGTTTGAGGAACTACTACTTCATCAATGGCTTTTGTAAGAGAGAACTTAGGGCTGATTCCTGAAGCTGAAATGGTATGCCCTAAGTAATCTAGTGACTGAACCATAAATTTGCACTTATTCGCACCAAGTGTAACTCCAAATTCTTTGAATTTCTTAAGTACTTTTCTTAGGGTAATAATGTGTTCATTCTTGTTTTCTGAGTAAATAAGGACATCATCCTGGTAAGCCTGAACTGAAACAATGCCAGCTAACATGTGATCCATGAACCTCTAGAACACGCTCGCCGCAGAGGCCAAACCAAAGGGCAACCTAAGGTATTTATATGCACCGAAGGGTGTTATGAAGGTTGTAAGGTCAGTGGAAGGTGTAGATAAACGAATTTGATGATGCGCTGATTTTCAAATCCAAGATGGAAAAACACGTAGCAACTGCAATATTTGATAATAGATCTTGAATTTTGGGTAATGGGTGGCAGTCTACTACTATGTTTTTGTTCAGTGAGCGTAAATCAGCACCCAAACGAATCGAATTATATTTTTTTCGCACAATACCAATGGGACTCACCCATTCAGAGGAGTCTGTAGGAGTTATGATCCCCTCTTCCACTAACTTGTCAAGTAAAACCTTCAAATCAGTTCTCACACTTAAAGGAATGGGCCTAGCCTTATGTACACTAGGAATGGCATTCTCTTTTAACTTTATAAAATGTTCTACCTTTGTAATTTTACCAATGCGTGTTGTAAAAACATCTAGGAATTCATTTAGAATCTTTGCTGTGAAAGATGAAGCATCCTTTGTTTCAGAACTATTTGTGATATCAATAGAAACATCATTATTGATTTGAATGGGATTTTCAGCACCAGGGACTAATTTTAAGCCCATCTTAGCTAAATCTTGCCATCCAATACTGAGCTTACCTTGAAGGGCCACATAAACTTTTGTAGAAATGTTTCTCCCCAAACAAGACACAAATTCAATGAAATACCCATACATTTCAATGTTTTGACCCCCATAACCTTTAGGAATAATATCCAATTTCTCTAAGACTTCACCAGGCCAGTGTTTCTCAAACAAAATGTCAGAAATGATAGTAACTGGTGCTCCAGAATCACCCATCATTTCTAATTTTAAATCACCTATCATAAATTCAGCTAGTGGTTCTTTGACCTTTTTATCAGAAGTAGACACATCTATAATATCAATATCAACAGAAAGCATCATTTTTTCCATACTATTAGAAAGAATGAGACTATGTTCAGCAGAGTCTTCATTTGAAATCTCTCTGGTATCTAGAGAACTGACTCTGACAACTTTTTTGCTTTTACATACGCTATAAAAATGAACAGTTTTCCCACACTTAGTGTATTTCTTACGTAATGCTGGGCAAATGGGACTATCACCTAAGTGTGATCTAGACCCACACCTGTAACAATATGATGAAGTTTTGAAAACCGTGCCCTGTAAGAAATATTATTAACAGAAGCATCATGTTCAACAATATTAATAGGAGAAACATTTTCTTGATTTAAGCAAGAGGAAGTGATGATGGATCTTTCTATTCCCTTTGCGATAATTATAACCTCAGTCAATGTTGGGTCTCTGCAGCTAAGAATTCTTTCTTGTATCTTCTTATGAAAACAAGAATAAACGAATTGGTCTCTTATATGATAGTCTAATTCTGCTCCAAAGTTGCATTCAGACGCCAAATTCCTGAGAACTGATATATAGTCTTCAACAGATTCATCTGAACTTTGTTTCTTCTTTCTAAAGTTAAATCTTTCTAGCATTACGCTTGGCTGTTCTAAAAATTTCTTATTTAATCTCTGAATAGCATCTGTATATACATTCCATCCTTCACCTCCATCTGGAGGTGGAATAGTGACAGGCAAATTATTAAAAGTCTCACGTCCAACTCTTCCTAAGAAATTATACAAAATTGTAAGTTTGCGTTTAGCTGAGTAATTCTCTGCGTCTATGGCTACTAAATAGTTTTCAAAAGATTTAATCCAGAGTTTCCAGGGTTCTTTAGGTTTACCTTGATGAGGTAAGAAATGTTCTAATTGAAATATTTCTTGTTTTGCCATTGTAAGTAAAAGTTTAGTTTTGTAAATATAAAGTTTGATTCTTATAATCAGTTTCCTTTAAATGTAAGTATCAATAAAGAAGAAAGAAAGAAATAATATTTTCTTTTCAAACTTACAGGTTTTTTTTAAAGTGATAATTTGTGCTCCGGTTTGCTTTAAAAGAAAGAAAATCGTTTTTCACCACACGATCGTGCTCCAGGTCCCTAAATGAGCAGGAAGCAGTGATGAGCCAATCGTTTCATTTGGGGGCATGGTCGCGCGGGAGAAAACCAATTAAAAGAGGTCTTACTCGAATAAGCGCTCCCCTTTATGAGAAACTAAGTTGAGAGGTTCAAAGGCTGAATCACGTGTTTGCTTTCTGGTTGCGATGCCTTTCCGGACTGAGGGAGCAGGTAAGGTAGCAGATCGAGTCAGGTTTGAGAGGCACAATTGATTGGTGATGTTTCTTGAAATCCGTGAAAACGCTGAAAATCATCGCCAATTGTAATGTGATAATGTTGTCAAAGGAAATAATAATCCATAGAAGGCAATTGAGATGTAACGAAGATTTATTCTAAGTAAGATGACAGAACACCACGGGAGTGCGTCCTTCTTCACCGGAGCATGAACGGCAACTGTCTAGTACAATCGTCCATGCCAGAGAGTCAGGCTGCCCTCACAAGAATGCATTCTTA
Organism: Lissotriton helveticus; assembly: GCF_964261635.1. NCBI lineage: Eukaryota > Metazoa > Chordata > Amphibia > Caudata > Salamandridae > Lissotriton > Lissotriton helveticus. Next base: position 66,281,303 of record NC_136062.1, read on the forward strand.
AAGAATAATTAACCATAACATTAGACTTCATGCGCATCTAACAAAGTGTGCGCATGAAGTCGGATTCAAAAGAAAACATGAGCGCATGTATGCGCGTGTACATAAACATGAGCCCATATGTGAGCGCGTGTATTTACGCATATTATTACATTCATGCTGCTCAGCCAGTGTTTAGGAAGGGCTTCAGCAATGGATTCTGCCATTTGTAAACCATAAATGCAAGCATTCTAATTTTTAGAGTCAATCATAATATCCTACGGCTGCTTCCTGCAGCCCCCAAACCAGCTATAGCCCATGCCCTGATTCTCTCACGACTTGATGATGGGAACTCCTTGTATTTAGGCCTTACTAAATATCATTAGAAAGCTTCAGATGCCATAAATTCTGCGTCCAGACTGGTATTAGGCTTAGTGCGTAATATCGAGGTCTCCGATCAGCTACACAAACTTTACTGGCTCCCGATAGGAAAGAAATGCTTGTTCAAGGGCCTTTGACTCCCTCATGTAGTACTTCACTGTCATAGGAAAGGAATCATATGAAGGGTCTATGCCATAGGTACACTCCAGCTCAAACTAGTCTTTCCCACCAGTTTCTATAGTCCCCAAAATTCAAGAAATCTAGAATTGAAGGACGGATGTTGTCCGTACTCATTCCTAAACTTTGTAGTAGAATACTTTTTCATCTTCACTCTTAACTTAATTTGGGGCAGGTTAGGGACAATCTCAAAACTTACCTGTTTAACCTCAACATTTAATATAGCAGGTTTACTTTTAGACCTTAGTTTGTGTATAGCAGTTTATGCTGAGCGCTGCGACTCCACTTCTTGAGGTTCATCCATTTTGTGCCTTATAAAGACACTGCATAAACGAATGCTTTAAATAGAAACAAAAGTGCAGGTACTCATCAGATTGAGCTAGGGGGCGTAGCAAGGAGGTAGGCCTAGAGGCGGGACTAAGGGCGGGGCTAATGAAAAACATTTAACGAGCCCAAAAAGCTTTGGGATGCAAATGATGACAAATTGCTACATTCTGTAATGTATTGTTGGTGCCCTTACATGTATTAAGCTGTACTAGTTGACAGGCTGTTAAAAGGTAACTATACATTTTCTCTTTTTGTTAGAGGCACATGTATATTATCAAAACATTAAAAGTTCCAGAGACTTGTTTTACTGAAAGACGAATGATCCTGTTCCTATAAAATGGCATTGTATTAGCAATAACATTCCAGACTGCTTACACATGTGATGTTCTTTAAGTCTAGAGTTATGAGACAGAGGAGGAACAAATAATGCTGCAGGGTTTGCATCAAGAAAAAGGTAATTATGCATCGAAAAAGACAAATATGCATCAAGAAAAGACAAATACAGTGTAATACTGCACAGTTTGTAGCAATATCACTTCACTATTGAGTGATTTTTAAACTGCAACACTGTGTTATTTTGCTGCTAATTTTTGACTTGGAATAATTCTGACTTTTCACTATCCTGTAATGCTCTATTTACTGACAGCCTTAATTGCTGACCCCATCATAGAGTTTGAATTTCTGTAATCAATCTTTTAAACGTATTCTGCTGATCTAGAACTTAATTATTGATTGGGCCATTACTGGATCCATTTTATTTCTATGTGTGTGGAGGTGCCTTTAACTTGGGGACACGTTGCCTCATGAAATTGAGATTTAACACTGTTTCTAAATCATCAAATCTGTAGCCAAGTTATTGAGGTAGTTTTTGGGGTGTTGTCATTTGGGAGTTTCTCATGCCCACACCCTAACGAAGGTACTTGGATAGGATGGTTGGCACATGGAAGTTTCAGACTCAGGTGGTTGACAAGTGTAAAGGAGAGGAGCCATTCTATTTGGAGAAGAGTAGCTAAGGGGAATAAAGGGATTGTTAAAGGAGTTGAAGGTTACCTATGGTGAGAGTGGATGGTACAGGGCATAGATTCAAGTTGCCTGCATGGGTGCAAAATATCTCACAGGTGTGACAGAACATCTGAAAATGTAGTATACCTTTTGATGAAGGACAAGCGAGTGAAGGGCATAAGGCACCTGACAGAATGTGTTGAATAAATACTAAGGGAAAGGGAAGAGAGTATTAAGAGATAGACCTGATAAAGAGTGCAATAGTAAAGCTAGGGTAGAGAGTAACTCTGATTTACACACAGATCTATGTACCCTGATACTCTTATGTAAGCTTGTTCTCTGCCTCTATGACCCCTAGGTAACCTACAAATATGCCCATGAGTGCACTTTTTAATTCCCTTCTGTGTACCTGAACCCTCAGCAGTCCCTGACTCTGTACCCTCAGGTGGTTTTGGATCTGTTCCACCTGCAGCATCCAGTGCCACTGTCCATGTGTTCTCTTGTAGCCTCTGAAATCTCCTCTCTGAAACCTCATGGTACTGCATCTCTACCCTCTGATAAATCCCCCTATGTGCCTTCAGTAGGGATATGGATTTTACGTGCAAAAACATTTGTCAATGTCCTTAAGCTTCAAAGCTGGGGTGCAGGGACCAATCGGGCAAAGAAGAACAAAATGAGTTGGTAGTAGGAGCAGACAGTGCAGCTTTAGGCTTATGAGCTGTGTCCCTGAACCAAAAAAAGGGCAGTTACAAATCAGGATTGCAGTAGTGATGACACAAACTCAAAAACCTAATAGGAAAAGGAAATTATGGATTAAAGGGCAGCAGACAGAGTATGCCTGATGTATGAGAAGAGAGCAGCCCCCAGCCCAACTCCACTACAACAAGCAATCAATTACAAGAAAAAGGACTACATCCTAAAATGCAACTCTGACTTGGATTGAGTGGAAGAAATAAGTCAGCTGTCATGATCCTGGGAAAAGCAAGTCACTGGGGTCTCACAACAGAGCAATAATATTTCACATTTTCATTAACTTTCAGATAGTGTGCCACTCTGCAAAACCTAGTCCAAAATTCTGAGTGGCTAGTTAAGGGATGGAGGCACATATAACCATGTATCACTGCAGATGATGGTGGTCAGCAGGCCTGCTGGAGCGACCATTTCTGATAGGGGAGGTACCCCACATGTGTTTGATGCTCAAAGCTTCCCTTAGGCCTGCTCCTTCTCCTCAAGTCCTAGGCTTGGCTTTCTCCCTTGGGTACTGTGGGTTCCATGGGGCTCCCACTCCCACTGTTTGGCTCATTTTTATTCCCATGAATGCGAGATACAGCCAGCTGTTGTGTCATGTGTGTTGTGCTGAAGACCATTTTGGTGCTACCACAGTGCAGTAAAACCCTACAGATTTCTAAGCTGCCGTAGTGGAAATTGCAAAAATTGCTCCTTCTACAACCACTAGGCCACCACCACATTTGGGGATGTGCAGACATTGGGCAGTTCTCAATCACATCTCTGTACTGCTCAAAACCTCACACTCCTGGATGCCTCCAAAGCATTGTAGCAGGAAAGACATGCCTCTGATTCTCCAGCTAACCATGATCTTTCCTTATTTTGAGTCCTCTGCCCGCTCCCTCCTTCCAGTGTAGGGAAATGTGTCCAGGCCTGTAGTGGTGTGGGTGGTTCTTAGGCTCCCTGCCTGGCCTGAGCGGTCTAGGCCTCTGGCCACATCTGAAATGGCAGCTACATTCTTGGGACAATACCACTTTGCCGATTCACAAATTCTACATGGATGGAAATCCGGTTTTTATATTATGCATATGTCACAACACAGTAGTGGCACCCTGTGGATGCAGAACTCCCAAGTTGGAGTGCAGCCAATAAAGGAGAAACCACGCCTAAAATAGATGGTTTTACTTTAATTAGTTGAAAACTGCATTAATGGTCCCCGGAAAGTTACTTGAATTTGCATCAATTTGATTTAAAAGTATGTGTGTCCCTCCTCCAACGCAGAAAGTCTTTGAGATGCAGAAAAAAAATCCTTCTTTGTGAATATTGTAGGATATCAGTAACATTCATTGTTTGGGGGGTGGGCGTTGTCTAGTCATTTACCTGCCAAGCCAAGAACAAAAAAACACTTCAGGTAGACAGTCCCATTTCCTCTACCTTAGTGTTAAGAGCCCTTATGGTGTAAGTTCACTCTATAAATTCCCTCAATACCATAAGGAGGCAGGAGCCTGGGAGACCAGCGATGGAGAACAGCAAGAAGGAAAAAATTGAAGGAAAATATTCTTAATCTTCACATCCATGTTCTGGGACAACATATAAAAAATTGCTTCCACACTCATGCAAATGAGAAAGGAAGTGAACATGCATTTCTAAAAGGATCACTATCTCCCTACTTAAGAAAAATGTAATTGTCATATGCTGCATATTGAAACATAACCCAAGGATCTTGCACACAGTTCAGCATTTTGATTTCCACAGACCAGACACACAGCTTCTTTCTGGACTGCATGGAAGTGGACGCAGTGAGATTTAACACAATTTGTGAGTAGAACATTTTAATAAAAACACTTCATCCTGAAAGGATGGGAGGAGGCCATCCACCATGAGGTTCTTTAATTTTGACTCCATCTTACATTCGCCGTCATTTTGTGTTGCCTTTACACAGCCTGCTTGATGAACAAAGTGTCTCTGCCCTTTGGACTGCACCATGTCGAAAACCCCCTCCGTCCTTGTTTTGAAACCAATCTCAGACAAAAGCCGGCCTAACTAATTCTTGGTCTGGACTACCTAATCCCTGTATCAACTATCTGTTAGCCTTTAGTATTCTTCTCCTGTCGTATCTCATCTTTTGGCCTTCGCTATTCTCTCCCTTTGTTTTCCTATTACACAACCTTTCTTTTGAAGCATACAGACATGTTCTGCCATTACTGATTGACCTATAGGTGCTGTAATTGATTGACTTATTGGGTTGGGCAAAAACACGACTCAAGGGGGACGTTCTGGTTACATGATGCCTTGTTTTGAATGTTTTCCTATTGGCTAATATTTGGCAGATCTTGCCTGCCCATATTAGGCATTTTGCATGCTTGCAAAAGCTAGGACTGCCCCTAACGTTTATGCTGAGTTTGTAACCCTCACATATATATATAGGACCCCAGTGTTCTGTACTCTTTAGACTGCTACATTCAGTTGCTAAGGTTTCTGTGTGACGTAGTCTCACTCATTTGAGTTTAATAAAGATGTTATTTTATATTCCAGCTTCTGTGTCAAGTTCTTTGTATTAGTGAGACCCCTGAGAAGGAAGATTTGAGTTCTTCAACCTGCTCTCCTCCTTGCCCTGCCCCAGCTGCAGCATCCTGTATGGAAGCCTGGAAGGTATGGCACTGTGGTGAAGCGCTGCATTTGCCCCTGCAGTGCATACGGACATGTTACTTTTTTTTACGCACGAGTATATTAGGTCTGCGCACAGGGCACTCACCTACGGAGTGGCAGAAAGTTCCTCATTGCTGGGTCCTCAATCGGACTGGCAGTTTGGCAGTGGCGCTGATAAGAATCCTGTTTCTTGCTCACTGGTGGAATTTTTGGCCGATTTTCTTTGTGCTGTGCTGGCAAAAAAGAAAGGGAAAGCCATTATGCTTTTTAAGGGCTTCCCTTTCTTCCCACCGCACAGCTAACTGGAGGGTGACATCACACGTTGGTCAGCTTTGAAGCGTCACTGACCCCCCCCCCAGAAATTAAATAACCATCATGTGAGCATATGCCGCAGTGTAGAAATGCGATGCATGCTCACATGACTATTTGCGACCTAAAATGCCGTCCTGATACAGTGAGCACCGGTACTCTCCTTGATAACGTAGAAGTGCCAGTACTCTTGGGGGGGGGGGAAGAAGTACTGGTACTCAGTACCAGTGAGTACCTGCCCATTTAAAGCACTGGCATAAACATATTGGTTTCTGTACATTTGAGAACGGGTAAAAAATGTTTTGGAAATATACCCGACTTTCAACCCCATTGTAGCTCCTATCCTCTCATTGTACTGCTCAGATACACTACCAAGGTTCAACAGATCTGTGTTTCAATGGCTGATTGAAAATGGATTTCATCAGATACCAAATCATGCAACTAAGTTCTCTGAGAAATTGTGAAGCAGAAATCACAGCATTCCTTTAATACTCAACTATTTATTTCACTGAGTTGTTCTTGTTAAAGTTCTGATACTTGCTCTTTAATACCTTTGTCTCCGAGATTATATATCCTCAATTTTAGATTAAATTTCATCAAACCTTATAGTTGTTTTTTTTTTAAACTTCTTCTTAGAATGTTATGATTACAAACAGCACATGATGCAGTAAATACATATTGGGAGATCACAGATGTCAAAATGAAACCACACATTGTCCTAAGGTATACCATGCAAGAATATTGGTGAAAAGCTGTGACGGAGTGGCCCACATGACTTACTGCCAAGCGGTCTCTGACTCCACCCCCTCACTAGTTGTCATGTACAAAGCATCCAAATTGATTTCTGGGTCAGAAACGCCCGGGGCAGATGCGGGGGACTCAATATATGGGCAAGGATTGCTGTGTCCTTGCTGCAACTGTAGCGGCGTAGAGCAGGGGAAAGAGAAAAGCCCAAGAGATTGGTAATTCTTCACTTGCATTGTGGTGCATGCTCAAGAAGAATCAGACGGTGATGATGCACTAGTGTGAGGAATGAGATGGGGGTCTGACAGGTACCTCACTGAGATAAGGGGGGTCTTCTGTGTCAAGGAGTCGCTGTGGAAGGCTAGCCTTCCCCAGTAGAGGATTTGATATTTCTGACATAACAGTACCTCTGTCTGGGACACATATATATGTATATGATGTATGTTTATGTATCAGCATTAGTTTTTTGTGTGTCTCTCGGAATATTTGGTGAAATAATGTTTCCTGTCTCCATGGTCTCTGTTTCTGGTTAAACTTGTCATGTTATTATCATTCATTTGCCTGATATCTCAATATCTGTGAATCAATGTTGTTTTTATGTATGTAGTATGTATATATACATGTTTTGTATTTGTATACTTAGGGTGTTTTTATATTTGTATGTTCTTTCAGCCCTGACGAAGTTCCAAGCGAATGAAACGCGTTTGCTGAGGTTTTAAAAGATTGAAAAGAATAAAGAAATTTTGGACAAATTTGAAGCCTTCTTGTATTTTCCCATTTGGTGCACAGTCCTTTTCTTTATAAGCCTTGCTGTAACTGTAGCGGCGTAGAGCAGGGGAAAAAGAAAAGCCCAGGAGATTGGTCATTCTACCCTCGCATTGTGGAGCGAATCAAGAAGATTCAGACGGCGTTGGCATGCACCGGTGTGAGGGATGAGATGGGGGCTGACAGGTACCTCACTGAGGTAAGGGGGGTCTTCTGCATCAAGGAGTCGCTGTGGAAGGCTAGCCCTACCCAGTAGATGGTCCCTGCTTAGGCTCATGTCAAACCCTTTCTTTTCCTTGTCGTTTTTATGACACTATTGCTGCACTAACCGCACTAACTGCTCTAACTGCTGCGAGAGACCAGTTGCTGCTGAAAAGTGATCCTTCTAAATCTTAGCACTAAGAGTATGCAACAGATAAACCTGAGGGGAGCAGGTGCTTCAGCTACAAATATCACACCTCTTATTCATAAGGAAAAAAGGAAGGCAGAGCAAACTCACATTCGTGCAGGAAGGGGAAAAAAAAACCTTAAATAGAGGTCATTCATCAGGTAGCACTGTGGAGTTGGCATCTCCAGTGTTTCCAGCTATATCAGCCACCCCTGTGATGACCACACCTCAAAAGGTGCTGCTTCTCCTGCTTCTGTTACTGATAACATAGGTAGTGTCACGTGGCCGATAGCGACATTGACGACATCACTAACTTAGCATGAGCCCAGCAGCCATGATGCTTCTTTTGCGCACGTTACGACATGGCTTTATTTTCGCAAGTCTCTAGTTATGCCTTTCACATGAGAACCGTCTGCTTTGTTTGTTTTCTGCCTGTTCCTGGAGTTTAGTCTGAACACTGCGAGCAAGGTCGAATAACAATGCCCATTGTTATTCTGTTCTGGTCAGTTCCTAGCACCTAGACAAAACATGCTAATGCAGCTGCTGCTGGAAACTCGTACTTTGATATTATTGGGATGCATGTTTAGGGACCAGCCACTTGGAGAAGGAGCTTTCCAGGGATAAGAGCAATGTGGTTCTTATGATATAGATATACCATCTAGGCACTAAGGTATGGGGTCTGCTGACAAAAGCCCAGAGATCTTCTATTATATAATAATACTTCTTCTTACCAGGGGGAGGTGTTTAGGCTTTATAGACCGTTCTCCACTGTATGTGGTCATTATATGATGACATCTCCTTTTATGATATATGGCCTGGTTGCAATGCTAACTGTTTTAGTTGTATGCATTTTTTTGCTGGTTGTGGCTCGTATACTGCACTTTAGAACATAATAATGAAAATAAACTGTTTAACTTATATTTGTGTTTCAGTCAGTTCTTATTGTGGACAGGTATGAGAGAGTGAGTGAAAAGGTGTGTCTTGTTACCACAATTCTTGAGAGATCTAGGAGTGTTGTGTTCCGCGGGTGTCTAATCATTTGCTTATTCATGAGTGTGTGGGAGAGCGAGTGAGACATTATAGCTAGAATTGTTTATAATTGAGTAATGCATTAGTTCTTAGAGATACTATTACAGACCGATAAATATGAACCATAAGTTCTGTATTACGAAATGATTTGTGCACGATTGCAAAATACAAAATGTCAATGTCACAACATCCTTGATGAGACGCATGGTCGTCATGATGTAATGCTAAATAAAGTTTGCTTTAAGAAATCATGATTATCTCAGTGATGTGGAAGCATCCACACCATAGGGATGATTTTCCCTTCTGGTTGGCCGAAAAGTTTGAGCAACTCAAAGCTGTTTTTCTACATAAGTCTCCTGTGGATAAAAACAGGATGCTTATTATGAGCTTACCTAAAGGCCTTATTCCCAATCTGGCTGATTGCACCAATTTGGGGAAGGTGTTTGTGGCGGTTTATTCGCTGTGTTTTGGCACCCCCTACATGACCGTGCTTCCGTCCATTCTTAAGAAGGTTCAAGATGAACACGGGCAAATGCTAAGCTGCCCTGGAGTTGGGGATGGGATTGGTGGGGTTGTTCTCTATTCTCTCCAACATGATCCTTGCTAATGTCAAAGGGGAAGCAGTTGTTGCTGATGTGGATAAAAAATGTGAATTGCCAAAGATTATTGCAAACGTGTATAAATCCTTGGGGCACACTTATCTCAGAATTAGACCTTTTACTCAAACACTGAATAAGCCGCCTCCTGAAAAGGAAGTGCATCCGGTCTGTCCTAAAAATGCTTGGAATAAAATTCAGCAGCAGCAACAGCAAGACCATGGTTCACATGCAGGTTCACCGACACCTGATGCTTCTAAACGTAGAATTGATTTGCGTGACCGCTCTAAAATTAAGACACCAGAGAGGTTCCAAGTTCCTGTTCCTCACTCTCCTCACTCCTATAATCATCGGATAAAAAATTCTTTGGTGAGGAGCGTCAGGATCGCAGACAAGGCGAGACCACTCAGCAAATACCCGATCTTCCATGCCTGTTTTGATGTAAAAACCAAACCGGAGGAGCTACCTCCTTTTTGAGCCCCATTTCAGAAGAAGAAAGTTGCCGCTTTAACAGTGAAGCATGCCTCAGACAGTGAGAACACTGCTCCTCGATTGAAGATGGCCGGTAACACTCCTTGCAAAACCAACAGTTGATGGACAGAATGCCGAACAATGTCATACATTCACCCCAGTACAGAGATCGGGGACTAAATCCATTGTTTTTTTGCACTCCACACCACGCCAGTTCAGGCATGGCCATATGCAAATCAGGCTTGACCCTGTGCCTCATGGGAACAGTCCAGCCCGAACTGCCAAGCCATGTCTTTCCTGGACCGGAATCAAGCATCCTAGGACTGGTTTCTGGCTATCAGCCGTCTTCAGCCAGGACAGCTTGACTCCAGTGGTGTGGAGAGCATGGGACTCACGTCTGAGCATACCCATCCCACTCGGGGTGACAAATGCAAAACCAAGAGTTGATGGACAGAATGCAGGACAATGTCATGCATTCACCCCAGTACAGAGATCTGGGCCTAAATCCATCGTTTTTTTGCATTCCACACCACCCCAGTTCAGACATGGCCATATACAAATCATACTGATTTGCATATGGCCATTTCTAAGATTAATTAATGCAGTCTTTCAAGACAACGTTACCACCCTTTACGACATTTGTTAGCGGAGACAGATTGGCCTCCTCCATTTGTTTTGGCTTCTTCACGAGGAGAGGACGTGATTCTCTCGAGTTTTTCTTGTTACGTCTCTGAGGAGGATAAACAAGCTCATGCATCGGAATGGACATCAGCCCTAGAGCAGGCTGTGTATCATAATCAGGTAGGCTGGGATAAGGATTCACCAGCACATGAAATTCCTTTACAATCTATGCCACAGACACAATATCCAATTAAGCGTGAAGCGAAAGCAGCTGGAAATGATATTTTGACCCAGTTGAAATATCAGGGTTTCATTGAACCCTGTGTTTCATCTATGAATAATCCTCTTTTTTCGATATCAAAACCAAATCATACATTTGCAGTACAAAACACACACAGCTCTGAGTTAGTAAATAATATTGTTTGCAAAAAATATACAACAACATTGGACATTTCCAATGGATTTTATAGGCACAATTTGGCTCCTGGTAGCCGTGATTTGACTGCTTTTACTATGGTTGGCAATCAGAAGTGGTTTAAGCATTTGCCTATGGGATACAAGAACAGTCCTGGGGCTTTTGCTGTGCGTGTTGTGTCTCTTTTACATGACATTGATCTGGATGCTTTCTCATATGTTGATGATATTTATCTGATACATGACAAGTTAATACCACATCTTGTATATGTGGATTGCATCATACTGTCTTTTGCCGACTTGGGGTACAAGTTTAATTTTGCTAAGTCACATATCACCTGTTTGGCGGTACTTTTCTTAGGCTCCGAGCTCAATAATGAAGGTAAGGGTTTAGCCTCTCACTTTCTGGAGAAATGTGCACAACTGCAACCTCCGTCCACCTTGAAATTAAAGCAATCCGTGCTGGGACTTTTAAACTTCAAGAGGACATACATTCCTGATTATGCCCAGCGTATCAAACAGCTTTATGCATTGATACAACCCTCTTTTTCGCCTTCCAGATGGCTTCCGGAACATACCTCAATGCTTATGCCAGGGACTGTTGGTTTGACATATTTGACGTTCAATGAAGGTTCAAATTGCTTATAAATCGCATTTGTACAGATCAGCAAAAAAATTGATTATTCACAGTTAAAAAAAGTTTGACAGCGGGCCACATAGCGATTTCTAAAGAATGCTCTCTGGCGCAAGGAAAACGCATTCTTATGGTTTTGCCTGTACCTGCTTTGGAAGCAGTGACAAAGGCAAGTGTTACAAATTCTAAAGCTTTGCACCTGCGTTGGATACAATGGGCGAGTTCTTTGACAACTGCTGATGTCACTTTTATGTTTGATCCTTCTTTGCAGACACAAGAGTTTTTACAATATGAACATGTTCATCCTCCTCCGTTGTCGTGGCTTCCTTTATATCAGTACAAATGTATCATCTATACAGGCGGATCTGCTCAACCGGTGGTCGAGTCAAAGCATACTTATTCGGTGGCTTATGCTGTAGTGACTGTCTCAATTGTAAATGGTGAATTTAAGTCTTCCGTAGTCCATACACAGGTGCTTGGGGACTGCACAGCTGAATTAGCGGAGCTGCGTGCTTTGGTTTTGCTCTAGAATTCACTAATACTGATGTGAACACTCTTGTGTGCGATTCCTACTACTGTGTGTAGGTTTTCAATGACAACCTATTCTTTTGGTCTTAGAATGACAATTGAGACTCTAAAGATAGTGCAATAAAGCATAAAATGCATTTGGGTCTTAGTGGCAGAACTTTAAGAACGTTTGCCACTCACGCATGTTATTCATACTCTTGGCCAACAGCTTGTGGGAGCACATGCTGTTGGTAATTCTTTGACTGATGAGGCAGCCAAATCTGCAGTGTCCACATGTTCAGTCGCAGCAGTGACTAGGTCCCTGACAAAAATTGATAATCATATTCTAGTGGCAATTGCTGCTACAAAGGGCAGGACGGAATTCCTGCAAGGTTTCCCTTCAAAATATTCCTATCATTTGTCACCTGAGCAAGTCTCATTTGCGCCATTACGGTCTGTTGGGGATCGGCTGATTCTTAACGTGGACCGCAGACTTCTTTTGAGTATAGCAGCACATGAAGGCATGGCTTCTATACATGCTGAAGTTTCAGCAACTTTTTCTATTTTACAGTAACGTTATTGTTGGTGTGGTTTATACAAACACACCCGTAATTATGTACTGTCTTGTGACATTTGTCAACAGATTAAACCCTCTACGGTTGCGTGTCCACGACATATACAGCTATACATTTCGAATCTGCCATTTGGTTGTATTTATTATGATCACTGCGGTCCTTTGATATCTGACATATTTTAGTGGCAGTGGATTCATGCCCTCGATTCCTTTGGGTTTGGCCGCAACGTAGTGCTGGCGCTGGAAATTTGTCTGGACTTTTGCCTGTGGCACCTTACATTCTGACCAAGGTCCTGCGTCTGCCTCCAAGGCTTAGAAGGACGCAGTGAGTTCTCTGTGGGTGCTAGTACTGTTTTTAACTCCATGCAGGCGTGAGGGCAATACTATAGTGGAGCAAATTAACCATGACTTAACACAATCTTCGACAGCTAGAGTCTTAGGTACTGGCAGGAGTTAGCTGACTCATTTGTATGGGATACAACGTGCGCTAAATAATCTCCCAAGAAGATATCTGGGTAAGCAGACCCCATACAAAATGCTCTTTGTCATTAAAATGTTTGTGCCAGACCTTGATGGTCTAGACTTTCTGGCAGCTGCTGCAACATTTGACGTAGATAATCATTCTACTATGTTACAGGAACTAGAAACGACCAGTGACACACTGGCTAAATATCATTCACCCTCGTCCACTGAAGCAGCGTTGCTAATTCCTGTTACTGGCTGCCTTCCTAAAGTTGTTGATCTGGTACGAGAAAAAATGGAGAACAAACAAGAATTGGATCCCTCTTATCGTGCACCTGTCCCAGTTCTTGGATTGAAGGGCACTCGTACCGTGATTTTACCTCCTTTGCCAGGCTGCAAGGAAAGCAGATATATTTTATTGACGATGTCAAGTTACACCATATGGCTGATACTGAAAAGTATGAATCCCAGTATTCCAAGCCAAGCCCTTTACTGAATCCGATGGCTTCAACTCTTTCGACTACTCCCCACATAATGAAGGGAGAGTTGGAAACTTGTCTTGATGTTCTGCCTGTTGTACCTTCATCTCATATTAATGCAGATGCTGAGTGTGATTCTCCTCCAGTTGAGGTTGTTATTGACATCCCTGACAGTACCATACATAAAACATCTGTTGCTGCACAGCCTCCATTGTTGCATTTGGGAGCAAGCGGTTATTACATGGATCGGACAATTTTCTCTTATGATTCATCTTCTTCGTCCTCATCTGTGTCATCACCACCGACACGTACCAGTCTTTTCATTGCCTGGTTCAACAAAACGTACGTGGTCCCACCCTGGACATACATTTGGATGGTGCTCATGCTGATGTGTATTGGGTTTGTGACAGTGTTCTTCTTGCTGATCAATTGTTTATTTCAATCAATGGATTATTTGCCTGAACGCTCTGCTGTGAAATGTGTTGATGGAGTTCTGGTTTCCCATATAATGAAAAGAGATCAAGCCATCGTGAACATGTTGGCCTTCTCTGTTGCTGATGGCTTCATTTGGGGTAAAGTTGCATTCAAATCCATGGTCCGATGGAGGTCCTGAACATTCCATACGTGTTTCACTAGGAGATGTGGTATCACAGGACATACATTAAGACAACTGGGATGTTCTGGCCGTTTAATCACTGTTTCTGATTTAAAATATCATGCTGCATTTGATGCTGAGGATTTGTATTTGAATTTGGCCAATTATGCGTATGTATTCTGTTACCTACATTATGGCCATCATTTCTTGTGTAAAACAAACATGATAAGATTATTTTTAATTTTATACAGTGGGAACATTGTCCGACTCTTTTACCGGGGAGTTCTAATACTAGACGGAGTAAGTTCACATACTTTTCTTATTATAATACGTCCAATCCAGAGTCCTATTTCTATAAGTTAAAATAGCCATCTCAATCTAAATTTATATTGAATCACACTAAATTGTTTTATTATAATACCTGTAGGACGGATTTGGCCTTACATGGTTATGATCATTGGAAGGACACCATCGATTTGAAATCCATTTGGGGTACTAAACATTGGCGGGTGTAGGGCACTGAAGTTCTGCTTCATGCATGTCTAATTCTGACTCAAATTTTGTTTTTAAATGACACAGTGCAACAAACTACTTCTTTTAGTTTGGCAATGGCAAACCATTTGAATCTTTCCTCTCTTCTCTCATTAGCTCAGTAAAAAATGTGGCATACACACACATACGATTGATGTGTTGCTTGCCCTGTTTAAAAATGATAGTATCAATAGTTGTAACATCGACCCCCTGGGGGGTTGATGTGGCCAATTAGTTACAATGCCTGTCAGCTGCATTTTCTTAATACAATGACAGGTTTTGTGCAAAGCAGACTGGATCCACATTTCCCACATTCTCATTCAGTCACCACGTATTCAGTGGGTAAATTGTGTCAGCAGTGAATGGAACACTACACACTGTTGTCAGTCAAACAACACCTGTCCCTTTTGTCTGTTGACATCGATTTGCCTGATTTTATTTTAAATCCAAACTCACCTAGATCAAAACAGATAATTTATGAAGCATATAATGAATTGAGGAAACTATCACAGATGGAAGCTACGGTGCGTCTGCGCCAGATTGACCAGGCTGATTTGGAAAAAGTTTGGCCAGTGGAAGATAATAGCATTAATACATTATCTTTCCATATATACACCTTGGATAACGTTGTTATAACTATTGTACAGAATGATGTATCTGTGTTGTATCATGGTCAAAATCAACTGCGCTCTGTAATGCAATTTGCATGGACATTACAAACACCCAAAATGGTTAAAGTTCCATGGGATTATTTGAATGCTTTTGCACTGTTTTCACTGTTTAATTTGACTGATAAACAGAAATGTATGTCCATGAAAGATGCAACTTACATGCTGTTATATATCGAACAATTAGAACAGTTATATTTTTCTGTAGCAGAAACTGATTCAGCCTTGTGTTTACTACATCACGTTATTTCACTGCCCTTCTCACTATTTCAGTTCACATCTTGCATGAAACGCTTCCCGATTGGATGCTATGAGCCCATGGGAAGCGCATTTATTCATGAATTGCGGTCATTGCCTTTCACCTACAGATGTCAGCGGGCAGATAAGGAAGTTTTCCAGAGGAGGATTGCGATTCCACAGTAGGACATTCCCTAGTATGCAGACTGGTTAAATTGCACAGCACATGTAACATGTCGGCACCTATTCTGGCTTATTTTTTAAAAGGTACGTATGTACCAGTTCTTATTCTCGTGCTCACGATGCTTTCAAATGGCAGTTATCTTATTTTGAATGACCACGACTGCCGTGGCTTATGGGCCGGCATACCATATATAGTAACAATTTTGCAACGTGTTACTTGTTGCAGCAATGTCCTTTTTCCACCCCTGCATGGGATTGTAGATAGTTTGCTTTGGCCTTCCATTCTTTGACAACATATTTCAATAAACTAAGCAGACTCAATGTGCTATTGTTTCAACAGGAAATGTCTCTCACATCAGCGTAAGAGACCTTCGAATTACAGCTGGCGAGAACTGCAAATGAGATACACTTGCTACTGAACACAAATCTCCCACTCCATTTTGGAGAATTAATACACCAAATATTTAGCGCTTCTTATACTGAAGGCCTTGCTCATTTTTTCAAACTTGTGAAATCCGGCCTTGTTTCCTCTTTTCATATTATTTTTTGAGTATTACCGGCATTTATTCATTCTATTTTTCCAGCACCTTCAGAGGGTTTCCATTGATTCTCTTGCTGGTGTCCGGCGTGCTGGTACTTCTGCACCTGTTACACAATGGCTGCACATCTTGTGATACTGCACAAACCTGGCGTATTGCAACTGTACCATGACAGAATCCAACAACTATTAGGATGTTTGCCATTGGCAACGCTTGGAGTGAGTTATGGACTTACCTATCGCTTTGCCTACTTCACTTGTGTGCAACCTGTGTTCTATTGCTGACGGTGCCCTTTCTGTTGGGCCTTAGATATCTGCCTCTCCAATACATCCAGCGCTGACCTGGATTATGATCTGATAATCGGTCAATTACTGGCCCATGAACAGGCCTGTTCTGGGGACGCCCGCTTGATGCATGCTTGATCCATGCGGCTGCACTTGGAGTATTGGCAGGCTGTAATAGCTGTGAGGCTGCACAGTGCCTTTTTCAACGGAGTTTCATCGAATATAACGGAAGTTGCCCGGATATGCTCCTGGAGGCATTGGATTATGAGGAGCATGTGTGTTCATTCGAATGACTCAACTGGATGGCATCCCTCTTTGCTATGAATGACCTTTTGGAACAGCTTGCATTCCATGGTTCACATAATCAGGTGAATTTTCTGGACTCTCCCTAATTATATTTTAAACTAGAATTTTGGCATTTTAAAATTTGGCCTTTTTCCATGTTTTTCAATTTTGCTTACTGTTGCATTTTGTTTTTCTAAACGCTACAAACTGCCCATAGGGAGGGTGTAATGTGGCTGATAGGGACATTGTGGACATCGCAAAATTAGCATGAGCCCAGCAGCCATGATGCTGCTTTTGTGCACATTACTACATGGCTTAGATTTTTTGCAAGGCTCTTTACCTTGGAGGCAACCCAATAGATTTAGTAGAAAGTTATGAAGAAAGGAAAGCATTTCCTTTTGGGGGAGTTGTGGATTTTGCCAAATCTGAAAGGCATTGGGGGTGTGGCCAATATCATGCCCGGGTGGCTGCATGGTCCGCAAACTCTGCCGGCCCTAACTAGAATCCTGGATGAAATCCTGTACCTCCTCGCCAACACTGATTGACATCCCGGGGCTGAAGTGCTGGACAAAAGAGCGGTGGGTCTGGAAGAGAGGTTACAGCCTTCTCACAATAAAAAACAGGACCCTTTCGACGTGATGATCAGCGCGCAGGGTTGCTAAGATGGCGGCCGAGATGAGCAAGGAGAAGCCGTAGGCTGCTGCTCCAGAATCCTCATTGGTAGAAACAGTGGTGAGTGTCAACAGCCGGAGAGGAGACTGCTGGACGTCGTTTGGGATTCGAAGTCTTCCCCCGCTCCGGTGCTGAAGGGGAAGCAGGTGTCGACTGTTGATGACCCTGAGGTGAGAGCGGCTGTGCGGAGGGGTTCAGAAGGGGAGGACGCTGTATTGTATCTGCTACACTGAGGACATTTAAATCATCTGTTGTGAAGAATGGGAGTACACAGCAAGTTGTGCGTGTTTTTCCTTTTGTAGTATTATATAGTTGAGTGGGTGGGAGATGGGATGGGCTACAGACCTCTGGGTGGTTTACCCGCACCAGTGTTGTCCTGTTGACGAGTTAAGGAGTGGTGGGGTGCCTGCAGAGTGTGGGGAGGGGGCATGAGAGATGTTGGTTGTTATTTTGGATCTCACATTTGGGGTGAGGCGGGTTTGTTTTGTTTTGAGAAATTGTACACACAGTGATATTGAAGCTAGGTAGCAGAACTGCAAGGTGGCATGCATCATGACATTGAGTAACCAACAGCAGTGGGGAGGGGGAAAGGGACCCGTTGAGGAGTCAGACACAATGCACCACCACAATAGCTACATCTAATACAGGAATGTACTCAATCCTCTCTTGGAACGTGAATGGGATGGGGAGCAAGGTTAAGAGGGGACTAGTGGCTGCATATTTTAAAAGGTTGAAACCTGATGTCATTCTCCTACAAGAGACACACTTAAAAGGCACTCAATGTGGGTTCCTAGGCAGAGGTGCATATAAAACTATGGCCCACGTTGGATTCTCCACCGGGGCAAGGGGCATGGTGATCAGGAAAAAGCCGCCCTTTAGAATAGAACCCACCTGGACAGATCCTAACGGTACATATGTAGCTATCAAAGGGATATGGAATAGAATACACATTACCTTTAATAGTGCGTATGCATCACCTAAGCTCCAAAGGCAAATGATGGACAAGCTCGCAGCGATTTTATTAGAGACTGGGTCAGATACGCACATTATAGGGATAGACTTTAATGATGTAATGGAGTCCTACGATCGACCGCACAACTGTCCCAACAGGGAATCTCAAAGAGACGCATCTCAAATGGTTTGCAGATACATTAGCGCTCACAGACATATGGCGTAGGGAACACCCTCAAACCAGAGCCTATTCCTTTTATTCAGGGGCGCACAAAGCCTTTTCAAGGATAGATTACACATTTGTCCCAGTCAGGGAACTTGGGAGGTACACAAGGTAAAATGTTTGGCAAGGGGCCTCTCTGATCATTCACCCTTGTTGCTCACGGTGGGTTACTGTACACATCAACAGAAGGGGGAATAAAAATTGAACCTGTGGGAACTTATAGACTCTAAGGTCACTAAGGAACTCTGGGTGGACACAGAGTTGTATTTTAGAGAGAACGTGGGGTCGGTGGACTGTTTTGCTATGGGAGGCTTACAAACCACTTTGAGAGACAGGGCACAGAACATTATAGCACACAAGAAACGGAAAGAGGAAGAAGAAATCATGGGGTTTTAATCCCAAGTATTGCAGCTCGAAATACAGGCGAGCACAGGTAGTGTTCCCTCCATGCTCCGCAGCTTACAACCCCTACAGGAATATTTTTTCTTGCCAAAAACGACGCACAGCATGCAGTACAAGCTATGCACCGGCGTCTATATGATGTAGGTGACAAGACTGGTAGGTTGCTGGCATGGCTTAGCAAGAAAAAGCTTGACAGTAGATTGGTTTTGCAGATACAAATGGAGGATGTTCGAACTCATATGATCCAAGGTGCAATAGCCAAGGCCTTTACAGACTATTATGAGGGCTTTTGCACGCAACGTATCCTAGCCGAGCTGCCACACATATTAGTGTGTCTTCGAGAGATACAACTCCCCAAATTAAAGGACGATGAATCCAAGACATTAGATGACAAGATCACAAAAGAAGAAATCATGTCAGTGATGGTCCAACTGAAAACTGGAAAGGCCCCGGTAGTAAATGGGCTACCTCCAGAATTCTTTAAGCAACATACAATGCTTTTTGGCCCGCACCTCCTCCATCTATACTTGGAGGCGCATAAGACGGGAAGCCTCCCCAGGGACTTGTGGACGGCCATGATTGTAGTAATCCCCAAAAAGGACAGGCCACCGCAGGTGTGCAGTTCGTATTGCCCTATCTCCCTCATAAACATAGAGACTAAGATATTAGCTATAATATTGGCAAATAGGCTTGCCGTAGTAATTACTGGCCTCATTCATAGAGACCAGTTTGGCTTTATGCCCAAAAGGTCAATTAGGCTCAACCTAAGGAGACTACATAATTGGTTAGAAGTGGTTAAAAAGAGAGACGATCCACACTTTGTACTCTCTCTTGATGCTGAGAAGGCATTTGACACTGTCCACTGGCCTTTTCTTATGTCAGTCTGGGAGGAGTTTGGGGTTGGTCTGTTATTTAGGCATTGGATTGCTGTCCTTTATGAGAGACCTGTGTCCAGGGTCAGAGTCAATGGAGTAGTGTCACAGGAATTCCCAATACAGGCACTCGTCAGGTTTGCCTGCTATCGCCCTTGCTTTTTGCCCTGGTGTTGGAACCACTTGCCTGTGTGATCAGACTGCACCCGGGCATAACCGGATTTAGTAGTGGAGAAATTGCTGAGACCAACGAACGCATATCCTTGTATGCGGATGACATATGAATGTATGTCACAAATCCAGAGATGCCACTTCCCACAATAATGGACAGCTGTGAGATATATGGTATGCATGCAAAATAGAAAATTAACTGGGGGAAATCATACCTATACCCAGTAGACAAGAGTGGCCTCTATACTGTTGGCTCCAGCCATCTCCATCTAGAACAGGAGGGCATAACATATCTAGGAATTTATGTCACAACAAATGCGACAATGGCACTGGATTGCAATATCTACAGGGTGATCAGGGATTTTCAAGCGGACGTCAAAACGTGGAAGACTCTGCCACTGACGTTGCTAGGTAGGGCAGCACTATACAAAATTATAGTGCTCCCCAAATTCCTTTATGTATTGCAAAATACGTACCAGCTTATACCGGTTGAGGTGTTCAATAAAATTGATGATTTACTACATACGTTTCTCTGGGATGGGAAGCCTCAGAGGATAGCTCTGGCCACTTTACAACGTAATCAATACAATGGCGGTATCTCCCTGCCTGATCTTCGGGCATATTATTGGGCAGCCCACCTAATTGTTGTGAATGAATGGCAGCTTATAGAGAGAGATCACCTCACATATGGTCTTGAACACACACAGTTTACCAAACGCCCACACACACACTACCTATATGGGGGTAAAGGTGCTGCTCAACTCCTGACAGCAACGCAGATTGTTGTAACAGCCTGGAAACAGGCTGAGCAACAAATGAAATGGGATGGCCCAGTCACTAGGGAAACACCACTTTGGGGGGGTAACTGGCTTCCAGAAATCACAAAACTGCGAAGTTTCTGGCAATGGGACTTACTAGGCATTTTGCAACTTAAGGACATATTACCATAAAGAGCTGGTTACTTTCTCACACCTTCAGGCTGAATACGACATGAACAAGACTCAACACTACAAATACCTGCAGCTGACCCATGCATGGCGAGCGCAAAATATAGACACCACTGAGTATGCACCATTGGAGGGGCTACCCCTGATGTTGGAACTAGCAGAGAAGGCTGTTGCCTGGACATATAGGACATTAATTAATAACAAGCCAGACACTTTGTACAAGTTGAGGGGAAATGGCAGTCAGAGTTGGGTGAGCTGGACGACTTAGATTAGGAAATGGCGCTGATGCACACCGAGAGGTGGCCATTAAGTTCAGGCTCTGACTGATTCATTTCAAGTTCCTGCATAGAGCAAACTATGACAGAGTGTGACTACACTGCATAGGGAGGGTGGAACCTCTGATTGCTTGCGTTGTGGGGTGTTGGCAGGCACATTCTTTCACACAGAGTGGGACTGCCATCAGATCCAACAGTATTGGGTCACCATAGTGGGAGAGCTAGGTACTGTCCTGGGAGTGACGATTCCGCTCAACCCAGAGTTTGTTTTGCTGGGAATATCCACTGAAATCGATCTCCCCAAACCAAAGTTAATCGACCTTCAACTAGGATTAGTGGTGGCGAATTGCGACCTGGCCAAGGCGTGGGGGGCAGTGGCAAATCCATCTCTAATTAAATGGAAAAAAACTTGGATATGTATATATTGGAGAAAAGACGACTTATAAAGCAAACGGTTGTCCCCAAAAATTCTGGAAAATATGGAAACTATGGCTTACACATTATGTACTCTCGCTCTGTGATACACAATGATCTCCTATGGCGGGTGTATGGGTTGCGAAACAGGAAGGTGCCCACCATGGTGTATAAGTACATGATGTGGCTACTTGATTGTACACCACTGTTGTTTATGTATTATGCTGCCATCACAATGATTATGCTACTATGTTTTGCTACTGAACAATACCTTTACAATGTACTTAAGAAAATGTTAATAAATGTATTTAAGAAAGAGAAATCTGAAAGGCTATGGAGCATACGAATTGAGAAACTGAAGTATATTGTTTAGAATTTTATGCATTAGTAACTTTTTGCGCTGGAGTTTTTACACATTGCCAAGCACTAGTCACTTTTGTAGAGTAGCACTTGGTACATGTCTGTAGTTCTAGTGAAATGATTGTTGATAAGTCAGGGGGAAATATGTAAGCTTACAATGGTTTATAATTGTATATTTGCATTATTATCCAGGAGTGGCATTGGCACGTAGCACTTAGAACAAAGCAATTTGTCAAAGGATAGTCTTCAGTGAATTAGAAAAAAAACAGGGGTTGGAGTCATAAGAGTGCTACCAGATTTCATGGCAAGGCACCAAATTCGCAGGGGTGGGCTGAGAGAGAAGGACATGGGCATTCCTCAAATGGAGTTGATGTGGAAGTGTGGTTGGGTAAGTGAGGGAATACTAGGGTGTTTTGGAAGGAGTGGGGTAACGCTAGCATTAAAAAGAGCAGGTATATAAGGAAGTGTTGTGCTGGTAGCTCAACTTTAGTAGCTTTCTTATGTCAGAACAGAGTTGGGTTGAGCGGCGAGAGGAGTGGGATTGATAAAATGGTAATTCAATTTAAGAAATGTGAAAATTAATGGTGACACCCTGTAATACCAATGAAATTGTAAATTGTCGTAAATATGGGGGGCTGTTAAGAAGGTTGATATCATGCAGCCCGGAGGTGATATTTCTACTATAGACTCACTTGAAAAATAATAACCCCAATATCTATATTCTGAATCAGTACTCCCAAGCATTATTTGCATCTTCGGGACTGCCGATGAGGTGGGTCATAATCTATTTGAGTAACAGAGTTAACTGGGACATAAAACATGGGATCAGAGATCCCAAAGGTAGATGGCGCTGGGTAAAAAATGTACCTTGTGAAGTTTCATTGAATTTGGTAAACTATTACAGATCCATTAGTGATGAGATTGATACACTAAAACATCTGCATAATATTGTTACGGGTGCAGTAGGGTCCTTCATTCTAGGAGGAGACTTTAATTATATCCAGAGCCTATCTCTTGATACACCCCAATCAAGAAAAAAAATGTAAACCAAGAAAATATTTACTTCTATAGAATTCTACTTTAAATTAATTCATCCTTAAAGAGTGGATCACTCTGGGGTAGCTCAATATACCTATGATTCCCAGCTCTTTAAAGCATCCAATTTTGATTTTGTTATGGTGTCACAAGCTCTAAAGAGGGGTGTTCTGCTATCTGGGCAAATGCTGTTTCAGATCACTTTGCAATCTCGATCTCAATTGAGTTAGATGTAGGTACTGAAGAGAGACAGATGGCAGCTTGACATCTCTGTGCTTACTAATATGGGATGGGTATTAGACATGAAGGAATTTAAAGAAGAATGTTTTTGGGTGAACTCTAAAACGGCATTAAGTTTATTAGTATGGGTGGCTTTTAAAGTCAAGGCACGAGGGTATATCATCTTACATAAAGCTAGTGAGAACAAAGAGGGATGTACAAATAAAGGAATTATAATCAGTAACAAATGTAGCCACAGATGCCTGCATTGCAGTATAGGCTTTAATGTGGCTAAGCAAGATTTAGAAAGGGTAACAAAATCTAAAGGATTTTTTATGCCATGCTAAAGGATGTTTTAGCTCAAGAGCATATCAACAACAAATGTATGAAGAAAATGAACAAATTGGAAAATACCTTGCCTGGACCACTTGTTTAAACAAGACAAGCAAGTAATTAGGCAAATAGAGGATCCCAAGACAAATTTGCTAGTTTCTCAGGAAGATGTGCTGTTGAAGGTAATTTTGCAGCATTACAATAAAATATATGAGGAAAATTTTCCCACTGCAGCTTCTGACATTGAGCAATATTATAGCTCAACACACCTTCCTAGTTTGTCAAGAACAAATTAGGAGGCAATTGTGGCTAAGATAACGGTCTCTGAGGTAGAAGAAGCTCTTCAAAAAATTCCAAATGAAAAGGCCTGCAGGAATGATGGTTTCCTGTCAGATTTTTTAGGACTTTTGCAAAGGATTTAGTACTCTCTTTAGTGGAGTTATTTAATGGGATATTGGAAGGAGAAGAGGTTCCCTTGACTTTTAAAGATTCCAAAAAAGTTTGTTGAAAAAAAAGATAAATGTGCGACAAAAGCAGCTCATATCAGCCAATAAGTCTGTTAAATTCAAATTATAAATTATTGGATACGGTCTGGGCAGCTAGGATTATCTTTGCTGCTCAGATATAAATATCCAAGGACCAGAGTGGATTTGCAGTCAATAGATCAATGACTTCAAATAGGAATTTTTGAATTTAGGCAGTTGATTTTTTCTCTTTGAATCAAAACGATGCAGCAATAATAATGCTGAATGCCTGAGAAGCATATGATTTAGTGAATTGGGATGCTTTACAATTTGGATTCCCATTGCAGTTTAGAACTATGATTAGGGAACGTTATCAAGGTGGACAAGCCAGAATAGTGATTAATTCAAAAGTTAGAGGACTTCCTATTTTTCTTTTTTTCCTTGGGAGATGGGGCAGCCTACCCAGACAAGTGAGGTACCTTTGGAAAATGCGGGGTGGGTGGAAGTTTGTGGATCCACACAGATTCCAGAACTTTTCATTATAGAAATATGAGGAAAATGTGTTTATTTTTTACAAAGTTTGTGGTTTGAAAGGGATTCTGGGTAGCAGAACCTGGGGCTAGCCACTCAAGTCACCCCTTTCTGGACTCCTCTAGGTGTCTAGTTGTACAAAATATGAAGGTTTACTAGGGTTCCTAGGGCTCAAAATCCATAGCTAGGCACTTTGCAAAAAAAGGGTCTGTTTTCACTGTAGAAATGTGGTGTGTTCGCTTTGCATTTTGGGCCATTTCCTGTCGCCGGCACTAGGCCTCCCCGCCCAAGTGAGGTACCATTTTATTTGGGAGACTTAAGGGAACACAGAATTGTACAGCAACTGTTATTCCTATATGAATTTCTAGGCATTTCTTCCTTCCAAATGTAAGACAATGTGTAAAAAAGAAGTCACTTTGAAAACATTTCCTATAATTTACATGCTAATATTGGGACCCACAATTTTGGAGATGTGCAAATAACTACTGCTTCTAAACTCTATCTTTTGTTCCCATATCGGAAATACATAGGTTTCCTTGATACCTATTCATCACTCTTAATATTTTACCAAATGAATTGCTATATAGGCGGTATTCAATGATACACCATTGCAAGACACAGCTCAGTTATTGGCACTGGGTTCCTTGGGTTCTTGGTGAACCTACAAGTCCTATATATCCTCACAACCAGATGTGTCCAGTGGATGTAACAGTATATTTCTTTAAAAATTCTGTCATACTTAGAAGAAGTTACAGGTGAAAATGTTGCCAAACAAAGCTGTTTTTTTCAACTCATTTTCAATTTTTCTTATTTTCAACTGTTAGTTTCTATAAAAGAAAACCTTGAATGATCTACACAAATGACCCTAGCTAAATTCAGAATTTTGCCTGCTTTTCTGAAATGTTTAGCTATCCAGGATCCATTATTGCTTTCATACCCATTTCCACAACTAACTGGAAGGCGGTTGAAAGCACAAAAAATAGCAAAACTGGGTTATGTTCCAGTAAAATGACAAAATTGTGTAAAGAAGTGTGGTTTTCTGACAAAAGTCTATCACACCCTGGAAGCTGTGAGAATGGGGATTTCAGCAAGGAAAAAACAGGTGCTCCTGGAGTTTTGTCGTTTCTAAGTGGCACTTTCCTGATAATTGTCAGACTATGAATAGTTGACAATATGTTATTCTAACCCCAACCTATTGATGTTGATCTACTAACATATCTCTGTGTGTCCCTATATCCTTTTTAGTGACACAACATGTTGGTAACCATGTTGTTATGTTCCTTTTTTGTGAATAGAGCTGAGCCTTTAGATGTGTAACTAGACCATTGCACTGGTCTTCCCTAACCACCCTGTCAGTATCATGTTGACATATGACCAAACATGTCCTATTTTGTCCTTTAGCTAAGTCAGGTGCCACAGGACATCCACAGGCCTCTGACACTTTACAAAGGAAAATGTACATTTTGCAAAGTGTCTCTTACATATGTATTTGTCAACATTATTTATCTTTATGTAGAATAGAGAATGTAAAATGTCTGCTATCTGATGATTTTTTTTTACTAACAAAACATAGATTGAATCTATAGTCATTTCATAAAGAAACTTTAGAGTTTGGATGTTCTCCATGTAAATCAGTTTAATTCAGCCTGGAGTAATTTGACTGTCAATACATGTAGCAAGTATATGTTAAATAACATGTAGCCTTCATATTTAGAAATTATTAGGTACCTTCATGCTTAATATAGTATAATATATTTTGCAATCAGCAATATACGGAAAATAACAAAACGTTTTGTTTTTTGTTAAGAGTACACTGCCGATCTTCACCTTGAGGTTAACATACATTTTATGACTGATATATTTAACAGTATTTTAATTCTAAAGTTAATGTATGGGGTAAAGCATAATACTCAAGCAAGATGGTGGCTCTCTAGAGGAGCCCCCAACAAGGACACCCTACTGGGTCCTCTCCTCGTCCATCAGAGTGATATTATTGGGGACTAAAGGTGGAGAGGCCAGCCCGGATCCCTTTCAGCTTTGTGAGAAGCTGTAATGCTGCCAGGCCTGACAATGAATGTAGCTTCTGTCTGCTGATAGGTCAGAGACCTGTTGCTTTGCTTCCATCATAAGGCGTGACACCAGAGAATTCCAAAGGACCTGCAGCAGCACACTGTCATGGGGTAAAACACTCAGTCGCTTTCCCTCACCTAAGGGACTGCGGGGAGACTGCAACAGACACCAACCAACTACTGCCTATCCCAGAGGGGATAATGACCATTCACAACACAACTTATGAATGACTCCAGGAGGCAGTGGACTGACAGTGAGATCCACTTACCCGACCACCAGAGATGGCATGGGGATTGCTATCAGCTACCAGACAAAACCTCCCTTCACATGTCACACAGAATACCCTCTCTATACTCCCATATCAGGGGACTCTGTGTGGCCCTACCTCGTCATCTGCACTCCATTCAGCTGTGTGACAAAGGTGATTCTGTATTGATCTAGGTGGTGTGAGAGGACGCTGTGCCCGCCCGGATTTATCTTCAACATATTCATGAGCTACTCATGAGCTTCAGGACAAAACCATTTAATAACCCATCATCTGTTGGATTCCATCTGGGACCAAACTCACAAGGTGAGCAAACCAGATGAGCTTCACCCTAGTTCTATTAAGAATGGTCTAAACACATGAGTCCTAAGTTCAAATTTTCCCTTTATGCAGGCTATACACAGACTATCTTTTTACTTGTCCTGATGAAGATTCTAGTTTGTTGCTCTCATATTGCACGACAATAAAGGGTTGAAATGTCGACGCATGACCCGAAGCAGTATAATCCAACCTGACCATCATAAATAGAAGGAATAGTATTCCAGGTCATCCGGAGATTTTCACCATGTTTTCAAGCTGTGCCTAAATGTAGTTATTTCGATGTATTCATGTACCTATTGCATTACATTATGTGATATATGTAAAATACACCTCACTTTTCCTTTGTTTCATTTTCATATTTATGTCTATATGTGCCTCATTGATATATGATTTTTTTCATATACGGTCTAAATACGCTTCCAAATAGTACAATTAATTTGTGTCTTCTTTCATCCTGTTTTTTAAAATATGTGTTTAGATAGATTTGAATATAACATTAAATGTAATCCCGCGCTAGAAAGAGATAAAAAAGTTTTAAAGGTTCTTCACATTACTGTGTATCCCCGTTGTTTAATACTGAATTTCAAGAGCAGACGCTGGTCTACGAGGGTTTGTTCTCTCAAACTGTACATTTTGATGTGCAATATCTGACACACTTTCATATATAGAACAGTATATTGCACGATTACTACATGGGCAAGAAGATATATCCTTTCTAAGAGTAGCCACCACACCTTTTGACAACTCATTAAATGAGAAGCTAAACAAACTTGAGAAATTATAAAAGAAACTAATAAGGACTAGATTGCATGGACATTTACTGACAAAGTATCATCCCTGTGGGATTAAAAGTAAAAAATGAGCCAGCGATCTTTATAGATGTTCCCAAATTCTGAGAGAACTTTCGTTTTGTTGCCAACAACTGCTCTAGGCACTGGATGGTGCTTGGAGTGGAGAGGGCATTAGAATACATTAATGCAAAAGAAGCTCTAGAAAGATTGGACAAAAGGATTGGAGAATCCAATACCGTCACACTCAATAGAAAGCTAGACAAACTTGCCAAAGATATAAGAACTTATGACACAAAATCACCTATCCTTACTCTTCAGACAAGTATTAAGAACAAGACAATCAGGGCCACTTTGTACACACAGGAAGACAGGATGGTCGGAAATACAAAACCATTTCCAAATCATCTTACTCCAGTGGCACAGATAGTGACTATGAATGCACTAGTTCTAACTCCAGCAGACAACAACCCCACCCAGGCCCAAGCTTTCGGGGGCCTAACTGTACTGAGTTAACATTGGGTCCTTTTTTAGGGGAAATAGATGGATAACACACAGGGGTGGAGGACCACCACAGGGTTGGTCGGGGGACAGAGAACAGAACACGGGTTGGAACAGAGGCAGGGCCAGGACCAGGAGACGAGTGAAGTTTTATCCTCAGACACATAGGTAAACATAATCCAGATGACAAGTCTAACGATGGTAGGTGAGACAGAGTCCATGCAAAAAACATTTTATCCACAGAAAGGATTGCTTCTAATCAGACAACAAACCATCTAGTGAGAACAGAAATAGAGACTACTCAAAATCCATCAGGGAAAATGCGTGACACTAACACAGCACATACCAATACTATTATTAACCTCTCCAAGTAATGTTTATCATCCTCTGAATTTGTCAGTCCTCTCTAAAGGCCTAAGTTATGTACCTACTGCCCCCTCTAATAGCTTTACTACTAAGATAGAGTTACATAGTTTTTGTAGGAAGGTAAGTTTACAGGACTGTTATCATAAAAACCATAATCCAACATATGAAAGTAAATGCCCCGCAACACTACTTCGTACACCTTCCACATTCTCCCCACCCACATGCATGATGGCCAATAAAATCCTGCATTTGAGTAAGTGGCGATGCAGAATGTACTGAAATTGTTTGATAAGAAAAATATACAAAACACCATCAGCACAGAATAGAGAATGAGTTAAGAAACACTGTAACAAAACCAAGAAGTAGTGATCAAGCCAGCTGACAAAGGGGGCTCCATTATCATCCAAAATAGAGAGAATAGTCACATTTACAAGTGGTTGAAAATTACAGAAAAATACCAGGAGACCCGACTAAGGAAGTCGCTAAACTTATACACCAACTAACCACAACAGGGGTAGAACAAGGATTTCTGAGTGAGCGAGAGTTTGGTTATCTCAACCAGAAAGAACTTCGCATTCCCACTATTTATACACTTCCTAAGGTGCATAAAGATACGGATAATCCCCCAGGAAGGCCTACTGTGTCGGGATGTGGCTCAGTATTGGCTTTGTTGGTATATATATATTTTTTGGAATTCTTTTTATTGATTACAGGTGAAATTCAAAAGCCATGCAATCACATACTACTACTTTTTTGCACATTACACGCCTCTAGGCACAATAAACTCTAATCAAGGATTATACAGTTAATACTTTTTAAATAGATAACCTCAGCTGGCAGTGTTTCTGTCTTCATTCAACTCACCTTGAGTCGGTGTCTGACTCAACTGGGGGTGGGGTGCAGATGAGTCCCCTGTGTGTGTTCAATGATCCCCACATTCGTTCCCACTTTTTGGGGCATCCGCAATGGATATATACCGCCCTTTCTGCTAGAAAAGTCCCATCCATGTCTCTACACCGCTCTCGATATGTCAAGTAGCTTTGGGCACCCCAGTGTTGAGCTATTTTGCATTTGGCTAACATCATTCCCAGTGTCACCCAGTCCTGTGCCATATGGTTAAGGTCAGTCGGCTCCCAGATATTTAAAAGACACCTCTTGGGTTCCAGCTGGACGGTTTCTCCGCTAACTTGCATGATAGTTCGCCTAATTTTTTCCCAGTAGGTTGTTATCACTGGGCACTCCCATGACGTGTGGTAGAACATGCCAACCGCCCCACATTGCCTTAAGCAGAGTGTATTCTCGGCCTTTCCTATCCTTTGTAGTGTAACTCTTGTGTAATAAATGATGTGCAAGATATTTAGTTGTACTAATCTTAATTTGGAAGACACTGCTACTTCACGTGGAGCAGCGAACACCGCTTGCCAGTTGGTACCATCTAAGTCTCCCACCTCCGTCCGCCACTTTTCCCAGAGAGATTCCATGGGATCTCTCCGATTATTGATAATATTGCAATATGTGAGGGAGATAGCCTTCTTTGCCAGTGCTTTCTGTCAACAGCCTATCTTCCAATGGGGAGGCCTCAGGGAGAGTAGTTTCCGCTGGAATAACTGCCTTCAGTGCCTGCCTAGTTTGAGTGTATCTAAATGCCTCAGTTAAATCTAGCTTGTATTGTTTTCGTAGGTGGGCGAACGTGACAACATCACCTTTGCTCCACAAATCCCTCACTGTAGAGATTCTGATGGAGTCCCAACACTTGAAGCCTTTACTATTCCCAAGGATACCCAGTTTTGGTGTGTCCCATAGTGGGTTGAGCTGAGTTATAACCCCATCCCATCTCTGATTCCTACGGGCTATCTGCCAAATTTTGATTGTGTGCGCTGTGGGGCCTAGGAACAATGGGTTACGCTTTGTGGTGTAAAGCACCCTCATTATTCCTCCCTCTCCCAAGCTGTGTCTGTCTGCACTAAATGCGGCATGATTGATCTGGGTGTATTAATGTCGTGAGATGGGCATCAGTGTTACCACGAGTAGTTTAGCGAGGATCTTTGCCTTTGCATTTAGTAGGAACGTAGGCCGGTATGATGTACATTCATCGGCTGGCTTGCTGGGTTTATGTATAGCCAGTATAGATGCTGTGCGTTGGTACCAGAGGAGCTCCCCTGCGTCTAAGCTGGCTTCATAAATACTCAATAGATGCAGCATAATACTGGTGGCCATCTGCTTATAGAGTTCTATAGGTATGCCATTGGACCCTAATGCCTTTCCTGATTTTATTGCTCCAATCCCTAGTAATAGTTTGTCTGTCATGAGGTCTATTTCAAGTGTCTGAGCCTTTTCTGATGTAAGTTTTTTTTTAGATATCTTTTCCGAATGCCTGTGCATCTTCAACAGTGTTAGATGAGGTCGATGTATAAACTCTTCTATAATGCTGCACTAGTGTATTTGCTATGTTCTGTGGGTCAGTTATGATCTCTCCTTCCTCCGTTTGGATTTGCGCCACACATCGACTAGCCCATTCCCGTTTGTCTAGCCAAGCTAGCAACTTTCTCACCTTATCCCCAACCTCATATCTTTTGTGTTGTGTGGCTACGAGCCTGGCCTTTGCTTCCTCCCATGGGTGCTCCCTATAGGCTTGTTGTTGCAAGTGGAGATCCTGAGATCTGTCCGCAGTGTTGTTTAGTGTATGTAGACTTTCCGCCTGGGCAACATCCTGTTCTAAGGCTTCGATCTGTTTTTGTTTGTACTTCTCATGGCCCGAGATTAGTGAGATCGCTGGCTCCGGAGAACTGTCTTGTACGCTTCCCATAGTATTACCTGAATCGTAACCGAGTGTTCATTATCCTGGAATTATTATAGCATCATGGCCACCATGCCCTTACTGATCTGAGGGTTTTTAAGGAACCCGGGATATATTGTGTAAGTCCGTCGCCAGGCTGCAGAATGACACATGTATTTAAGCAACACAGGGGAATGATCGGAAAACCCCCTAGGCAAATGATTATGTTTTGTATGTTCCCCGAACTATCCCCTAAAGTGAGTATGTAGTCTATCTGGGATAGAGTGTTGTGTACTTCAAAGTGGAAGGTGTACTGGTGCCCTGAGGGGTAGCGGAAATGCCACACATCTTCGAGGCCAATAGTCTCAAGAAATTCCGCAAAGCGTAATGGTGCTGCATTAGGCTCCATAGTGGGTTGACTGTATAGCCTCCCATCGATGATGGAATTAAAGTCTCCTCCTATGAGGAGTTCTCCTTCCGGGAGAGTGAGCAGGAAGGCAACAAGGTCAGGGGGCGCTATCAAATGGAGAGCCGGTGGGATATATACCGAGATTTTATTATATGCCCATCCCTCCCATGGAAGGCATGGCTTGGCAGTTCGGGCTGGACTGTTCCCATGAGGCACAGGGTCAGACTGATTTGCATATGGCCATGTCTGAACTGGGGTGGCAGAGTGGGCTAAAGAATAGTGATGGATTAAACCCAGATCTGTTGACTGTGTATGAGTTTTTGATTGGTTCAGATGCTCTGTCCATCACCACCCCCTTTTGTACCGCTTCATCCCTCCCATTGGCAGGTGATGGCAGCAAATCACCCCTGGTCGTCTGTTTAATAACCAGTGGAAATTGTTTCCGCACAAGAATACCCACTCCTGTGAGCCTGATGTGAACTCCAAGTGTGCCACCATCTGGAAACCCCATATGTCTAAGCCCTTACATGCAGAGCCCACCAGGTGCGTTTATTAGATCAGGGCCACTGCCGGTGCATGGCGCTTAAGATACTGCAGGACTAGCCCTCTCTTTATTTTGTCCCCTAACCCATTCACGTTCCATATAAGCAGTGATAGGTAGGAGCTATCCACTGTGGCAAATACTGTTGTGGCAGTATTGTTATTTCCAAAGCCCTGTCGACACTATCATGGCTTGTGGGTCCATTGTAGAGAACTATATGGTTACATAGCATAAGCATGGCATGCAAGTAGTATAATTGCAACAGAACCTTTTGCAAACATATGAACCAAAAAAACAATAAACTAGATAACGTACCCTCCCCACCCACCCCCTCCCTGCCTTCCTTCATGATGGACACATAGTTACCCGCCTCCCCATCTTCACAAAGTATGTTGGTCCCATCCCCAGTACCTTGATGGGGGTAGAGTCCTCCGAAACCCTTCTAACACCCCCAGTTCTACTGTGTATAGAATAGGTAGAATCACATTGTTTAACTAATACTTGTAGTCCATAAGTGGGCAAAATTTTAGTAGGCTTACAGGTCACAGCGTGCACCCAAGGGTATGTCCATGCTCTGTCAGTTTCTTAGAGGTGGCTGCCCCAGTGTCTCCATGGCAATGGTGCTGATCAAGGCCACCGCTCTTGTGCTTTGATTATTGATCAGTCAGGCATACTCTGGGTCATCTCTGCAATGCGAAAGCAGTCACTCCCCTCCCCCCGTCTGCTGCGAACCTCCCTGTGTCCCTGTCTCGATGGAGTCTCCTGATGCTTCTTCCAGTCAGCGTTGCGCGTGGCTTCAATTAGATTGTCCAGATCCGGTGGCTCTGCGCCATCCCTCCAGCCAGTCTTGGGCTTCCTCTGGCATAGAAAAGAACCATGTTTTGCCTTCTGCTTCCACTCATAGCTTTGCCGGAAACAACATCGCATTTTTAAGCTCAAAGATCCGGAGTTCCTTCTTTACCTCCAGAAATCCTCTCCTTTTCTTCGTGACCCTCGCCAGGTAGTCTCGTAATATTGTTATCATACTTTTCTCAAATCGTATCGGAGGGGTGATCATTTCGATCTCGAAAATTGAAGATTCAAGCCGGGTTGGATCTCGGGGGGGGGGCCTTGTCTGTGTCTCCCCCCTGGAACCTGGTGGGCCCTCTCCACCAAAAATTAGTTGGAGAAACATTGTGGCTGGAGGTTGCTCTTTACTAGATCTTCTACTAGTAAGTCAAGTGCTGTTATTGGTGTGGCTGTTCCACCACACCAATAAGTCATATATTATTTTTTCTCGAGCACCCTTCTGGGTCGTCAAGTTTGGCGGCTATGATCTTTTTCTCTGCTTCCAGTTGGTATACTTATTTTTCAAGAGTGGCTGTTTCGCTGGTAAGATTCGATCTCATCTTTTCGACCCCCATCACTCTGGTTGACATTTTCTGAAAATCCGCCCTAATCAGTGAAAGTTCCATCGAGAGTGATCCTATCCGCGAATGAAGAGAGGAGTGCACATTTTGTAAGATCATCATTATGTCTTGTAGCATGACTTCAGTGTCAGCTGCCATTTTGGGGTTTGCTGTACTCATATTAGAGTAGAATCGTAGGTGGTACTCACTGACGCCTGCCTGTGCGCTCTAAGGCACATGCGGCCTATCGGGTTTCCCACCCCCGAGTCGATATTACTCTCTCGGTTTGTCAGTGGTCTGTATAGTCCTATATTATAATCCCCTCCAGTGAGCTTGTGTTCTGTGGTCACCACTTAGTATTGGCAATCAATGTATGAGGGCTTGTTTCACACCAAGGTACTGGAGTCCAGGAGGGTGCAAAGCCCATCACAGCTTTGTCTAGGCGTCTTCAGAAGGGAGGGCACCTCCCGTCACCCTGTCGCTCGGCCCACTCGGTCCCAATCACAATGCCAACAACGCCGGGAAGGAGGATGAGCTATGATTCTCTGAGGAGCCATCAGTGTAGTTTGGGACTCAGAACCTTCAGATCAGGCCGGCCCCCACCAGGCTCTCGATATGTCTTCCCAGGTGAGGTACCAGCCAGCCGCTAATAGCCTCACTCATAGCTCCACGTCATGTGTTTTGCTGTGTTGCAGCCTTTAATAAGTGCATGCTGCTGTAGTGTTCTCGCGCCTGGCAGCACAGCCCGGCCCGGATGAAGAAGGGAGCCTGGGAGCACAGCATGGATCCTGCCTGCGCCAATAGACTCTGCCGCAGTCTTGGCCCCCAATCAGCAGCCGCCAGTGTTAGTTTGTGATACCACTGGCTCCGCCAGGCCCAGGCTGCTTCAGAGGAGGCGAGCTTTGCTGGTAGCCACCGGGTGCCGCTTCAATCACCGGAGCTGCGCGCCAACTCAAGTCCCCGACTCCGGCGTGATGCGTAGGCTGTATCTCGTCTCACCTGCATCACGTAATCAAAGGGCGGTGCACGGGGTTCTCGCATGCTGCATCGGGTGCCCCTCTGCTTCAGATTTGAATTCCACTACATGGAGTAGGATCTTGCCTCCGGATTATTAATCAGATTGTCGGGGAAGCTGGTCGGACGATGGAGCCTCCTTTGGCAGAGGCCATGTTCGTTGGCTGCTAGCTATGCCCCCCCTTTGTCGGTATTTGACATCTTCCTACAACCATGGGTACCCAAGACCAGTTCCTACATCAGTGATACAATGGAGGTTTCCCATTTGACAATGATAAACAACTATTGGCAACCCTTGATGTGGCCTCCGCTATACATGAGTATTCAACAGATAAAAGCATTGCAATTAGTGCATGAGGTCTTGGAACGTAGGGAGAGACCTCACTTGGCACCAACAGACTTCATTATTGGTCTATTAGAAGTACCCATGACTAAGAATTTCTTTACATTTCAAAAGGAGTTATTTTACCAAACCAAGGGAGTGGCTACGGGGCTGGCTTTGCCCCAGACATAGCTAGTTTGTACATGGACCATTATGAGGACAAATACATCTCCAACCTCGATAACCCTTTCATAGAGAATATTACTCTGTGGAAGAGGTATATCAATGATGTCCTCATGATCTGGACAGGTAATTCTGATGCCCTAGAGGAATTATGTGGGTGGATCAACAGTAGATCAAGAGACATACAGCTCACAATGGCATATAGTGAAGAACAGAACATTTTCTTGATCTCACTAAACAGACTGAAGAGAAGATGCTATACTCCACATGAACTGCTGGGGAACCAACCCTGACCATACTGGAAGCACTGGGAGGAAGGGGTGTAAGGTCTCCCTGCTATTGCATGGTTTCTTATTTCTTGTCCATGAGTGGACCCAGCTATTGGATCATGCAGTTAAGGAGGGGTAATTTCTTTGGGATGTGATATTGCAGGTGAGGGAGGTTGGCCGGTATTTAGAACTCATGAGTGTGGGTAGATATTGTGTTTTGTTGTATTTAGGGGTTTAGCTGGGGGAGGAAATTGTATTGGTTTGGAGATGTGTTGTCTTGAAAGGTCAAGTTTGCCAGAAGCTTTGCAAATGTGTTTACTAGCAGGCCAGTATGCATGGTGTCAAGATAAGAGTGGCCCTTATGACCCTTTCACCAGGTGGGAGGGAGCAGCACAGGCGGGGACATTTTAAAGTATATCTAATGGGGTGAAGCTTTTCTTCTGGATTACTAGGGTACTGCATGACTACACTAAATGATACAGAGCTCAGGCTTTCCTATGACGATACAGGGCGGGCATAGCAATGCTACAGGAGACCCACTGGGTTGAGGATGAAGCTGACAAGTTAAAGAAAAAAAAGTAGGCTAGTTATATTCTTCTACATACTCTACATACACCAGGGGTGTGTCTATACGGATAGGTCTGGGAGTGCTATTTCAACATACAGATGACCGGCCGATTGGAGGGGTAGCACATCCTGCTTTATGAGCTTCTGCATGGAATGGAGGTGTGCCTGCTAAATGTGTATGCCCCTAATCATGATGACACAAATTACTTTGTGAAACACCAAAGACCAGTTGGCCAATATATGGGTGCCCTGTTAGTCTGGACAGGTAAATGTAGGTGTATCTTTGATGGTCAATTTAACAGGAATGCCCAGTGGAGTTGACAAAGCTAGACATAGCAGATGTATTGACTGAAGTCATTGAGCAGGTGGATTCTATAGATATCTGGAGAACTCAATCCTACGGGTGGGTGGAATTTGCGTAGTCGTGCTACGCAAATTCTCGCAAAATTGTTAAAAATCTCCACTACTACGTGAAAATTGAATTGCTTGCCCCGCACGTTTGCGATGTATTTTTGCATGCTCACGGGGAAATATCCCGCTAACTTGCCTATGCTCACGATGCTTATTTCCTGTTCCTGGTCGCGTACTGCATGCTCCTGCCCGTTCGCGATGAGTATTTCCTGTTTGAAACGCTTATTACGTGTTTGCGACGCTTTTTGGTTTCTCGCGGGAGAAATATCATGAAAACTTGCCCATGCGGTCGCAATGGGCGTGGCTATCTTATTTTTCACCCTATTGCTATAGTTCTGGGCCTGATTTTCTATCCTCCCTCTATCTTTGCAATCCTTTGCTTCTGTACAGTTGTTTTAATCTCTTTTTATTTATTCTCTATCTCTCGATTTTTCTGAATGTATATTTTGAGTTTTTTAAGCTTTTTTGCGACTTTTTCTACTATTTTTTCACTCTTTTTCTATAACTTGCTTTTTTCATTTCTTTTACTTACTTTTCTAATTCCTCCATTTTCGTTTCCACCCCCCCGAGTCCCAGAACCATACCCAAGGGAGAGAGCAAGGGCAACAAGGGAAAGTGTAAGGGGTGCAGGCACAGGCCTTATTTGTTGAGGTGGAGGTGGCCACCCTTGCTTTTTTTGTACAACGCCACCTCCCCTATCCCGAGCAGCAGGAGGCAGCCCTGTGTCCAGACTCCGGGAGCATCGCCAGCGGTGGGCAAAGGTGCGCCGGGCAGTGTTTCGCTGCTCTGGTGTCTGGCGCACCGATACCCAACTGACGCACTGGTGGTCCAATATCCTAGAACGGGAGCAGGACCCGCTGGATCTGCTAGGAGTGGAGGTCCTGGGGTTTGGTGAGTATCTATTTAATATTACTTCTTTGTGTTCTTATGCTCTGTCTTATATATTGCAAATATATGTTTTTTCCGAACAGCTGTTGCTTACATTGCAGGTAAATTAAGTTTAAAAATCTTCTGTTATTGTTATGACACCGGTGCTAGGTGCTACTAATCTTACTTGTTTGCAATTTTGCGCTCGCTTGGCCTGATTATGTAAGAGTTTATTTTAGAGAACTTAAATTAGGTAATGCTAGAGAGACTCCAGTCCTTCCTTTGTCCTTCTGCCGCTAAGAAGAAATAGTGGTGGATTTATAGTTTTAGTTACTTATCAGTATTAGTCATTTTTTAGCGGTCTGCATGACGCATTCTCTGTCACGTCACGTGCTGATGAATGCTGCTTACTCCAGTCCTGAGTAGGATCTTTTGTAGTTTATTTAGTGAGTGTTAATAGGCTTATCACTAGCAAAAAATCAGCAGCAACCAACCAACAATTTGCTGTATGTAAAAATGTATGCATGTGTCCTCCATCTTGAGGGCTAAAATTAATGGAAATGCAGACTTTGTGAACAATAGGCCCGTCCGGAATAGGTGGGCTAGGTCAGGTGGTACTTAGGCTTAGTAAGTATTCTGGAATCAGAATGGATCACTGGATTATTTATTGGGGTCAATTTCCCCAGTCCTGTTTGTGGAGTGACTACCTATCCGTGGGATCGATCAGGGTTTTCCCTGGGTGCACATTTGTTTTTGGGCTAAGTGTAACCCATCCTGTGACCTGTCAATCAGTAGGCTTGGATTTAGGTACTAGGGCCTGTCTGACCACATGTATCTGACTTGGAGTTGATGCAGAGTTCATCTTGGATGAATCGGACAGCAATGATACACGTTTTTGAGTGCATGCACGTGTCACATGGACATCATTGATATCATATTTACCGATATTCTCATTATTATACGTGCAGTTGTTACATCGATTACTCAGTTATGGGGTACATCAACATTGGATCTACTAGTATTGACATCATTGTGCATGCATAGGTTACAGCATACATCAGTATTGCATTTACTGCTATTGACATAATTGTGCGTGCATAAGATATAGCATATATTGATATAGCATTTATTGGTACGGCCTCTGCCATGTGTGCATACATCAGGGGGTACATTGCTGTTTATCAATCCTAACAGCTTTATACATAACAAATCAGATTTTGTGGTATATCTGCACCAAGAAAGTTGCACAACAAAGGGGTAACATGAATGGTACTCTGTGACTGACTTTTATGTGCGTAAATGTCTCACCTCCACTGGTTTACAACTACAAAGCCACATATTTGTATACTGTCTTGATGTCTAGTCCAACAGTATTCACATATAGGTGGATTGATATCACTTGAATACACTTGTGAGTTAAATGGCTCCCTCTGGCAATGTGGACATAGGTGAGGTTAACCTGAAAATAGATTTTTTCACTCAGTGCACATGTACAGATGCATATGTTTGTTCTGCATTTCTTCTGAAAGTGTAAATTTGGCTTGTACATATTAAGTAATTGTGAAAAACTTACTATTTAAAGCACATACATTGCATACCATATAGCTTAATATTCAAGTTTATCTTAAAGTTTCATGTTGGCTGGGCTGCTTTTCCCCGGAATGCTAACTGCAGCAGTTACATCTCACGCACCGCCGACGAGGTGGACCCCTCGGCTGGCAATCAGTACTCCATTGCCGTCATGGCAGCAGGATTGTGCCACGCATATTTAGATCTCACAGTTGAACTGGAGGTGTCCTGGTGGCTGTTTCCTGATGGCTGGATGCTGCTGTGTGACACGGTCTCAATGTACTATTCCTGTGTCCAATGGATGGTTGCAAAATAAACACACCTAATGTCTGTTGGCTAATTCTCTTCACATGCATACTACCAAATAAAACACCCCCCCATCAGACCATGATCCTTTGCCACTCGCCACAGCACTCTGAAAACTGTCCAGATGTCCCAGGAACCTTTACCATTATTTTTGTCCTGTTACTTGTTCCTTTTACCACTTTTTTCCAGTTTTGACTCAGTTATTTGGTTAACTCAATATAATTTACAAATGCCAGGGTAGGAAACCTCACATTTGTCAGAGGGGAAATTGTGAAAGTAGAGCCACAATTGTTTGAGCCCAAATACAATATACAACCAGTGCACAGTAAAGGAAAATGTGGACCAGAATAGTTGACAGAGTTATAGCTGCAGATTCCAATGTGTGCACACATTAGGAGTTTAGGAAGTGGTGGAACATCTTGCTGGGGGCGGTTCCGTACCCTGGTCTCTAAGCACATCCATGCAGACTGGGGGTGTATTCTCCCAGGCCCCCTTTAAATCTGTGGCCCTGGGAGGGGGAGGTATTCCAGATCCTGCACCCTGAAGGCTTGATAAGAATCCATGGGGGGGTGGAGACTGGTAAGTTACACCTTTCAATGTGTCACTAAACCTAAGTCTCCTTGTTGCTTTTAAT
Organism: Lissotriton helveticus; assembly: GCF_964261635.1. Lineage (NCBI taxonomy): Eukaryota > Metazoa > Chordata > Amphibia > Caudata > Salamandridae > Lissotriton > Lissotriton helveticus. Next base: position 66,321,292 of record NC_136062.1, read on the forward strand.
GTAGCTCCTGCCAATGTGTTCACCCCTTTTTCAAACATAGAAACCTTGATATACTTGTAGTGAATAGTCACTTGTTGGCAGAAATGTGTTTTGCTGTGTTCAAGATTGCAGGTCTCAATCTCCATCACATTTCACATGATGTCATGTTGCTTGGAAATGTGTCTACATCAGATAACAATCTTCATATATATGTTTCCTTTTGTAAATGGTATCCCCTCTTTTACTGCATATTATCACTAGTCATGGTCATCTTACAAGATAACAAGTCATGGAAATGTTACATAAAAATGACTACCACAACAATGATGCCTGGTTTCTATTTTGTGAAAATAAGATTGCAATATCATTTGTTAGTTCTCTGTACTTTCATTAATCCACATCTGTTTAATTGACAAGTATTCATCAAGTCATAGGTGATGCTCTCTCATGAAATGCGTTTGAGGGCAATTGATTATGTTGTCCATTACTTGTTATGGATTAGAAATGATTTTATTTGTCTCACTAATCAAACTGTGTTGAGCTAGAAATGTTAAGGTGTGTCCTTTGGTATGCTGAATACAAGTGCTGGCATCCAGAATTGTGATCTGCAATGTTCATTTCAGTACCAATGACAAACACCCTCTTAAGTCATGTCACTGCCAGATAGATATCCTGCGAGGCCTTGGAAAGCTTTATCACAGTCACCTCAACTGTGTTGTTTCTTAGGTTTGGTCTATCTCAGTTAAACTTTCTAACTACCATTTTCATATTTAGGACGTCCAACTACCTGTTGAGTGGAATTCAAACCGTTTGTGTAAATCATTGCAATACCACTGAAAGGAATCATCCTTACATTTTTTTTCCTGCTAGGTTGCTTTAGGTATTAGCTACAAAATATGTACATGTGTAAAATAAGACTTTTACAATTTTGTGGTTTTCATACACAATAGGTCCAACGGCAAAACCACATGGGCCCACAGCTGCAGCTGAGGCAGGCTCCACTTTACCCCAGGATCAAGTCTCCAGGGAGTGCTCCGCTGATAGTCTAGATGAGCGGAGTCTAGATGAGCAGGAGGATTTTGGACCAGATGTACTATTGCTTTTTAGGGTGCAAATAAGTTTTAGCACCGCTTGCGACTGCAAAAAACATGTGACCCATGTACTTATCCTATTTTGCGAGTCACAAATCAATTTGCGACTCGCAAAATAGGATTAGCGACTTGCTATTAGGAAGGGGCATTGCAAGATAGCAACTTCTGGAGCTATGTATGACTGTTTTGCAACAGCAAATTCGCAGCTCACCACTCTTCAACGAAGGGTGGTAAACCACTTGCAAACGTGAAGGAGTCCCCAGGGAACTCCTTCCCCTTTATGAGTGGTCCTCCCAAAATTTTTAAGGGAAGGCAGTGGTTCCAGGGACAACTGCCTGGCCTTAAAAAATTCAACTGAAAAGTTTCATTTTTTTCTCTTTAAATGCATCAAGTTTTCCTTTAGGGAAACCGGTTGCACTTTAAAAAAAAATGCTTTATTTAAAAGCAGTCCAAGACATGGTGGTCTGCTGACCCTAGCAGGCCACCATCCCTGGGAGTGCCAGCCATTCCCAATGGGGTCGCAAGTTGCAACAACTTCACAAATATGCAAGAGGCATGCAATTTGCGACCCCATTTGGGAATCGCAAACAGTGTCTCAGACACTGTTGTGCATCCCAATTTGAGAGTCGCAAATTGCGAGTGGCAAATGGAAAGCAATTTGCGACACGCAAATGGGTAACTCGTACATCTGGACCATCATGTGTTTTATTTACACAGTTGTATTATTTTTTTATTTTATCCACCTAAAATGCCATCAATGGAGAAGTTGGCAGCACAGCACAACTCTCACAATTATTCACAGTAACTCACCACAAATGAATGTTTACTTTTAAATTAATGAATATACCTCATAGTTAGAACATCTAAACAAACTTGCCACCATTTTGAGTGGTGATTACCTTCCTAACAGTCACAAAGGCATGATTACACCTTTGGAAATGTAGGGAGCCTGACTGTGTCTGTCTCTGTTGACAAGTGCATTTATCACGAACATGTACATGGCGGTTTGACAAAACCTCACTTGCCTCTTGACACTGCTGTCATCAAGACCTCCTCCAATTTGGCTGCTGTTGCTGACCTCTAAGACCAAGGATGTCTGGCAAGATAGTTAACAGGGCGCCTGCCTTCTCATCATCATGCTTGCTGAGGAGGTCTTTATAGGCAGCTCTATAGCGCACCAGAGGAGCAGGTGTATGTCTGAAATACCTATGTGAATCTGTCTAACTGCGTAATTTCCTTTTACACAGGCCACACTGTCCAGAGTAGTGATTACTGTTAAGTTTCACATATTGTTGTCCTGAAATATGACAATGATGTTAGTGATATGTATGCCCTCTGCAATGTTGAATACACAACACCATTATTATGTGTAATCTGTTATAAGCCTTAGATGCCATTTTGTGCATATGTAGAGATCTATGCATGTATATGATTGATATATCTGTGAGAAGTTGGCAAATAACATCATGGTCAATGTGAAACACATGTTGTATTCTTTACATCTAGAGATATGTATGTGTACTGTATAGTCCCATAAACCACTCAACCTAGATAAGGACTCTGCATTATGCAATTTGAGAGATACTAGTATCTCCCAGGACCCTTCAGAGTACCACACTGTCTTGAGATGACTCATTGCAAAGACACAACGTGATCCTTTGAATGTAGGAGTAGATGCTGAGGTTCTGTGATTTTTGACTTTGCTTCATTGACAGCCGCCATTTTGTGTTGCCCTCACTCAGGCGACAAGGCGAACATAGTGTTTTTGCCTTTCCAGCTGCTCGTCTCTCCTGTTAAAAAGTAACCCTTTGTCCTTGTTTATGAAACTGATTTCAGGGACTGGCCGAGTTAGTTAATCCATGTCTAGACTGATTGATCCTTGTCTTAGTTGATTGTTTGGGTCCCACAATTCTTCCTTTACTTTATCTTGTTTGACTGGCCTTCACTATTCTCTCCGTGTACTCTCCTGTTACACAACTATCCTTTGAGGCTCACAAATACGTCCTGACACCTGCAAATTGAATTACATGCATTAGTATTGATTAACTTGCGGGGAGGGGAGAACACGCGGTCTGAAAGAAGGGCATACACAAGATACTCGATAGCTTGTTTTCAAACTTTTCTCATTTGTCAGTTTTGTATGTTTTGGGAGTAGGTATTGTAAATATGTATGGTATAAAAGACTGTGCGCCACGGAATGAAGTGGCAGTCTCCTAAGAATCTACTTTCTGTAACTTCTTGGACAACTGTGCTTACCTGCAGCTAATAAACCGGATCATTCTACAGCCTAACGAAGTGTCTCGTGTCTCTGTCTGATAAGGCAGGTGAACCCGGAGATTTTAGGCGTGCCCTGCGCCGCTCGGCCCATAATGCCAAGTTCTCCAATTGGCCCCCCTTGTGGGGCGACTTCAGTGGTAGCGGTTCAGCCCGAAGGTCGTGAGGAGCCTCGCAAGAAAATTCTGGAGGATTCGCGAACCACGTCAAGCGACCCCTGTATGTCGAAAGTGGACCGAAGGTCTTTTGCAGCGTGGCTACTCCTTTCCAATGGCTGCAGACGACTGCTGCCCTGACTGTCGCCCTGCCTTGGCCGTCTGGTGATGATTGGTATCACGAGACGTTAGATGGACACCTGTTGGCGTGAGAAAATATTTAGTTAAGTATTCGTGGGTAGCGCCCACTCTTTTGTTTGGTTTTTGTTATTCGACTCATGCATCAGTCGAAGCCTAGGGGTAAGTACGTTTGTGCTGTATTAATTGCCTTACACCCCTTGAAGTTTGTGCATAGTCCAGTTCGTTCCAAAATGCCTGGACTTAGTAAGTTTAAGAAATTTTGCAGTTTTAAGTGTACTAGGGATTCCCGGCTAGAGGACTCTGGTCCAATTCCTCAGGTTGGAACTCCCACTTATGAGCTCTATTCGAAACATGGTCTTGGTCCTATTATTTTTAATGAAACATGGATTCGATATACGAAGAAAGATGGTGTTTTACAGTGGCCACAAAATGGTAGCTTTGAGCCTGATATATTAGACAATTTAGAAACGATTTTATTTAAGAGAAAAGCCCGGCCGGCAATGTTTGACTCTTTCCGCCTATGGCTTAAGGAAGCCAAACAGAAAGAAATTAAACAAGCAAAAAAAGATAAGAAAGCACAGGATATGACGATTCTACAGGCTGCTCAACAGTTTAAGAATAATGAAACTGATCAAATGATTGAAATTTCAGAACGACAGCATCATATGGCGATAGATAGATGTTAACCTGTGTTGCCTCCTTCTACAAAGAGTAAAGATCTTGATGAAGATCCTTTAATGTCTCATTTGTTGAGATTACCTCCACCTTATGTATTAGGTGCTAATGCACCCCCATTACAACCTGTTGTTCAACCAGTTGTTCCGGTTCTTCCACAATTGCCTCTTCCAGTAATTCCACCTCCTTTGCCACCGACTTCTGTACCTCAGTCTTCTTTACCGTCAGTTTCTTTTACCACTGACAGTTCTTCTCCTGCTGTGCTTAACACGTTGTCTCCGGTTTTACTGTCAGATTCTCCTACGGCTCATCAACGATTAGTTGATACCGTTTCCGGTCTTTTGTTGCCCTTCTTCGGGTCTCTTATTTTGACTCCTGCTTCGTCCCGAAGACAATCTCGTAGTCAAATTCCGGATACTGACGAACGAATTAGGTTGGACTCTCTTGCTCACAATTGGATCATGAGTGGTCCACAGTATAATGTACGCAATATCTTGGATACTTTTCTTCAGTGGAATGCGCCTACACAAAGATATGTTTCTAATGTTATGTGTAATACTCTTGTTAAAGGATGGGGTGATATAGATTTGGATTTACCTCCTCAGGGTTTGTTTGATATACATTCGAAATTTGATATAGGACTTATTGTGGGCTCTGATGTCGAGGATGCTGCTCGAACACTTATCACTTTTAGGTCTTCCTTCTTCTCTCAAGCTTCTCTTGAACCGGATCCTGCAGTACGGCATAAAGTGAAACACTATCCTATGTGAGAAGTACCTTCGATATGGAGGGATGGGGATCCAGCTACTAATCCGCCTGTCCCTGCTCATTTTCAGCATATATGGGTACATGTCCCTTGGAAAAGATGTGAAGTTCTGGCGCTTAAACAGTCTCTACCAGACCCTCGTAAGAATCCTGCTGGATATTACAAAGAGTTGTCCCAGACTGTTCATGCGTGCGTTATGAATTTAGCAGATATTGATTTATTGATGGGAAATGTAGTCCCTCAAGCACTATGGGCTCAGATTCGTAAGGAAGACCACGACCAAGCTTTGGGTGGTAATTGGGCTGCTTTGACTGCCGCAGATGCAGCACAAGTAGGTGGTGCTAAACCTGATGATTTGATCACTGAATTGCCTGGTAGAATAATAGCTCTAATGAAAACGATGATGCCTGCCCTCCGAGTTAAGTGGGATAAGTTAGCTGCGTGTAAACAAAAGAAAGATGAGAGTGTCTCTGATTTATTTACTCGTTTTGAAGAGACGTTCATCCACCACAGTGGTCAGGATAGGAGTACGGAGGGTGGACAGCGATTATTTGTCGATAAATTTGTATTTAATTTACTTCCCAAATTATCGCATAAATTGAAAGACTCCGAGAGTTCGTGGGCTGTTTCTTCGTCTGCCCAAATATTGGCTACTGCTCAGTATTACGAGAATAGGGATAAGGAAGAAAAGGATAAAGTAGAGAAAAAGACTAAAGAGTTGAAAACGAAGGTTCTTTTGCACCAAGCCTATCCCCCTCGTTCTGCTCAGCGTCAATTGCAACAGCCTCCACAGTTTCAGAGATTATTACAGAAACCTGCACCGTTTGTTCCACGAGCTTTGTTGGGTCCTAATCAATGTGCCTATTGTAAAGAGGAAGGTCATCTCAAGAATAATTGTCCGATTTTATTACAGCGTACAGGTGGACTATCAGGGCCACGATGTTTTCAGTCGACACCTAGGGGTAGAGGGCGAGGTGCGCCATCTCAAGGACAGCGTTCCTTACCCCCTCAGAATACTATGAATTATTTTGATCAGCAGAATTCTCAGTCTGCAGAATATTACAATGACGATTATTGTGTTGAGACCGAAAATCCTGATTTTCATACTAGCTAGGACAGCCGTAGACAAAGCAAGGGAGTGGTATCAGTTCCAGTAGATCAGGATGGGCCTTATGTTAACGTTGTTGCGTTGGGTGTCTGTAAGAAATGGGGTTACCCAAATTTCCAAGGGGGTAGCATGGAACCAAGCGGGCAGGTCAAACTTCGGAGGACATGTGAAGCACTCACGTAGTACCCACAGACGACACACCAGGCACACCACAAAAGAGGCAGGACACCAGTTTTAGTTGGAAAATTAAGAAGTTTAGTATCTCCAACCTGCAAGGCAAAAATTCATCAACAGTGGTATCATAACACGGCGCCAACTGGCACCAGAGCCAAGTGTATCAAGGGGGATTATTTACATGGGAAGTAAGGGCTGAGCCTGTAAGTCCATACCTGAAAATAAAAATGTGACTAAATTAACATTGAGCCTGGGGCCAACTCAGGCTCTCATCCTTAATGTTAGGCTGTAATGGCAAAATACCCTCAGCATGAGTACACACCGTGCACTAAACTCCAGCCCGACCCCTGTAAAGGAATACTTCAGGGCATCTTAGTAAATCCCAACATTCAGGAACACCTGCAATAAATCAGCATAGGGATTTCAAACATCAGGCAGGAAGCATTAATATGCATGGGCATCAGTAACATCCACAACAGGGGGTACCCTTAAACATTTCCTATCACCTGGTCATTGTGCAGGAATAAACATTTCAATAGGGCATGACTAACCATTTCACCAGGCAGGGATGAGCCTCTCTTTATGTACAGCAACCCTAGAAGTACATCCCTATAAGACTCTAGGCGACATTTCAGTAGGGTGGCAAGAACAACCTGCCATCAGAGGGTAAACAGCTCATCCGAGTACTCCACAGGCAATTCCTTACTTATTAACCCTTTTCTTATGGGTAAGAATCACCAGGCAACATTTCTCTTCCCAAGGATAACCCTCCCATTGGGTAAAGCAGTCTGTTCATTCAGCCGCCATAACAAGGATGACCTTTCCTCTCGCAGTCACCGGCGGCGTTTACTCATTTTCAGGGCATTTAGGCCCTTGCCAGTTAATCGGAGGGGGGGGCGGACACCGACCCTGTGTCCTGTTGCCCTCTCCACCCTCCGCTCATTATACTCAAGGCCCCACTCACCGGGCTCCTAGGCTCTGCTGACGTCAGGGGCCCTGGCTTCACCACCGTCGAGGCTCCCCTTTGGTGCTGCCAGAGGCAGCAGCGCTTCACTGGGCTTCTAGGCAGAGGCGGGGGTAGGCACCGATCATGTGCCTCGGTGCCCCCTCCTCCCGAGAGCCGGGCTCCCTCTGGGGCACTCACGAGGGGAGTAGACACTCTCGGGGCGCCGCAGGACGCACAACGACGTCCTCCCTCGCGACGCTTCTTCTGTGCCGGCGGGGCTGGCACCGACAGTGTGCCCCGGCCCCGCCTCCTCCACTGGCCCTTCACTCCGGGGCCCAGACCGGCGGGGTCGGCTCCCGCTCCGGTCGCTTCTCCCGGGGCTCCCTCCTCTGCACGCGAGCCCCGCAACGCCTCTGACGACTTCACCCGGGCCCCTCCCCTTCCACATGGGGACCCGGGGCTTCCGCCAGCTTCCTCCGGCGGGGGCACAGAGCGGCGTGGTGGGCTCTCGCTCCGGTCACTGGCAATCGGGGCTCCCCCTCAATCACGGGGGCCACGCACCGACCCTTCACCTGGGTCCCCCTCCCTCACGGGGACCCAGGAATTCGCGACGCTCCTCCCGGCCTTCCCGGCCGACAGCCAATCCCTGCGCAGCCTTTACGGGCTCGGCCGTGCGGACCAATCCGAGCACGGCGTTGGCGGGGGCAGGGCGATGACGCGGCCTGGCCCCCGTCACGTGATGGGGGACCTGACGGCCTCAGGGCCTAGCCCTCTCTTCATTTTGGCGGCCCTCTCCTGGCACCGGGGGCCGCCGCGATGATGCACACCACAGCGGGGGCTCCTCTCGGCAGCGCCAGGCCTCGGCGGTGATTTCGCCTATTTACAACAAGCGCACAGCAGCACCAACACTCCTCGGGCTGCGATGGTGATATCGGCGGCAATAAGGGGTAGGCTCCCTTTTTAATTAATTAATTATATGGCGGACAGCGCGCCAAAACGAGGGTAGGCTCCTCCAGCGCAATTCTCCTCAGCAGAATGGCGCTATTCACAGCGCACTGCTCCTCCCTCTGCCCACAACCTCAGCTCCTTCCTGAGGCCACGCAGAGGGGGCAGGAAATTAACTCTTCCTCAGCGCTTCGCAATTATAGCGCTTGACAGGCAGGCTTTACAGCACTAGGGGGCCACAATAGTCCCAGGGCCCAGCGCTTTCACAGGGCCTCAAAGCACCTCAGCCAGCAACAGTTCTTTTGGGGGCACAATCTTCCCCATGGTGCTTCAAAGGGGCCACAGCTTCTCAAGGGGGGTAGACAGTCCCACTCCTCACCTCCTGGGCGCTTCTTCCTCGCAGCGCTGGCATAATTCCCGGTCCCCACAGTGTTAGGGACCTATGTAGGGGCCCTCCCTTGTCAGGGGCCCAGGGGACAGCAGAGTAGGGGGTTTTAGGGGTGCAGGGCCCAGCTCACAGGCCCATGTGGCGGTAGCTCCTCGCAGCAGGTCCCCTCTCTTTCTTGTCCCAGCGCTGACTGACTCTCTGGTGGCACATCCCCCTTACTTATACTCTCCTCCCAGGCAGTGCCAGAACCTTCTAGAATGTTGGCAAAGCTGGCCTAAACTGGTTCAAGGGGAGGCGTAGAGCACCCTGGGTGCCAGGCTTTCCCTCCAAAAGCTAGGGGTAGCTCGGTAATATTATCTAGACCGCTGACCTATGGCAGTTCAGTGGCAAAACCCATGGCCATGGCATCCATTTTAAACATAGGACATTTCAGTCAGGTGCATTTTACAATGGGGGGGAATTTACAAGTGCTCACACCATTACATAGCATTACAATTTAACAAGGTGTCTCACACCACTCATGGCCTATACAGGTTTAATCCCTTGAGGGAGACATTCCAAATTAGGGGGGCAAAAGCGAAAAATTTCAGGGGACAGGCCAAGTCCAACAGTGTCTCAGAGCCGTTTCTTTTGGATACTGGTGCGATGAGAAGTTCTATTATTTACTCCAAACTCACTGGGGCACCTTTGTCTGGCTTAACGAATGTTTCTGTAGGATTCTCTGGCGCCCCAGTTAGTGACCCAGTCTCTTGTCCTTTGCCCATCTCGATAGGTCTCTTTGATTTGGAAGCCCCGCTCATTTTAACGACTGGTTGCGGTGAGAATTTGTTAGGTTTGGATTATTGAAACGTCTCCATGCAACGTTGTCTTTTTCCCCCTCTGGTGTACATCTTACTTTGGGTGATAAATTGGTTTCCCCTATGTATTTGTCTAAGGATCAACTGCCACTTGAATTGCGTTCACTTCCAGCTACGCTTTGGGCCACGGGTCCGAAAGATGTTGGTTTGCTCAAGATTCCACCTTATGTGATCACTATCAAACCTGATGTTCAATTGCCACGTATTCCTCAGTACAAGATTTCTAACGATGGCGAAAGAGCTCTGTTGTCTATTGTTTATGATTTAGTTCAGAAAGGTGTTATTGAAGAAACTAGAGGAAATGTTTGCAACAGTCCTGTTTTGCCTGTTCCTAAACGTACTGATCCTTCCGAGCCTCCTGTATATCGTTTTGTGATTGATCTTCAAGAGGTCAACAACATTTTTGTCCCTCAGTTTCCTGTTGTCCCGGATATTACTGCTTTGCTCACAATGATACCTGCTTCGGCCGCTTAGTTCTCAGTCATTGATCTCAGGAATGCTTTCTTTAGCATTCCTATTGCTGAGGAAAGTAGAGATCTCTTTGGTTTCTCTCTCGGAGGCCGAAGCTTTAGATTTCAAAGCACACCCCAAGGCTACTGTATGAGTCCCTCCATTTATAGCCAAGCTTTGAAGTCCCAGCTGGATGCTTTCTCTTTGCCCCCAGGTGCTACTCTTATTCAGTATGCGGATGATTTGTTAGTGGCTGCCGATTCAGAGGATGTTTGTAAAAATGCGACTGTTTCGCTTTTGCGTCCTTTGTCTGATTTACATCATAAGGTGTCACCTTCTAAGTTACAATATTGCCTCCAAGAGGTTACCTATTTAGGTCATATCTTGTCGAAGGAGGGAATGCGATTGACCCCAGAACGTATTCATGCAATTTCACGAATGTCTGTACCATCCACACAAAAGGAAGTGCGTGCCTTTTTGGGCATTACCTCTTATTGCAGACAGTGGATCCCAAATGTTTCCTTGTTGGCTAAACCTCTGTTGGCACTTACTCTGAAAGACACACCCCAACCTCTTCCTTGGACTGACGAATGTCAGAAGAGTTTTTCTGATTTACGTACTGCTTTGTGTTCTGCTCCTGTGTTGGGTACTCTCTACGTGCATGAACGAGAAGGTTGTGCGTTGTCAGTTTTAACACAACAATTTGGAGACAAACAAAGGCCATGTGCCTATTTTTCGGCTACATTGGATCCAGTAGCCAAGGCATTGCCTAGTTGTCTCAGAGCAACAGCAGCAGCGGCGATCTCTATTCGTCAATCTGCTGGATTGGTATTGGATCACACTCTTGTTGTTATGGTACTACATGCAGTAGATACTCTTTTGAACAGAACAAAAACGCAACATCTTACGAGTGCTCGCTTGTCTGGATAGAAGTTAACGCTTTTAGCTAGCCACATACACATCAAGCGATGTAATGTTTTAAATCCAGCAACATTGTTACCTAATCCCGAATAGGAGGATATACAAGATCAGCATGATTGTTTTCTTCGTACAGAGGAGGAAACGAAAGGCAGAATAGATTTAAAAGATACACCACTCGTGGATCCGGATGGGATCATATGGGTGGATGGGTTGTGTTGTAAGCTTCCTAATGGTGATACGACTGCAGCCTATGCCTTTACCACTTTGCATACAGTAGTAGAAACTGCACGTATTACACACAATTCAGCACAAGCAGCTGAGTTGATTGCACTGACGAGAGCGTGTGTGTTGGCGAAAGTAAAGAGAGTGACAGTTTACACCGATAGCCAATACGCCTTTGGCGTGGCTCATAGTTTCGGTCGCTTGTGGAAGGAAAGAGGATTCTTTACTTCCCATGGGACTAAAATACAGCATGGTCAGTTGTTTACTGACCTTCTCGAATCACTTGCTTTGCCTATTCAAATAGAGATTGTGAAGTGCAGTGCACATAAAAGGATCATTGATGATGTGGGTTGTGGGAATGCTTTTGCAGACGAAGTAGGGAAAGAAACAGCGAAAGATGTTAAGAGTCATTTGTATGTTGCAGGTCCTGCAAGATGGGTTGGAGAAGCAGGTATATGTGAGGACACAGTGGAAAGAGTGAAGATGATTCAAGGAGAAGCAACTGAGAAGAAATTGAGTAAGTGGAGAGAGATTACGGGAATGTTGGACACGACAGGGTGTTGGACGGAATTATGGGAACACTAACGTTGGTTGTTACCAGATGCCTATGTACTGCCTGTAGTTACTATGGCGCATGGTCCAGCTCATATCAGTGCGAAAGGAATATGTAAGCTTCTGGCCCCAGTATGGCAGAATGAAGGTATTCCTAAATGTGCGGAGAATGTGGTAAAGCATTGCATTGTTTGCTTAATGCATAATCCAGGAAAGGGAACCCCAACTCCGGCAGGCAATTTTGCTCCTCCTACGTATCCTTTTGAGGTTTTACAAATAGATTACATTCATATGGAAAGTTCCAATAACCTCAAGTATGTTCTGGTGGTGGTGTGTGCCTTTTCCAGATGGATAGAGGCTTACCCCTTAAAGGATAATACTGTGTTGTCCACTGCTAAAGTCCTTTTGAAGGAGTTCTTCCCGAGGTTTGGTTTGCCGCGCATTGTCTAGAGTGACAATGGAAGTGAATTTGTGGGTCAAATTATGAAGAAGGTGTGTGCGGGTCTTGGGAATAGGCAGAAATTCCATGCAGCAAACCCTCCTAAGTCAGCGGGTTTGGTAGAGTGCTATAACGGCACTCTCAAGCTCAAATTAGCGAAGATTCAGGCCAGCACGGGCTTTGCCTTGGCTGACCCCTTACCTTTGGCACTTCTCTCTACAAGAACAACTGTGCATTTTTGTTTAGGACATAGTCCTTATTAGGTCGTTTATGGATGCCCAGCTAATGTTTGGGGAGACCCTCGACCAAAGAAATACTCTGACATTCCATATCCATTGTTGGTTGATTACTTGCATGACCTCACCACTAAATTACGTGTTATTCATCAACAGGTCCAAAACGCTTTGCCGGAGGCTTCCTCAGATCCAGGTCATTCCATTCGACCTGGTGACTTTGTGTGTCTCAAAAACTTCAAGAGGAAGAAGAATCTAGAACCTCGTTGGGGGTCGCCGCGACAAGTGCTTTTGACGACACGTACAGCTGTTAAAGTCGTTGGGAAGAAAAACTGGGTCCACGGCGTGCACTGCAAAAGGGTACCCTTGCCTTTACCCTATGATCAGTGGTTCCAAGAAGGCATTGGTGATAGCGAATGTGAGAAAGTACCCCGATTTGTACTTTTTAGTAGTGCATGCCTGGACTGGACAAGTTCTGAGAAAGAAGATGACGACGTGCGGCAAGAAGCTGTACCACCACATCTAAGATTAGACACGACTAACCCAGAGACGTTGTTTCGAGACCAAACGATACCTGGCAAGACACAGTACAACTTAAGACCTAGGTTGCCAAAAAACAATTGAACAGTGTTTTCTTTTCCTTTGGTTACTTTTTTTGAAAGACATTTCCTTTCCACCATCCATCAAGTTGCAGGGTCACGGTAGGAGTCTTAGGCTGTGACCTGAATAGTGACTAGGTCAACAGGACTTGCAGTGTCATAGGACGGCTAATAATCACAGCTAAGTGATCTAGGAAGATTACCGTGAGCAACGCCTTTAGAGAAATGGATACTGAAGTGGAAGGGAATGATGTTAAGATTGTAAAAAGAAATGAGTGCAAGAAACTGTTGTTTAATCGATGTGCCATAGCATTATGTATACTAGTGTGTTTATGTAGTTTATTAGCTTGTGTGGGATGGGCTATCCACACTATGCAGCAAGCACCTGTTCCAACTTCTGTTCTTTTGCCCTCTTCTCCTACTAACTCTCCGCATAAGTTCTATACACTCCAGATCATGAACAATTTAGGAGAACAGAATATTTTAACAATTCATTCATCCAGTTGTTACATCAGCATCAACTGGTAGTTAACACTACTGACTGTTGGGTTTGTGGGCTTATGCCCCATAACGCTGAGAAAGGGATGCCATATTTAGTTCTCCCGTTTTCATATGAAGGTTCCGCTTGGGCTTATTTGGCTACGTTTTCCAATGCATATCAGAATCAACTTTGATATCCTCCTGGTGATATATATACTGGTGGATCAGATTATAGTCATAGCCCTTTAATAAAGGGAATAGTGACTATGGCTAAAATTGCCAATATTAGTAAGATTCCCATTGACGAGAAAAGAGCATATGATGGTTGGAATGTGACTCGTTACATTACTAGCCTCACTGATAAGGCTAGACAGAGAAGATCCTTACCAATTTGGACTGTACCTCATGTTTGCAAATAACTGTTCAGAATAATAAATATAAACAGGAAAAGAGTGTTTGTTCTCATACTTATGTCTATTCTCCCTTGATTTCTTCTCCGTTAATACCATCTCAAGGTACATATTTTGTTTGTCACGATAGGGCCTATACATGGCTTCCTGCCTATTTTTCAGGAACATGTTATATAGTTTTTCTTCTTCCCCCTACATACACTGCTCCTTCGAGTCATCATAGAAAGAGATATGGTAGAGGGGTTATTGATTCTGGAGACACAGCTGGACAAGAGGGAGGAGACTTTATTAAAGGGTTTCTTCCCTTCTGGGGCCCAATGGTCAATAGCAGAAACCTCAGACAGCTAGTTTGTGTTGTCGAGGCTACGATAAATGTAACTTCAGGAGCCTTGAGTAACTTGACGGCTGAACTTCAGGCGGATCGTCTCATGACTTTACAAAACCGAATGGTTTTAGAAATCGTCCTTGCAGATAGAGGAGGAGTCTGTAAATTGAGTGGGTCTAGTTGCTGTATTTACATTCCTGACAATGCTCCTACAGTATACCAAGCCATTTCTAAATTACATGTGATTTCTGAGTCTATTCATCAGGACACAGGAGATTGGTCCGTGATGGGATGGTTTTGGGGACTACTGTCCACGCGGGGATAGAAAGTGTTAACTTTCCTTGGAATGATTTTAGCCATCATTTTCTCCTGTTGTCTCTGTTTGCAGTGTGGTCCCGCCATCTGTGGTCTTTGTGCCACCTTGTGTGTTCCAAGGTCTGCGTCACAGAAAACAGAGAACATTAAGATGATGTTGCAGCAACAGCTCAATGACCTCATGACCATTGATATTGTCTCAGATTAACTTGAGTCCTTTGTGTTTTGCCTGAGTAATGGCAAAAGGAGGGGCTGAGGTTCTGTGATTTTCGACTTCGCTTCATAGTCAGCTGCCATTTTGTGACAGCCGCCATTTTGTGTTGCCCTCACTCAGGCGACACGGGGAACATAGTGTTTTTGCCTTTTCAGCTGCTCGTCTCTCCTGTTAAAAAGTAACCCTTTGTCCTTGTTTATGAAACCGATGTCAGGGACTGGCCGAGTTAGTTAATCCATGTCTAGACTGATTGATCCTTGTCTTAGTTGATTGTTTGGGTCCCACCATTCTTCCTTTACTTTATCTTGTTTGACTGGCCTTCACTATTCTCTCTGTGTACTCTCCTGTTACACAACTATCCTTTGAGGCTCGCAAATACGTCCTGCCACCTGCAAATTGAATTACATGCATTAGTATTGATTAACTTGCGGGGAAGGGAGAACACGGGGTCTGAAAGAAGGGCGTAGACAAGATACTCGATAGCTTGTTTTCAAACTTTTCTCATTTGTCAGTTTTGTATGTTTGGGAGTAGGTATTATAAATAATTATGGTATAAAAGACTGTGCGCCACAGAATGAAGTGGCAGTCTCCTAAGAATCTACTTTCTGTAACTTCTTGGACAACTGTGCTTAGCTGCAGCTAATAAACCTGATTTTCTACGCCTAACGGAGTGTCTCGTGTCTCTGTCTGATAAGGCAGGTGAACCCGGAGATTTTAGGCGTGCCCTGCGCCGCTCGGCCCATAAGGCCAAGTTCTCCAATGCAAGGTGGTGTTCATGTGACATCATGATTATCAGGCTGCAGATAGCATGGCCTGAAAACTGAAGCACTAAGGGACAGCTGTGGAGAAGTGTGGCTCAATGGTTAGAGCGGCAGACCCTGATGCAGAGGTCTTGCCCGGGACCAGGGTTCAATTCCCCTCCTCGGCGGGTCTTGGGCTCCAAAAATTCCACGGACCTGATAATTCTCGCCTCGGTGCCTATTCCAATCATGGAGTCCCACTCTGCAACTCTGGACAATAGCTTGCTTAATCTCCACAACGGCCCCCACAACGCTAAGGATGCCTGGCCTCCACCTTGGGGGTGCCCAGGAGTGGACACCTCACAGGGAAAGCCAGGATGGGTTCCACAGCGGTATTCGTACAAGCGCCTTGAGACCCCTGCGAGTGAGTAGTGCGCTATACAAGTATACATTTACATTTACAATTTAACATAAACTCTTTGTAGGTAAAATTGTGATGTGTGCCCAACACTTGAAAGAGGGAGTTACCTGACTTCATGAGTTAACACTTTTTCTCATTTTAATCACTTTAATGTCCACACTACAGGGGTCTTATCCACAGTGGCCGCTATTCACTTTGCCATGATGATGCATGTTTATTCTTCTGTAGTTGTTGCTTGAACATGAAATACCTTGCAAAAACAAAAGACAAGAGGCTTTTGTCAAAATGGGAACAGCTTGTTTAATTAAACAGAGTGGCTGGGAGAACAGTTGGAGGCACAGGTTCTAAGGATTGTCTCTATTTACAATCAATCTGAGACTCTCTTATACACAGTTCATCATAAGGAAAAAAGGTTTCTGGCGCTCCTTGTATGGTGATGGGTATAAGTTGTTGCCTTTGGGGTCATAAATGATTTGTCTAAAGGATAATACAGGTGGGCCTCGACCTTGCATGAACACAAAGCGGCCAGTGGGTAATGTGTCAAGATGTCCGGCATGCGACCCGCGTGATCACTGCGTATGCTGTGTTCTGATTGGCTATATGTTCCTAACTTATGTAGCATCTGAATTTATGGTATTTTAGAAGTGTGCATAGCCCTTCCAGCCAAGTGTGTTTTATTTGGGCTGTCCTCCAAATGATCCTTCCTTTGGGCAAGATCTATCATATTGTTACTTTTCCTGAGTCCAGCAGGCTAATAGGTGGCAGAATGGGTGCAAAAAAATCTCAACTTCCTCTCTTACTACTATTTCCCTTAGGGTTATCTCCCCTTTGTGGTGCACTCATGCGTAGAAGCATGCATTCTTGTCTCTGATCCCCTCATGTGCACTCAAAGGTGCCATCTTATTATTCTTGAATCTTGGCTGGGATAGTGCCAGACTGCCTTGGTCTCTTATTTCCTGGTCAGCGCCCTCTCCTATTTTGATTTAGTGGTTAAGCTCTGATGCCTGCCAAACACCTCACATTTAACTGTGCCTCCATATCTTCCCTGATCAGTGTCATGTACCTCCTCCCCCACATCCCTTATATGTGGAGAGTACTGGCCTGTGTTTGTGCTGTGCTTCCTAGGTGTGTGCTCATTCTCTCTCTCTTTAGCCCCAGCTCATGCCTTTCTTCCTCATCCCATCTATTGGCCTCTCTCGCTCTGAGGTATGTGCTGTTCTTTTTGGCCAGATTCACCCGTTGTCGTATCCTCAGCCACCTGGGTAACTCCTGTATCCTCCCCTTTGTCATCAGTTCCTGGGACACTAGGGCTCTGTTCCTCACCCCCTCTTACTGTGTCACTATATAGAACACCACAAATCTCCCTGTCACTCGTGTATGTTCGTACAAATCAGTGGGAATGATAGTTATCCATGATGCTGTAGTTTTATGCGTTGGATGTGGTAGATGGGGTGTCAAGCTTTTGGGGACTGTTTTAAGGGACTTGGGTTTGACCTGGAATAGTGTGGGCATGCTGACCTGTTAGTTTCTCATGCTCAGGCCTAAATTTGCCCTTTGGGGAGGCCTGTCGGCTCATACTATTGGAGGGATGAAATATCCTAGGTCAGGGGGAGCTGGCATTAGCACCTTCATTCCTTCATATAGTGGGGGAGGCACTGCCACCATGCTTGCTATCGGTAGTGTAGAGTTATCGGCCTGGTCCTCTTGAAGATGACCCATAACTATAACAATGCCTCTCTCCTATCTCTTTTTTGACTGTTTATTTAGTTTGTATGTGTGTTCTCGTATGTTCAATTGCGTTAGTGTCAAACGTTCTCTCCTTAGGCCGGGGATATGTGTATGCCTTTGTGTGTGCGTGCCATTCTTGCCAAAACTTATTAGGTTCTGCAGGAACTGAAAAGATGTCTCCTTAATGTTTTGGAGCGTACAGACCTCAATAATATGACTCAAGACTGGCGACGCTGGGTATGGTGTTAGCCAAGCGAAATATAGCTCAGCACTGGGGATTGCGACTGACTCCTACCCATCATCAATGGTGTTGTGATATGGACAACGCAATGTTAACAGAGTAATCAGTTTATGTCCACAGGGGGTGCCCCAAAAAATGGACTTGGATATCGGCCAAATAGAATGCTATCCAGGGCAACATCTGTGAGCTCCCCAGGAGGAATCATTG
This sequence comes from Lissotriton helveticus, assembly GCF_964261635.1. Taxonomy (NCBI): domain Eukaryota; kingdom Metazoa; phylum Chordata; class Amphibia; order Caudata; family Salamandridae; genus Lissotriton; species Lissotriton helveticus. The sequence goes on from NC_136062.1 coordinate 66,339,288, forward strand.
TCAGAAGTCAGTGAATAAAGGACGGAGGAGGGCAAAGATAATGCAGCGTGAAATATAACTCTCTGTAGCTATGTTGTCAATGAGTAAGAGACAAAAATTGTTGAATAGCATGAATCAATATTTACATTTCAAAAACACAAATGACAATGCATAAGGGTTGCAACATAGGTGAAACAGTATCTAAACAATGTAAATGTTTTGCAAAATACAGTTTCTATTGCATAATAACACACTCGTATGAATTATAAAAACATAGTCAACAAAACAGGAGACCTTAGGGAAGTATCTGCATGATATCAACTATATACTATTTGTAAACAATAGTAGCACTATTCAGTACCAATTCAACAAAAGAGCAGACCGAAGAAAACAATATTTCTGCGTCAAAAATCTCCTGGCCCAGTCCTAGCGCATGCTATACTGTGACCAGGGGAAGCTCTGCAAGGTACACTGTACTAAGTGAGCCGGATAGTCTGCCAATATCAGCTCAAGGGCAAAAGTAATGGTAATAGATATGGAAAAAATAATAACTCGAGAACCACAGGCCCATTCTTGGCCGCATGCAAGTTCAAAATAGTTTCCCAAGTCCAAATCTGTTTCCCTAACTGTCTGAATTGAACCCTTTGTCTCACCCAGGGGCCAAGCGTACCATCTGTGTCATGCCCCGCAATCTAAGCGACCAACACATTGCTCTCTCAATCTTTTCAGATACCAGCAGTGTTAAGAAAGCAGTGACACAGAGAAACCATTTTAGAATAAAGAATATGAGATTGACGTGCCAACTCCGCCCAAACGGAATAGCTCTATCACACAAATGGTGTCCTAGGAGCCATAAAGGCTATTTTTTGACTATAAAAAAAGGTGACTTCCGCTGGATTGCCTCTGAGGCTGGCTTGTGACTACTCAGATAGGACATATAAAATAGGTAATATGGCAGATTCTGTCAGAGGTAGGATGCTTAGGTTATGTTTTTATGCTTCTCGTTAGTTTTTTATACACCAGATGCTTTAAAATAGGTTCTCATGTAGTCTCTTACCCTCTGAGAGGGCCGCTTCAGAACAAACCTCCACCTGCAGATTCAGCAGAACTTTCAATCAATTGCAGTCTCTGCTCACCTTATTTGATGCGTAGATGTGAATCTGTCCGAGCTGGTTCTCCTTCCTTTGGCTGCAGTCGTGTTCAAGGTTCCAATCAGCTCCTGGCTGACTCGCCAAAATGTTGCTTGAACATGAAATACCTTGAAAAAACAAGAGACAAGAGCCATTCTGCAAAACAGGAACAGTTCATTCAATTAAACAGAGCGGGCTGGAGAACATTTACAGGGTCTGAGGCCTGTCTCTATTTAAATCGATCTGATACTCTCTAGAGTTCATCGTGAGCAATAAAGGTTTCTGGCGTTCCTTGTATGGAGAGGAATGTAAGTTGCTTCCTTTGTAGTCATACATTAATTGTCTAACGGATAATACCGGTGTGCCTTGACCTTGCATGGGCACAATGCTGCCAGTGGATAACAAGTCCACATCTCCGGGATGGTGAGCATGTGATCACTACTTGTGCTGTGTTCTGATTGGCTTCATGGTCCTAATGTATCTGGCATTTGACTTTTTGGTATTTTATGAGCGCCCGTACCCCCTCCGGCAATGAGTGGTTTATTGCGGCCAATCTCCCTTGACCATTGTAGTGTTGCAGCACCTATCTGTGGGATTGATCAGAGGTTTCATACCTGTGTGCGTGTCTGCAGGCTATGTGCCACTCCACCTATGACCTATCAATAAATAACCTCTGGCTTAAGCCTCAGTGTTTGCCTGATTATTTATTTGTGTTTTGGGGTTGATGTTGTGTTTACAATGAATGAATTCATTAATTAAGATGCCATTTTGTTCATTTAAATAACTGTATAATTTTCCATCTCAGCATCAACTAAATTTCCATATTAACATAGTTATCAATCTTTAGCACTGATCAGAAGGAGGTCACATCACAGAATATGTAGGGCCCTCTGGATTAGACGATGTCACATGCCAGGAATATTGTCTTTAGACCATGGCATAGGATGACGACCGGCAACAGGGCACAACAAAATTGGGTATGAGGACATCAGTTTAGGTCAAAATATGACAATAAACAAGTTGTATACTAATTCATGAGTTATGGAGCTAATCTCTGTAGAAAATGTTAGTGACAGCAATACAGACGAACAAAAATCTCAAATGAAATGTTTTTCTTTCCTTCCTTGTATATATACAGGTCAACGCCCATTAGAAGAGCAACATATGGAAGGTCATAGCCAGGAAAGTGTTGACCCTGGGGATCTGTAAGCAGCATAGTGTCCATTACAGCCAGAGGTTGGAGAACCTAAGATGCTGGACTTAGAAGATCAGAGAAATCCTGCTGGGGAAGTCCTCCCAAAGTGTGCAGGGCCCATGCCGCACCCTGACCCCCTAATGGCCTGCATTCTTGTGGTGGCATATCTGGGGCTTGGTGGGCAGTTGAGGTCCAAATAGCAGCAACAAGGGGGTAAGTTCTTTTCAGAGTTTCACATGTTACATGACCCATTTGTTTTACAGCCAGAAATTTTAACATCCACATTAATTGTCCCCCATGTCCTACTCACACAGAGAGTTATTGATGCTGTTAGTGCTGAACAAGGTGTATGATGATGTGCTATGTCTCTTCGTTTTTAGGTAGGATCCCACATGGTTTCTGTCCACAACCAATGGGCTGTTCTGAGCAGACAGATGTCACACACAGCTCCATTTATACCTCAAGTTGATTGATGTCATGGGGGACAGTTGTACCAAGCAGGCCGCCAGCCATTATTGTGTCAGGTTTGATGTCCTTCACTAATGTGAATGATGGAATGGTAGCCCTATTACAAGTGACATAGCATACTAGCAACTTCTGTTGCAGTGGATGCACCAAACCTCACATAGTTAATTTGGGATGCTACACAGACAATATTTGATTCAATGCCTATCCCAGAAGGTGGCTGGCATCAAAAATACTATTTGACAAATGTTTAGAGTGTAAGATTAGCATGAGGTCTCACTCTTTCACAAATTTGTGTCAGCCAGTCTGTTTTTTGACAAGTAATGGTGATAGGTATCCAATTATTATTTATGTATTTATTTATTTTTTAAATTGTTGTCCTCATTGCCCAGGTGTATACTAATTAAGACCTTGAGCACTTCTCGGAGGCGCCTCTAGTGATCCTTAAGAGACCTGGAGTGGTACACTCTACACCTTGCCATCTGTACTCAACCATTGGTGCCTAATCCGCCCAACTCACCGTCGGCTACCACAAGAGTATTTGGCAATATGGTGCAGAGGCCTAATCATTGGACTCAATTGATTAGTGACTGTGCCCATTCCTCATAAGGAAGCCTGAACGCATTTCGCTTACATTTATGTGCACTATCAAGCCTATTAGTGTATTTAACTGAAGCCAACCATTCCAATTTCTTGGGGGGATTTGCCTTTACCCTATTTTTACAGATTTCCCCACCAACTAATAATATTAAGTAGAATATACATTTTTTTATATTTTTTGACAAAGATACATGATTATTTGTAAGACCAAAAAAGACCAGCTGTTCGCTTACCTGGGAAGCGTCAGCAAGTATTGAGCATATTGTGTTACTTTGGACAAAACAAAAACATGTGGGTATCATCACCTTTCATCATGTTACATGTAGGACATCTGGATGCTGTTCCACTCCCCAGTTTAGACAATTTGTACGGGGTCCAATACACCCTATGGAGACAAAAGAGGTGGTTCTGCCTTAAATTTGCGGGTCGAACTGTGGAGTATAGTATATCACAAGATACTTGCCATGCATCTAAATCTGTTCTCCTGTTAAGCACTTCTCCCACAGCTCCAATGGCAGGTTAAAATCTCCATCCGCCAACTCCATTAGCATCCAATAATAATTTGCCACCTCTTTTTAGAAAGTTCCCCTGGCTACCAGGCTTTCTTCCAGTTTATTGATTTGTCCTGCTCCTCAGCCATCCGTGAGACTTCAGCTCAAGATTTGCAGGTACTTAAATCTCGAAAGTTAGCAATTAGACAATATTTGGCTCTCCTCCCAGGGTATTAAAGAACTGTTCATTATCAATTGACTCCACCTAGTGATTCCAGCGATCTTTAAAGGATGCACCAAACAGTCCTTTGTCAACTCTGGGGAGCCAGGTCAGTAAAAAATGTGTGCCATCCCACTATTATAGTTTATTTTTAGCTCTCTTCTAATTTCATGCCATGTCTCTTCTAAGCTCTGTAGGGTCTTTAGACAAATCTTTTTTTTTTTAAATCGCGGGTCTCCATATTTATGGATAAAGCCGTATTCTCCCTCTCTTACATTCTTTAGTATTACTGCATACAGCGTCCCCACTTCTAAAACATCTGGTCCTGTAAACAGCCCTTTCCCTTCTTTTAATAAGAAGACCCAGGCATAATAAGATAGGTCCGGCAACCTTAGGCCCCCCTTCTCATACTGACGTTTCAGTTTATCCCATGAGATATGCACCCCTTTAGAGGCCCTAGTAAAACTAGATAAATTAGATTGGTTTTTTTGTGCCACTCATCCTTAAAAGCCAGTGGAATATTTTGGAAAAGGAAAGTAATTTTCAGGAGGATGTCATTTTGACGATATCAACTCTCCCATAAATAGATAAAGGTAAATTAGACCACCCCAGCAGTAATTTCCCTATTTCCTTGTTGATCTTGTGGTAATTGGATTCAGAGATTTGCTCTATTTTCTCAGTAAGTTCAATGCCCAAAGACCGCATTTCCTTTTTAACACAGCTCTCTTGTGTGGTAATATTCCAAGCCATTATGACAGTTTTCCCTTGGTTGATTTCATAACCTGAGATCTTTACAAAACCTGCCGCTAGCTCATATACTTTTGGCAGTGCTGAACTAAGATTTGAAGTGTAAACCACCAGATAGTCTGCATATAACCCCACTTTTTTTTGACAGCCCCTAGCCCGAAAAGGTAGTATTTCCTTGTGCTCCCTAATCTTCTCTGCCAAGGGTTCAATATAAAGATTCAAAAGTAGTGTGGACAGTGGACACCCCTGTCTCGTCCCTCTGAAGATGTTGAATTTTTCAGATAACCTCCCGTTAAATCATATTTTTGCCGTTGTCTGTTTTATTGCCCTGCAAAAATTTCCTCCTAAATTTGACAATCTCAAAACTTCAAGTAAGTAAGACCAGTTAACTTGGTCAAATGCTTTAGTTGCGTCAACTGTAATGGCCACTAATGGCTCCTTGTCCACGGTGGCTAGATCAATGGCACCTATAAGACTATAAGTTAGATCCTTGATACTCCTACCACGGACAAACCCTTTTTGATCTTCATGAAGGAGTGCTCCCACCACCCCATTCAATCTATCTGCTAATATCTTTGAACAGATCCTATAATCCGTATTTAGCATAGAAATAGGTCTGTATGAGTCACAACAATTTGTTTTTTCATCGGGTTTAAGGATCAACGTCACAATGGCGTCATTCCTTGAGGGAGGGATCTCTTCCCCATTCTCATAGATAGCTGTGAATAACTTGCTTATTACTGGGATCAAATATTTACTTAACAACGTATCTTCTATACTAGACCCCGCTATAATGGGACATCCAGGATTTCCCTAATTAAGTTCTTTTATAAAACTCTTAGCCTGATCACTCTTTATTTTCCAGGCAAGTAACTTGCCACAACCCTCTCCATAGTTAAAATGGGACAGCTTGCTAACCTGCCATCTATCTTGCAACCGTCTTTCTACTACCGCAAACAAATCTGTCCTAAGACTTTGGATCGCTAGTTGTCCTTCATAATCTATCTCATTAGATTGTCTTTTAAGTTCCCAAATCAGGATTTTGTTTTCTATGCTTAGAATATCCGCCTTCCGCTGTTTGTTCTTGTACTGCTGAATTGATGTGACCCAGCCCCTCAAGAATGCCTTATATGTATCCCATACAATCCCTATTGAGGCACTACCCAGATTATTCTGAAAAAATTCCTGGGTTTCTAAGCGCAGTCTATTTATGACCTGGTCATCAGACAATATCGAGTGATCCATGGTCCAGCTCCGTTGCGCCACTACGGTCGACGGGGCCAGAGTCAGTGTTATTGCAGAGTGATCCGACATGTGTGCACCCACATGATTTATATTACGAACCTGATCTTTTATATTTTGATCCACCAAGAACAAGTCTATTCTGGATTGGTGCCCATATTTCTTGTTGTGAAAAGTAAAACTCTTCAGGGATCCCTTCTTCTCTCTCCAAATATCGCACCATCCATGAGTCTTTATTGTATTTTTTATCAGTGCTCTTGACTTGTTATGCATTATATTCCTGCTTTTGGTAGAGCGGACAAGGTTGTCATCAAGAACCACATTAAAATCATCTGACACTATGACAGAGTCCGGGAAATCCAGCAATTCAGTGAGCAAGTTACTAAAAGGCATAGGGTGATCAATATTATGCCCAAAGTAGCCCACTACCATGTTTAATTGATTGTGATATTTAACTTTTGCAATTACCCACCCTGCTTACAATTACCTCCAGCTGCGGGTTATATTTATTCAGGATAGCCACCCCCGTATGGTAAGTTGCTGTCCTGTGCATACAATACTCTGCAACCATCTCCTGCTCTTAAACAGATCTCTCGTCTCCTCACCCGTTAGATGTGTTTCCTGAAGTAAGATAACTTGGGCTGAAGAATCTATTAAGTTTTGCAAAATCCCCTCACGCCTATGTTTCCCCCTTAATCCATTACGTTCCATGATAGAAACTCTATCAATGGTTTCTGCTTTACTTTCCTATCTATACTCTTTTTATTTTCCTTCTTATGGCTGTCTTTCTACCTGAGTATCAATGTATATTGAGAACTTCATTTTTTTCGCTTTTTTCCCCATGCTCCCACACCCATGTTCCTTAAACTACCCGTGCCCTCCCTCCCTCGGAAACCCTCCTCTTCCTTCCTAATGGCCTAGGCCTGAGAAGATCCTGATTACGGAAAACTTGATAAATTACTTATACCCATTGAAAAAAATATATTGATAAGCCACTGAGGACCTTTAGCCCAACATTAACGAGACTTTGTGCTTTGCTAGTTAACAGAGAGGTTATTTTGGTCATAATCCAGCTCCTGATATTGATCTCAAAAACTCTTCTGCCTCCTCAGCCCTACGAATAGTCTGCATCTTGTTATTGTACATTACTCGTAGGCTAGCTGGGATTTGTAACTGAGCCGTGGCTCCCAGGCTTTTGAAAGACTCAATCAGCTTTCCTAGTTCCCATTGCTTTGTAGCCGTTAACTGTGAAATATCTGACCTGATCTCAAAAGTGATACCCTCTTTATTTTAAGGCCTTGAGAAGAATTTCCTCCTTGAAATTATAGGTATGGAAATGTACCAGTATCTTTCTCGGTTTGGTTTTATTAACATTCCTTCTATATGGAACTCTATGGACCCTCTGTATATCCATGCTTAATTCTTCTTCTGTCCATTTAACCTGCAACCCTTCCTTAATCAGATGTACCACAAATGTCTTTGTGTCCTCACCTTCGGCTCCTTCTGGGACCGTAAGCAACCGAAGATTACATCTTCTTTGTTTTTTACCATTGATTCTATTTTGTCCTTCAGCTGAAGTTCACTAGCCCTAAGATCACTCATCTCTTTAGTGTTATCCGCTACCTGGGATATCAGATCTTTTATCCCGATCTCCAATTGGGAAGTTCTTTCCGCTATGATGTCATCTAGTTTTTTTCCCCAGATTTTCACAAACAGCACGGATTTCTTTCTGATTTGACTCTGATGTTCCAACCTATTTCTGACCTTGGTTATCAATAAATGTATCAGCTCCGCACGTGATTTCTCCTGGGCTTGTAATGGAGCCTGCGCTAATAATAGAGCATCAGCTTGAACACCATCAGTCCCACATAGGTCTCCCCATTCTTTAGGTACTCCATTAGATGATTCAGGCAATATTGCGGGAGTCGTTAACTGTGGCTGTGCTTCTAGAAGATATTAGACAGTGTGCAGTAATAGATTTCAGGTCTTGGCAGGATTTTCCAGCTCCTTAGAAACTCAGATAGGTATCCAATTGATGTAGTGCCAGGAACAGGAATGTGTACACATAGATGACAGCGTAATACATACACTAAAACATTTCATTAGGTCCTTTGTCATGTCCATATGATGAAGTAATGTTGGCGATAAAGGGTATACTTGTACGGATTTCGCAAAAATGTTAATTCCGATTACATTCAGTCTCATGAACTGTATCTCAGGGCAAACTCACAACTCATTAGGCAACTGTTGACATGCATCACAGTGTGATATGTTGCCTATTCAGATTTATATGTGTGTTTGAGGTAAATATATCATAGTAAATAGCGTATGTAAATAAGTACTGTGATGTTCATGAACATTTAGAACAACAGTGTAAGCCACCATTTGTAGTGGAACCATTTCACCTACACACCACAAACTTCATTTAACATCAAGGCATTTATAAGTTAAAAGTGATCATGTCTTTTGTTCTGTATTGAAGTGTACTGGAAAGGTTTGTGGGGTTATGTAAGTTAATTTGCTGGATGAGTCATTTGCCAATTCCCCCCAATCTTTGTTGCTGGCTTGCTTCAACATCCTAGGTATGTATATGCTAAGGTACTTCGGTACTGAATTCAACAATCAATTTTGAAAGCAGGCATACTGCTTTGGAATGAGCGTTCTACATCACCAATGCGCATAGGAAGGTTCACTGCTTACAGTTTATGCTACTATTGGTATGACATTGCAGTATTTGTTGACTCCCATTGATTCATATTTCACGTTCAGAAATTGTACAGTATGCAGACTTTAGGGCCTTGTGGAGACACTGTACTTAGGTGTTTTTGGTAGGTATCCTTTTTTTGTGACATCAGCTCACTATACTTAGCTACCAAGGCCATAGCACTGAAGGGTACAAAAGGGGGTGGTGATGGACGGAGCATCTGAACCAATCAAAAACTCACACCCAGTCAAAAGATCAGGGTTTGATCCTTCACCGTTCTTTAGCCCACTCTGCCACCCCAGTTCAGACATGGCTATATGCAAATCAGTCTGACCCTGTGCCTCATGGGAACAGTCAAGCCCGAACTGCCAAGCCATGCCTTCCCTGGACCGGAAACAAGCTTCCGAGGACCGGTTTCTGGCATTCCAGCCGTCTTCAGCCCGGCTTGCTTTAATCCAGTGGCAAAGTGAGCAAGGGACTCACGTCTGAGCATACCCTGCCACACTTATGGTGGCCAAAGCGGTACAAAAGGGGGTGGTGATGGACGGAGCATCTGAACCAATCAAACACTCACACCCAGTCAAAAAGTCTGGGTTTGATCCATCACCGTTCTTTAGCCCACTCTGCCACCCCAGTTCAGACATGGCTATATGCAAATCAGTCTGACCTTGTGCCTCATGGGAACAGTCTAGCCCGAACTGCCAAGCCATGCCTTCCCTGGACCGGAAACAAGCTTCCGAGGACCAGTTTCTGGCATTCCAGCCGTCTTCAGCCCGGCTTGCTTGAATCCAGTGGCAAAGTGAGCAAGGGACTCACGTCTGAGCATACCCTGCCGCAATTATGGCGACCAAAGCGGTACAAAAGGGGGTGGTGATGGACAGAGCATCTGAACCAATCAAACACTCACACCCAGTCAAAAGATCTGGGTTTGATCCATCACCGTTCTTTATCCCACTCTGCCACCCCAGTTCAGACAGGGCTATATGCAAATCAGTCTGACCCTGTGCCTCATGGGAACAGTCCAGCCCGAACTGCCAAGCCATGCCTTCCCTGGACCGGAAACAAGCTTCCGAGGACCGGTTTCTGGCATTCCGGCCATCTTCAGCCCGGCTTGCTTGAATCCAGTGGCAAAGTGAGCAAGGGACTCACATCTGTGCATACCCTGCCACACTTATGGCGGCCAAAGCTGTACAAAAGGGGGTGGTGATGGACGGAGCATCTGAACCAATCAAACACTCACACCCAGTCAAAAGATCTGGGTTTGATCCATCACGTCAAGTTGGCGACTGCGAGCGAGCAAAATGACATCCCGGTGAGACTTTTTCTTCGTTGCCGATCGCGAGCGTGGAAAATAAACCTCCCGGCGAGATTCTCACCGCGGGAAGGTCAGGTTTTCATAGCGTGTGGTCGCGCATGCTCGCGACCGCTCGTGATGAGAAACTACCAGTCCGCATATGGAAAGAGTAGACATCTCCTCGAGCAGCAGAAAACAACAAGCATCCGACACTACACTGGGCAATCAGTACGAACAGCATTTTGCACAGTGCACTACGCAGTTCACGTAGCTATGCGTAGTATGAAGTGCACTTCACGAAGCTACGCATAGCGCTACTATGCAAACTATGCCCAGGATTACTGAAGGGGCAACACTGTTCCAGGAGATTTAAAATGATGGGGTAGAGGCAAGTTCATACATGAATTAGATGCTATCTGGGGTTGTGACAACACTGTGAACAAATGTTTTCAGATGTTGTTGCATACATACATAGGCTCATGCGAAGGGTGAATCCAAGATTGGGAGCCTTGGGGCCTGTGAAATCTGGAAACTTTGAAACTGCTCTGTGATCAAATAGAGGATCAGTTGTATTTACAAAGATTCAATTAACCAATTGTAAATGTCATTTCTGGATCATCCAGGGCAAGCAAAGGAGAAAGGGCCAACCCCTGCAGGGAAGCACCTGGCAACAGTGGTTCTAGTCCTGGCACCACAGAGACTTAGTGACCCAGTGGGCCAGAGAGTTAGAGGAGTGCTATGGAGGATTCAAGTTCCACAAATTCCTCATCTGACGTTTCCTCCGTGGTACTATACTAGTGGTGGCGGGCCTAACAAAGACTCTGACAACATCCTCCTTCTCCGTCAACATCAGTACCATCTCCACCCTCCCTGTTGCACCGCACCCAGTTGGCCAGACCTGCAGCCCTAAGAGGGATGCTATCTCCTTTGCTCCAGGCACCTCCCCCAACCCTTGTTCACCTTCCAGAGGAGGGTATTGACCTTCTGAGGAACATCTCTGTAGGTCAGACGTTAATACTAAATGCTATACGGGGGCAAGGCAGCCATATGCAACAGAAGGGCCCTACCTGGAAGGCATTCACAGTGCAATGTCTGGTCTAAAGTGGTCTTTTCAGGCTCTGTCCCCCTCCTTTACAACAACCCCCATCCCTTCCCCATCCCAATTTCCTATCCCCAAACCTGTACCAAGCACAAGCACACATTTGAACGCACCCACTCACATAGACCCTAGCACAATGCAGACACATAAACACCACAATAAAAACATGTGCACATTCAACATACTGATACCAACACCACCACACCCACAGTCACCACCATAACCCTCACATCCACAGACATAATTACCAACCACACCCCATCCCATCCACCTCACACACATCCACAGCCACCAGACAAACCCCATCACATCTATAGCACACCCATACACAGACACAACATCTTTAGAATAAATACCAAAAATCAGAGGATCACCTAATCATATAAACAACAGACACCCAAGACACAAGACACACCCACACTTGCCAAACATAAACCTGACACAGAAGCAATAGCACTGTCAGCAGACATATCCAAATCACCACAGCCACTCCCTCTACCTCCCAAACCCCACTCACTCCCACGCAGTCTCCAATGTTTTCCCATTGAGGATCCTCAATTTACCCTTGCATTACCCCTCCCATAACTAAAACCACACCTACAAAAAAGCAAGATACGCCTCTGTTGGAACCAGGACCACTGGCCCACTTAGGGTAGCATGGCTCGGGCTGGTAGGCCAATCCTGAAAGGCAATTGTGTTATGCTTGCATTTCACACACTACATCAACCCAGTGCAAACCCACCAAAAATAACATCACACCATCTTGGTTTAGTAGAAAAATAGTTATGCTTTATCTCTTTAAAGACATTAACCTTCTTCTTTTATGGGTTTGTCCATATAAGTTGCCAGAAACTTCTCAAACCTTTTGATTTAACATATATTCACTGAGGCGGACGGCAGTTACGCAAACACACACTGCACATTAGAAGCACCTTTTTCTGGTTCCACAAATTATATCAGCACATCGGGGCTCATTTTCAGATATGACTTCCCCTTACTTTTGTCTACATTAAGGACTAGAATTACAGGTTAGCAGGTTATCACATCAAACTGAGTTCAGCTGTGAAACAAATAAAGACTTTCTTAAAGTAAAGTTGATGCCCCTTTCGCTTTAACCTCAATCGCTGTAACTCCTAAACTCCAGTGTAGGGTTTAAACAAGTGATCCTTCCCCAGAAGAGTCATTTTAAACTCTGGGACCTGTTTGATGAGGACAGCCACGATGATCTGTTCAAAAGGCTTACAAGCTTCTCTCAGCCTCCAGAAGCTATCCATGGCTCAGCCCCCCAGTCACCACTTCCTTTAAGCCTCCCCTCCTCTCCCGCCGCTGTGCGGGCCCAGGTACCTGTTTGTTCATCTGGTGCTAGGGTACTGGGTTCAGGAGCAGTCCGATGGTGCCGCACTTCCCCCGCCTCACCGCTCAGAACTTGTTCGCTTCACCTGAGGCGGGCGGGAGCAGCAGCCTAGTTGAGTAGAGCGGATCTCTGGAGTCTTCGGGGAAGACCGGCCTCTCCGCACTGCTTCCCCACTCTGGGACAGAAGCCGGCAAAGCAAGTTCAGCTCGCGGGCAGACGCGGAGGCTAGGGAGGAGGAGTTCCGTTCTCCTCACACGGAACAGTGCGTCATGCTGGGCGGGAGTCTCGTTGCCTTGTGACCTCGCCCGGCATCTCTCCTTTCCTCACGCTTGCTGCGGAAATGTTCGGCTTCCCAAAGAGCTCCGATTAGCGGGATGGTGTCCCCTGACTGACTCAGTACCCCCGAGCTTAAAGAAGCCACAAAGCGGGGACAGTAGGAGACGGGGGGGGAGGGTAACCTAAGGAGCTGGCAAATCTGAGTCTTTTACGGCTCCAGTAAAGTCATCTCCCCTCACTCAGGCCACAAGTCTAGGGCAACAGTCTAAGCCCTTTGTCTCTTCAGGGAACTGGGCAAAAAGGGGTCCCTGGATCTACACTGCCTCGAGAAAAGGTCTCCCTGGAATTAAAACCAAGTCTCTTTTGCTTTCAAAGTTCACAGTTGAGTCCTCCTGAAGAGTGGCTCCAGATTCACTACCCACAGGCAGGGCTAGGTCAATAGGAAGGGAGAGCAGCGCCCACAACTTACTTGCAACCCCTTAGAGTAGTCAGAGTAGCCTGAGTCACAACCCCCTCCTGACCCTATCGCCTCAACTCCAGCCCAACCAGTAGTTATCCCCCACACAAAATGGCTGCCCCATGTGCACCCTTATATAGCCTGTGCCCTGGTCACCAGAACCAGCTGGAAGGTTCTGGAACCCTCTCATGTTATTTAATGGGCCAGAACTCTGAGGAGATTTTAGCAGGCATCCATTTTGTGTTAAAAGCCCCCACCCTCCATCATAGCAGGAGCGCCTGCGCCTCACCATTGATTGGTAATGATGGTGCGCCAGAGATTTAGAGCCAACACAATAAAAAATTTAAATATTAAAATGTAGTGGACACACCAAAAAAAAAGGCAAAAAGAGGATAAAAAAAATATATTAGGAGGGACCACCCAAAGGGCTGACTGGTGTACCAGCCTCTTACGCTCAAACCCAACCACCTTGCATCCCAATCCACCCCTGAAAAAGGCACATTTACCCCTTCCACTTTATCCTTGCCATTATTGCTTCCATAACTAAACCCACCCCTACAAAAACAGCAAGTTAGCCCTCCCACACCCAAACCTACCCATCCTGCATCCCAAATCCTCACTGAAAACAGGCCTATCCAGCTCTTTGGCTTCCAAGGCCCACAATCCTAAATTCAAATCCACCCCTTAAACTTCACAACCACTCCTCCCAAAGCCACGCCTTCCACTTTTAAGACCACACCCAACCCAAGGACACCCCTCCCAAACTCATGCCCACCCCTCCAAACCCCACAAACTACCCTCCCATGTAGGTTATGTGAAGTGCCTGCTCTGCTCACTGGATGCCACTTCCTGAGGAGGTTCCCCTTGGCAGTAATATAGGAGGCAAACTTTATACTATTGCACAAAATTGAACACAACTTTACATGCAGCATTTGTTACTACCCTTTGGCATAATTGGGCTTGAGAAAGTTATCTCATTTGTTGAAAGTTTATGGTTTGGATTTCAACAAGTTAATCCTGGAATTTCTTTCCCTAAGCAGTTGTTTGATTCTTAGTAATGTTTGAGACTGACATGTGTAGTACATATTTGTCTTTACCATGCTGTTAGGTACCACAGCCTATATATTTTGATGCCTCCTTTCTTCACTACATACATTGGTTGTATTGGTTAGTGACAGTCATTTGCATTTAGGTTCAGGTATTCGTTATAGGAATGGTCATTTGTACCAACCTATAGATACTTCAATTTGATTGTATGATCTTTTCACACAGGACTGTTTATTTCCCATTGATTACTGATAAGTATGTGCACATATGCATTGCCCTATGTGAATGAATGTGACACATTTAATTGTATGCAATACACGGTTCCACTAGATAAGGAGAAACGTTGAGGTGATGAATATGTAGAATGGTTAATTGGACTGGCATTGATTGTCCTGGAAATTATTGAGGTGAGGGTTCCAACTTGTCCACTGTAATTTTTACATGTAGTTACATGTGTTTGAAATTTTAGTTTAATATGCAATTTTTCATAATTTCTGTGAGCACACCTATATATTGATTTTTAGCTTTAGGATTTGATGGATTTTTTTGAGCAATTGCCCATCTTACCCCAAATTCAATCAAACAATCAATAAATCAATCAGCATTTGTAAATAACATCACTATCACGCTTAAGGGTATGTGGGCACTGAGGGTGCCAAGACTTTGTCAAAAAGCCAGGTGGTGAGTTTCTTTCTGAAGTCTGGTGTGTGAGGGTGAGTGAGGCAGAGTGCAGGTGTCTTGAGTGAAGATTGAAGTTCCGTCTGTGGTTGATGTAGGATGGACCTTGGTCATTCATTCATATATTGTAGTCATACAGTTGTGTTACTTTAAAATCCATAAATGTCAACATGAGTGGCATCAGTACAACACATTTGACATGCTATGGCTTGTGTGGGTAATTTTAAAATTGCACAAATGTTTTGCAAATGTGAGAAGCCAAGTTAGACAGTAACACGTAATGGTGGTGCCTGTGATGACGGTGTTGATTTTGATCGTGTTGTAGAAGCAGCAGTGGCAAGACGTGTAGGATCGGGTCGATGATGGTACAGGAAGTGAAAAAGTGAGTGAAGGTGAGTTTCAGGCTTATATGGATTGCTTTCCGCCTACTCAGATGTGGAGGTTTGACCACCACAGTTGAGTTGGCAGGAAAGCACATCATGATTGACCGGGTGGGGAAATAGACTGGGCTCCTGCCGTCAGCTGAATTTCCCTGTGACCATCGTTGGGTAGGGTAATCAAGACCAGCGGAGCTGGCAGGAGCTGGACGGCATTTCTACTGACAAACTGCACATAACTCAATCTGGAAGCAGACAGTCTACTAGGTGGACAGGTAATCTGACACTGCTGCGTCATTGGAACTGTCTCTGCCAAGATTGTAATCAGGCCCATAGTCTTCCATTTCAATGCTACAAAATGTTAAGTACGCATCAAAAATTCCTACTTGATGATAGAAATTGTTAAAGCACACAACGACATGTAGGGGCAGATTTGCTAATGTTTCACACAAAGCAGGGCAGCAAGCAAAGTTGGTACACTGAGTTACCTAAAAAGGGGGAAGAAGAAATGCCCCTTATCAAATAAAATTTGGTTTATTTCAGCTGTTTTCTTGCACTGGTGCACTGTGTGCTACCTAACTCCAATGCAGGCACACTTGTCACATAATTCAAGGGTACCAGGGTTACAGTATGAATTGTGTTTGTGCAGGAAGGCAAACCTTCCTGCACTAAAACAATCATTGGAGACATATTCCTATTTTGATGTATGCAGCACACATGGAAAGAGTAAGTAATGGAGAGAAATAAAGATAATTATCCTCTATACGATTCTGTTGAGTACATCACCATTTTTGCGTCGACCTAGGTTTACAAGTGTTTATAAATCTGGGTTTGCATCAGAATCTATGGGTGATGGCTGTGAAAGTCCAGGCTCCACCAATGTAGCACCTACTTGATGCAAATAACTCAAGGAAGCAATATGTACTGCGGTGCCTTACTTTGTATTTACTACACATGCAAAGCTGCACAAAGTGGCTTTACATAACTTAGTACATCGCAGTTAAGGGCTTGTTTTGACTTGCAAAAACTTGCATAATGCAAAGACAACATAATACCTTAGTAAAACTGCCGCCATAAGTATGAGATATAATTGCTAATCTGGTGTAGGTTTTTTTACACAAGATTGCTTTGATATTTTACTTGTTATGGTATTTTTGTGACCCTACTAAGATAGAATGTTATGACATAATATCAAATGGTATCTAATTCTTACAATCACACAGCTTATATATTGACTTATGAAGCTTATTAAGCACATTTTATTATTTGTGCTCCAGCTAACATAAAGTATAAAGAAAAAGATGTTGTCACTAAGAACATGCACATCTGGGAAATTGGAAAAAAATGTCTCTCACCTTCAGGAAAATTGACAAATGTGTGTCTGGATCATCTACATAACAACAAAAACAACCCCCAAAGAGAATGGCTACTTCTCATGAAACAGGAAAGAACAATACCCAAACAATACCTGTTTATAGTTCAGCAAAACAATGCAAATCTGAAAAGATTGTACCAAACCCTAAAAACTACAAATGCAATGTTACTGAATATTGTACAAACAATGCAAGGATGTCATGAGGCCCTGAATGCTGGCCAGCAACACATTTAGCTTGTTTGTAATTGTTATTTGAGGATCAATGTTAACAGTTATATTATATACTTGACACACCTATCAGACATAGTTTGTTTAGTCTGTAGATGTAGGTGGACATAATATTTGTAAGGATAATATAGGGGTGCAGATGTTAATGCAGTAGTATATGTGAATAGATGAATGTGTACTTTATTGTTAATTTAGAATAGATATTTGTATATGTATAGGAATATAAAGGGGCACATTATGATGGCAGGTGGATCACTACCGCCTGGCTGGTGGTGGTGATCCACCCGCCATCACAATTACATTTACCCCCCGCCACATTGCCATGGAGGGGGGTACCGCGGCGGACGGAAAGTCCGTCTGCCTCATTTCCGCCGGTTGGCAATCCGCATGATTGCCTGCCGGGTGGAAAAGGCCCACAATACAGTGGCGGTGCCTTGCAGGCAACGACATCCATATTATGATGCTGTCAGTGGCAGTGCCTTTCCATGGCGGAGATTCCCCCATGGAAAGGCATACTGTAAATCACTTTTGGACCCCCAAGGGAGTGGGTGGCTACACTTAGGGGGCACCTATGGTACCCCCCTTCATTGCCACGC
This sequence comes from Lissotriton helveticus, assembly GCF_964261635.1. Classification (NCBI taxonomy): domain Eukaryota; kingdom Metazoa; phylum Chordata; class Amphibia; order Caudata; family Salamandridae; genus Lissotriton; species Lissotriton helveticus. The sequence goes on from NC_136062.1 coordinate 66,356,842, forward strand.
CTAAACCATATATCACAGCAAACTCACATGTCAGCTCCCACTCACAAGCATGATTCTCAATACATGATCACTCAGCAAACACACATCGAAATATGGGACCTGATGAACAGTAAAGCACCCAACATCTTCTTCATCAGAGCGACAAGGCTCAAACCCTCTTTAGCTCCAGTCATCGACACAGCACTCCTGCGGAATAGAAGATCGCTCAACAGGATCGTCATTATAAGCCAGGAGCTGGAAGCGCTGTCATCTACAAGGATTTCCAAATATGAGCAACATCCATACAGAATAGTACCCCAGTCATAAAACATCTGCACTTCAAGCTGCCAATCCCCAAAAGCTTCAGCCTGAACCAAACCCTCGCCTACTGACAACCCAGACTACAAGACAACTTTACCAGTCTTATCACAGACCTTGCTGCTCTGCTCACCATTGACTCCAGAGCCTACATTTTCCCCAGTGGCCTCAACTTTCACCTGGAATACTGAAATGACCCCTGTTCCACAACACTCTTCGAATTGCATGTATGGTAAGTATTGGATAGTGTAGGGGTAAAAATTACTATTCTAACTCCAGGGGGTGCAACAGTAGGGTCAGTGTTGGATAGTGTAGGGGTAAAAATTACTATTCTAACTCCAGGGGGTGCAACAGTAGGGTAAGTGTTGGATAGTGTAGGGGTAAAAATTACTATTCTCACTCCAGGGGGTGCAATAATAGGGTAAGTGTTGGATAGTGTAAGTGTACTATGAGTTGTAATGGTATGCGTTGTATTGACTGCGTTGTAATGACATGAGTTGTAATTATATGCGTTGTAGTGTCATGCGTGGTAGTGATTGCATTGTAATGGCATGCGTTGTAAGGGATGTTGCATTGTAATGACTGCGTTGTAATGGTAGTGCGTTGTAAAAGATGTGTTGTAAAGGTTGTTTCCCACTGTAAACAGTTAGAGAGGAAATGGAGAGCCAGCAATGACACAACTGACAGAACTAACTACAAGGATGCACTCAAACATTGTCAGCAGCAAATTAGAATCACCAAGAGAAACCACTAGTAGCATCAAAGAAAGCTCCAAAAGCTGCAAGAAGATCTCCTCGATCGTCAAGGATTTCACATTGCCGTTAGCTACTATCAATACCATCGCTGTCTCCCAGCAACTCTGCAGCAACCTATCCTACTTTTTCCACCTCTAAAATTGCAAACATCTACAGCAATTTCACGCACCAATTCAACCCCAGAGAACGCCTTGCCAATGTACCCACTACAAACCAAGACAGTCACCTAACTGAATGGATAACTATCACCTGAAACGACACAGGAGCAATCTTGAGAACCATCCAATTAGGGGCACCATTGGACTCATGCCCACACCACATCTACAACCAGGGAGAATCACCAATCAGCACCACCCTGACCCACATCATGCCTGCCACTTTTCTGGGTGAATGGAATCTTGTGGAATTCAATGCCCTCTTGAAGAAGACCACAGTCAACCCAAATCAACTGAACAACTTTTCTGCTCCTCTATCCATCAAAAGCAATTGAGAAGGCCATCAACAAGCAGCTCACAACCCACCTCGAACTTCATCATCTTCTAGACAACACTCAATCAGGAGTCAGAAAAACCTCAGCACCGAAACCGCTCGCATCATGGCAACCAATGACATTTAAATCATCCTGGACCAAAGGAGAAACAGTGACCCTCATCCTGCTCGACTTTGACCCTCTCTCCCATGGAACCCTCATTAGAAGATTCCACAAGACTTGTCTGCAAGGTTCTGATCTCAAATGAATATGTTCCTTCCTCTTAGGAAGAGCCCAAAAGGTCAGGCTGGCACCCTTCACAACAGATACCAAAAAACTGACATGCGGATTCCCACAGGGATCATCCCACAGCCCCACCTTTTTCCCCATATACATGACACAGCTCGCCAGCATCACCCGTTCACAAGACATCACCTTCATCTCAACCCTGAAGATACCTAACTCATCCTCTTGCTGACGGACAAGACAACCACCACCAGAACCTACTCTACCAACTGCATGACTATGGCAGAAGACTCAATGCGAACCAACTGCCTGAAGCTCAACTCTAACAAGGTAGAAGTACTGGTCTTAGGCAACAAGACCTCCCCATGGGACTGCACTTGTTGGTCATCAGAGCTAGGAGCCACACCCATACACCACGCAATTAATTCAATGGCTCAGCTGTGTACCATCCAAAACTGATGCAGGCTGGAAAAGATCTTCGAATGATTGCCTCAGAACAACAGAGGTACGAACACACAAGCACTCATCATCAGCAGGCTGGAGCAAAGAAACCATCTTTACACTGGAATCTCCAACTCCTATACAGATTGCAGAACATCCAGAACACCACTGTGAGACTCATATTTGACCTGCCATGCTGCACCCACATCACAATGCCCCTCATGAAGCTTCCCTGGCTCCCCATTCAGAAGCTCAGCCAATTCAAACTTCTCACTCACACAAAAAAGCCCAACACAACTATGGTACAGAATACCTGAACAGCCAACCCATCGGATACACATGATCTGCCTCACTTTTACTCATACCCACTACCTGTATCCGCAAAGGCAAAACTGGAGGTTACTCATTCTCCTACATTGCACCCAAGACTTCCTTAACACATCAGAGCATCCTCCTTACTTCTTGAGTTCCTCAAAAACCTGAAGTCCTGACCCTTCATCTGAGCATCTTGGAGATTATGCAACTGCACACCTGTCCAAGTGCTTGGATACCCTCTTGGGTGATTAGTTTGCTATTCAAATCAATATAACATAACATAACATGACAGAAGTATTCAAACTACTATAAAAAAATCAGAGAATTCAGCAAATGCCATAGCAAGCCAAGGTCATTGATAAGGTCTTCTTAACAAAGGCTGGAAAGCAAAATCACCTATGGTGCAGAATTCTGAGGTCTGGATAAAAGTTCTAACCTTGTAGGCTGTTTTGAGTGGAAATTCTGGAAAATCAAAGAGATAATAAAACAATATATAATATGAAGCCTTTAATATATATACACAATACCTTTATAAAAAATGAAATTATTTTTAAACAAATCTCAAAAATGTTAATAAACCATAATTAAAGCATTTAGCAATCCCTGAAAAACAAAGCCAGAAATAAATAGTTGAAACAAAAACAGTTTTAACATCATTCTAGAAACAATAAAGACCCTCTTATAAAACCCAAAAACCTAAAGCATAAACAACATAGAGTATATCTGTTTTAAATTAAAAACAAATAGATAAATAAATACATATATTAAAAAAGTAAATCCCCTACAGAGCATTCCAACAAATTTATAATATTGAACTTAAAAAATATTTCTCTATTTAAATTGACCAAAAATAATACTAATAATAAATACGTTTCGTAAAACAATATTACTTTAAATAAAAATAATTCATGTTTTCAAATTTGATGTAAAACAAATTTTGTAAAAAATAAGCCAAAACAGTCAATAAAGGGAAACAAAAAATGCAAAGATAAAAAAGATATTAAAACCCACAATTTTAAAGTAATAAATATGCTAAACACCCATATAAGAAAAGTAAAAATGATATACTTGATGTGATATGAGATAATACTGCCTATGATATTATGACTTCAATATTATGTACAGTCATTATTCTATTACAGATCCGCACCATGTGGATCCTTTCTGTTTGGGATTCTCCCGATCTGATTTTAAGCTCTGTTTTGTTAATAACAATATGAGGGTAAACATCATTTACAACACATTTTTTACAATGCATGCTTTTACATCGCGTGCTATTACAACGCATTGACCACTACAACGTATGTTTTTACATCGCATGCTATTACAACGTATTGACCATTACAACACATGCTTTTTCAAGTTTAAGATATGTTTTCTGCTTACAATCAAGTGTATTAATGTATTAATAGTTTAATATTAATTGTTTAAGATGTACCTTTATTAATATTTGATTATTAAATGAAGATGATGAAGTACTGAATGTATGCTCAAGTATTAATTAGAGTATATATTAAAATATACTAGAGTATATTTTAGAATATTTATTAAAATAGTCTTGGATGATCATGTTTTGTCAATTTTAATATTACACAATTTAACGTTTTTAAAAAAGTTAAATACTTCTTGAGTTTTGTTTTAGAAAGATGAGGATTATTTTAATGAAAAAGGGGCAAGTTAAACCAGCTTAAATATTTTTTATTGTAAAAGTAGGACATGGGTTTACTTAACTATTTTTTTCAATAAAATAAAAGTTTTGATGATTTAAAAAAATATTTAAGATAAGGTAAAAGTTTGGTTTCTTATCAAGTTTAAAAATAGGCAAAAATAGAGCCCTGGTGTGAAGCTAAAAAGATAAATATTTATTTTAAAATTTAAAGTGTGGAAAAATCTGGATGAATTAGCTAAATGGCCATGTGGTAAAGAACAATATTTTTTAATATGAATAGTTTTAGGATTAAATAGCAAGTATTTAAATTGTTAACAAAGCACATTTTTAAATAGACTTTTAGACTTGAAATATTTAATGTAATAAAAATAGTTTACAAATTTAAACAGATTGACTCTCTCTTTTAATGGTAAAAAAAATTATTTAATGTTAAAAACAAATTATAGGAAAAAAGTAAATAAAGGACAAATGTTAACATTTTTGTTTAATAATGTTTATTATTTACAAAACAAAGAATCAACATGAATGTATAAAAAACAATACCATATTTAAAATTTGTATTAAATAATTAAAGGTATTTACCTCTCAAAACATTTAAAATAATTATTTTTGAAAACTTCCCAATGTTTTCCCATTGATTTCAATTGGGACAATTGTCCTTTTTTAACTTTTTACAAGGCCGGTGACGTATGCGGTTGGGCGTTTTTTTCTTCATTCATTGGAGAGTTGCAAGTAAGTACAGATGGAAGGAAGATCTGCGGTTGGGTAAGGCACACATAATATAAGTTTTTAAGATATTAGCTAGCCACCTTTAGGGGTCGAATAGGTTCGGTCCGCGACCCCAGAGGACGAGGGAACGTCCGCATGCGCTGCGGCGTTCCCTCTGTGCAGATTAGGATGTGACCGCCAGGGTGGCGGTCACATCCTGTTTCCTTAACATTGCGGCAGGTGCAGCTTGAAGCTGCACCTGCCGCAATGTTAAAAATGCATGCATCGCATTTGCGTGCACAAAGCGGCAGGCACCGCGCGGTGCCTGCTGCTTTGTGCACGCAAATGCAGGGGGGTACCATAGGTACCCCCCATGTGCACCCCCCACACCCCCTTCACCAAGGGGGCCCGCAACGGGCCCCCGCAGTGAATGTCCATATGCTTTTCCACGGCGGAAAAGCCGCCGTGGAAAAGCATATGATTTCCTCCATCCTAATATGGCTGGCGGTGTCTGATAGACACCGCCAGCCATGTTAGAGCTTTTTCGCCGCGGTCGGAAAGCGACCGCGGCGGAAAAGCTGCAGACGGATTTCAAGACCCATCCACCGCCATCCTAATATGGCGGTGGGTCTTTTGAGGCTCCGCAGCAGTTTTCCCGCATCCTCCGGGCCGGCGGTGGCTTCCGCCGGCCCGGAGGATGCGGGAAAACCGCTATCATAATCGGCCCCTTAGTGTAAGGAGAGAGGAGGGAGGTATTTAGCTAGTTAGAAGTGTTTAGGATTATGGTTAGATATTTTTAACAACTTTTTTCCTCTGCATACAGCAGTTCTACACTTACGTTGGGTTTGTAGATTTTTCTCCGCATTTTCTTTTTTTTAATTACTCAAAGAAGCTCTTTTTTTGAAAAAAAATTGTGCTAATTGCGTACTTTACCTTTATCCATTAAACGCATGTATGGATTTTAAAGCACATGTATTTTTAGAATTTACAGATGGCATGGTTAATCAGAACGTTCTCCTATGTGAAATTGACTTTGTTTATGGAATGAATTTGTTTTGGCTTCACAATAGTTTTTGAAGTATTTAAAGAATATTTTGGGAATTTTTACTCTTTGTGTAAACGACATCGAAGATGAGAGGATTGCTGCATTGGATTTTTTTGTTGCTGTTTTTTGCCAATCTTGAAATCCTTTTGGGGATTTTTTTGGTACGCATTTTTAAGGGTGCACAGATAATTTAGCACAACAACAGACAAGAGATATCCACAGGCTGGTGATTGGATTCAAGATTAATTTGAAGCTTTTGGGATCTTTCTTCAGCTGGTGACTCTTGCATGACTATGGATTTGTACTGAAGAACAAGAGTCGAAGAAAGGTGGGTACCCATTATTTTAATTGTATTCAAATATGTTTTTTCAGTATAAAATCCAATATGTAATTAATTTAAAAAAACACAAAACAGACAAGTAACATAGATTAGATGTAAGTAAGGGTTAGAAGTGTAGGATGTGGGCAATATTGTCTAGGTAGTCTGAAGCCACCTAAACGAAAATTTGTCCAAATAGTCTCCCAGACATTTCTTTAGTTCTTTTAGATGTTCGTGGGTTCAGACTACCGGACAATGCTTGCCCAATTCTTATTTCTTCGATACTGTGCTTCTACCTCAAAATGTCCCCAAAATTATAAAATTTAGGGTGTGATTTGCCAATTGATTTATTGAAGGAGTTATGCCATCCCTCTATGGCATTATTGTCTTTGTTCCACCCTCTAAGCTGGTCTGACTCGTGCAACAGTTCTAAAATTTGACGGGAAACTTTGGATTCCTCCTGTGACCCGACCTGCTTAGCTGGCCAATCCAAGTGTCCTCAAAGTAATTTAGAAGGGGGCCCAATGTATTCTCCTTTGCGACAAAATATTCAGATTTAGTTATTGATGTGTAGTATTCATCTACACAGCCAAGTGGAACAAAGCACAATGCAGTAAGTTGTTTAAATTCAAATTGAAGTTTACTGTCAGCTATGTAATCCTCAACTAAGGATGTTTTTTTAATTTTGCACCAATAGGCCTGAGAAAAGCGAAAAAACAACAACATTTAATTTGGGATCTGGGTAGTTTTTACTAATGGTGTTAATTATTGATAATTCAAAGCCAATTATTACTTTTCTTTTCTAGGATTTTTGTGTTGAGTTTTAGATTTTACAACTGATAATAGTTCAATGTATGTTGAGGATTGCTTATCAGGGAGTCAACTGTACACTAAGGGGACTACGGTGTGGTTAATATAGGTGTGGATAGTTTATATTTGGAAAAAACTGATGGGGCATGGATCTAAGCACCCCATCCATCATCCAAATATCACTTCTCTCCAATCTAAAAGGTTACAGGCTGTGGTAAATATTAGTAATCTTTTTAGAGGGTTTTTGTTGTACAATAGAAAGCTTTTATTAATAAAAGTGAGTGTTAATTCAGGAGGTATGTTGATATTTGAGCACGTTTGAGGAGTTACATGTTGAGAGTTACTTGACTGTTTTTTACATTGAATAATTCTTCTTAAATTTTATTTGTAGGCATAAAACTAGCTGAATGCATTAGAATGCCTTTTGACACCTCCCTAAAAACTGCGCCACAGGGTTCATTGGTGATGCATGCAAGCTATTTAATCTGATTGATTTTTTATCTAACCTCAATCTCCATTGCAGAGGCAGAGTTTTTATGTTTTGTGGTCCTTTTGACCGTGTCCCCCAGAGTAACTGCTCTGCCTGTGCTGCAATGGGATGAGTAATATTGCACACACCTCCAATGACTCCTTTGCTCGGTTAGCCTTTCCTTACAATAAAGGTAGCCAGCATATTTTAGAAGTCTATTCCTTCTTGCAGATATTACACATACTGCTTCTCTCCTTGTTGCCATTGTTAAATTGTCAGAAAAAAGGGAAGAACAAAGATTAATAAAATCTCCTTTTTTGAATTACAATTTTTATCCCGTAGTGGTTAGTTTTTTGTTTTTTTAAAGAAGTTTATTTTGTATTATAATATATTGTTTTTCTTTTGCTCTAATTAAGAAAATGTTAATAACCTGCCCAAAAAAAATATAGCTTGTTCAACTTTGCATGATTGTGATTTTTTCAGAAAATGTATTTGTATTGGTGTTTGGATTGTTTTTTTTATTTATCAGCACTTTACTAAAAACAAAATACATTCTGTTATTTGGTTAGTCATTTATATCTCACCTTAGTAAGGTTTCTTTGAATGCTTCTTCTGCCTTTTTGATGATGTTTAAGGTGTCTTCTAGCAGTGTTTGATGTTTTTGATTACTATATTTTGTCTGCAGTTGGGTAGGTCTAAAAAGAAATGTGCATTTTAAATGGTTGAACAGAAATTGTCTTTTAGTTTTCTGTAAAAAAAATATTTGTGTTATTTTCTCATATGGCATACTATGTATTATATCTATTTTACTTGGTATTGCTTTTCGGATTGATGAACCAGTGTTGTAGTTAATCAAAGTCTTTTGGGTTTATTTTTTTTTGGGAGGGATAACGGGCTGTTGTTGATGTAAGCTTTGAAATACATTAACAAAACGGTGTTATGGTTTAACATTGTTAGTTTGCATTTAAGGAGGCAACATGCTTCATGTAGAATCTCATATTGGATTTCAGTTAGCATTTTTGCCCTCCTCATTTTTGAAACCCCTCAACTTTCTAGAACTTTCCCTGTGCTAACACTCTTTGGAGCTAGTATAGCAATATGACCACCATGCACTTCCCAGCACTTTTCCTCCTGCAAACGCACTTTGTCGTTACAATAGCTTTTTTGCTCTTCTTCTCTGCCCTCAACACTTTCCCTGCGGCATACACCCTTTGGACTTAGAAAATCTTTTTGTCCCTCCTTCACTGTCCAGTCTTTTCCCTGCTGCAAACACGCTTTTGAGTTAGAATGGCTTTTTTGACCTATTTCACTGTCAAGCACATTCCCTGCTACAAACACCCCTGGGAGTTTGAATTGCTTTTTGCCATCCTTCACTACCCAGCAATTCCCCTGCTGCAAACACTCTTTGGAGTTTAAATAGCTTTTTGGCCCCCTCCACTGTCCAGCACTTTCCCTGCTGCAAACACTCTTTGGGCTTTGAATAGCTTTTTGGCCTCCATCCCCTGTCCAGCACTTTCCCTGCTGCAAACATTCTTTGGAGTAAGAATAGTTTTTTTGGCCCCCTCCACTGTCCTACATATTCCCTGCTGCAAACACCCTTTGGAGTTATATTTGCTTTTGACCCTTATCCACTGTCCAGCACTTTACTTGCTGCAAACTCTCTTTGGAGTTAGAATTGCTTTTTGCCCCCATTCACTGTCCAGCACATTCCCAGCTGCAAACACCCTTTGGCGTTAGAATAGCTTTTTTCCCCCCTTCACTGTCAAGCACTTTTTGCTGCACACATCATGTGGAGTAAAAATTACGTTTTTACCCTCCTTTATTGCCCAGCAAATTCTGCTCTGCAAAAGCATCCTTTGGAGTTACAATATCTTTTTGGCCGCCATTCACTATCCAGCACTTTCCCAGCTGCAAACACCCTTTGGAGTTAAATTAGGTTGTTGGTCTCCTTCACTGTCCAGCACATTCCCTGCTGCAGATATCCTTTGGAGTTACAATACTTTGTGGGCCCCTCCACTGTCCAGCACATACCCTGCTGCAAACACCCTTTGGACTTTGAATAGCTTTTTGGCCTCCATCCATTGCCCAGCACATTTCCTGCTGCAAACACCCTTTGGAGTTACATTTGCCTCTGACCCTTATTCACTGTCCAGCAATTTCACTCCTGCAAACAGCCTTTGGAGAATAGTTTTTTGCCCCCATCCACTGTCCAGCACTTACGTTGCTGCAAACACCTTTTGGAGTTAGAATAGCTTTTTTGCCCCCCTTCACTATCAAGCACTTTCCTGCTACTCACAACTTTTGGAGTAAGAATTGCTTTTCCCCCCTCCTTTACTGCCCAGCACATTATCTGCTGCAAACACCCTTTGGAGTTACAATGTTTTTTTGGCCGCCATTCACTATCCAGCACTTTCCCAGCTGCAAACACCCTTTTGGGTTAAATTAGGTTTTTGGTCTCCTACACTTTGAAGTACCTTTCCTGCAAACACTCTTTGGAGTTTCCAATAGCATTTTGGGGACCCTGCACTGCCCAGCACTTTCCCTGCACTAAACAACATTTAGAGTTAGAATAGCTTTTTTGCACCCCTCCATGGTCCAGCACTTTCTCTGATGCAAGCGCATGAAGGAGTTTGAATTGTACTTATGATCTCCAACAATAGGCAACATTTCCTCTATTGTAAACCCCATTTGGACATGCTCAATCTATTTTTCACTACAGCACTAAGCAGGACTTTCACTGCGGTACAAATCACATGGTTTTGACTAGTTATCTTGCTTACGAATACTCCCAAGCTGCTATATCTTGCTTTATATCTGTATGAGAAAGTATAGTTATTTTAAACAACTGCAGTGACAAGCAGTTTATATGTGCTCTTTTAAAAAACGAAATGTGTGAATTTCATGAATGTGGTTTGCTTAGTTTTTTTGTCTAAACAGTGATTTTAATAAACATTTTACAATTGTTCATGGTTTTTTTCTTTGTTTACCTGTGAGATGCTTTATTACTGCTGTTCAAGTGTTGTCAGGGTTGTTTATGAAGTAGTTGATTTAACCTGTGAAAATAAAAAGATATTACAGACCATCTATTTCCTTTTTGCCGATCACGTGTGTGATGTTGTAAAGAGATTTACCACCCTATAACTTTACCGCACTTTTCTCTTCTTTTTTAATCTTTGGTTTTGGGCTACACTCTGCTGTCCTGTCTTTTTCCTTCTAAAATCAATAAATTAAAGGTATTTGTTCACTCCCTTCAATTGACTGTCATAGTTTTGCTCAACTTAATAAATCGTAACATCTTTTGTTATTTAAATTCTAAATAGGTTAAAAAAATTGCAGTGTTTTCCTTTTGAAGATAAAATACATAAAATTCGATTTACTTATGTTTGTCTCATTATAAATTTATGAGGTATACCCAGTTAAAAAAAAATGTAAATTATAAATCTTAAATATATTATATTACCTTTCAGAGTTAAAAAAAAACTTCTGTCTACTTTAAAAATCCCTTACTTCATAAGGCCGCAATATATGTCACTGGATATGTCTGTTTTTTTCACAATATGTACAGTAAGCATTGTTTATTATGTTTATGTAGAATTACTTTGTCCAATAAATGGCAGTGTTTGAATGGGCGTTTAGTAAGTTGACTCTACGACTTGCAGCTGCGTGTTATCATTGTGGATGTTATTGCACAACTGAATACATAATGGTGGACGGCAGAATTTATATGTTTTTGTGTGCTAAACTAATTTATAAAAAAAAATATGTTTTGTAATCTTTTTTACAGTGTGTTTTAAACACTGACAGAATGTATGTTTTTAAACATCTTTAAAAAAACAGGTTTATTAAGTTCTGTTTCAGATTTTGAGTAGATGTTTGCTCTGCTAGTGTAATCAAAACAGTTCAAAAACACTAGTTCGGATTGTTTCTATGAGGCATATTTGCAGACTGATTATAGCACTTACTACATTGTTTTTTTACTTTACATTATGTGTTTACTAAATATGAATTACACATTCATTCATATTATTAATAATTGATTAACTGTTACCTGAAGCATGGAAAGTTTATAAAATTAGCATTGGAGTATTAAGCATTATATCTGATACAATAAAAAAAAACGAGTACTAGGGTAAAGTGATAGAGTTCTCTGTGTTACAGTAAGAATATGACCTAGCAGATTCGGAATTACTGAGAATGACCAAGTCAGACATGCCCTCTATGCATACCTCCCAGTGGGGGAGACGTTATCTGAATTAACACCGATAAAGGACAGACTTCTTGACGGATACATGCCCAAAAGGTGAATATCCCTCACACACGGTAAGCTCATCAATCACGTAATTGATCCCCTTATCAAACTTGGGGAGAAATGGACAGATGACCTATTAGAAGAAGACGACGAAGACTGGACAGAGGCGCTCGCCTCTCCCAGGGAAGTCGCAATCTCATTGAGGCTGAAATTAGTGCAACTAAAAATTCTACACAGAACACATTATTCCAGAACGGCCTTGGTCCGGGTGGGTTATGGGGAGGACTCAGGGTGTAGAAGAAACTGTGGGAGGAAAGGCACTTTCATGCAAATTCTGTGGGAATGCACCAACATTTGTAAGTACTGGATGGGTGTGCTCAACTGTATGTCTGAGGTGCTGGGTCAGGACTTGAACCTGGATGCTAGACGGTGTTTGCTTGATGTATGAGGGCTGACGGAAGAAGCAAAGAGAAAACATGGGTGGCCCTGGGGCACATGGTATCCAAGCGTAACATCGCTAGACTGTGGAGAGAGAAAGAGACCCCCAGCATACAATCAGGGACACAAGACATGGACTGGTGTATGTTTCAGGAAAATACTGTCTACGTTTCCTTTTTATTCTCTTCCCCTTTTTTTGAAATCAGACTTATTACAGTAGAGTATTTGTCCATGAAGAAAGATGAAATAAAACACAAAGAAAAAACATCATCCGCCATGAAGATAAACATAAATAGACAGAGAATACGGAAGCAAAAAATAAAAATAAAAAAGCATATCCCACTTATGGTGCATTTCTTAATTCATCATATAGTTTGCATTAAATCTACAATTGGGTTATCTTTGCCCCTTCTGTTTTTTTTATTTTTTTTCCCTCCCTCCCTGCTTTCTCCTTTTCAGGGTTTTCTTCAAGTTTCCACAATTTATTTCATTATCATTGATCAGCAGCACCTTATCATCTCTCCTCTTTAACAAACACCTTGCCTCCATCCAAGCAGTAAGTGGTGTCCACACCTTCATACCCTTTTTCATGGTTTTTAACCCTTTACACTCATATAGGGCAATCTTTTATGGCCCATGTGGCCGAAATAAAGAATTTTTGGAATTGGCATATAGGGCAATTTACTGCCGCTCAATGAATATAAGTCTATTCAACCATTGGTGGCATGTAGGCGGTTCCTTATCCTTCCACACTGTGAGGATCAAAAGCTGCGCTATTGATATCATTAAGAACACCAAATCACTCTGTTTCCCATCAAGCCGGAGCCTACCATCATAGCCCAACAGCAGCAATGTGGAGGAGATCTTAATAGTTCGCCCCAATGTCTGATGCATAAAGTATTCAATGCCTTCTTTTAAGCTATCTAGCTTTACACATATGTGCTATCTCCGCTGGACCTGTTTGACTTCTAGGGCAATCATCGGTTTCCCTTTTCCCCCATTTAAACAGATTTGCTGACATAAAAACATTTTCCCTACCTCTAGCACTTTACCTATATCTACCTCCCTATCGCTTAATTAACTCGCCTAATTTAGTTCTACTTTTTCAACATCATCGGGTATGGATTTTGATAGCTCTTGAAAAAAATCTTTAATTCTGTTTCTAGGATTTCCCATAGGCTGCAAGACTAATATTGGGCCCGCATGTATACTTTCTTTAGAGATTCCTCTAATACATTTACGAATTTGTAGATATTTAAAACACGCGTCCTGCTGTAGGCCGAATTAATGTGCTATTTCAATAAACCACACCTGTTCCTGATTCAGGTAGACATCTACCAGAGTAGTAATCCCCATTTGTTCCCATTTTCTGGCCATGTCGTCATACATAATTGGGCGCAGGAGATCAGAGTGCCAAAGTGAGTATTTAGTAAATCTGTTTATTTTACAAATTTTCTCTATCCTTTTCCAAATTTTCACAGCACATTCTACACATTTGTAGCCTTTCCTTTGGTACTTTTTCAGATCATTTTGCCGCTGAAATATTCCTCCTGCGGCTTCCACTATTGCCAAATGATAAATACTTGGTATTTTGGGCATATCATTTTGCATTTTCTCATAGTAATAAAGAGTACCTAGTTGTTGCAGAGCTGTAGCCCAGTAATACCGCTGAATACTGGGAGCATTCCAGCCCCCCGATTGACTAGGAGAGTCAAATATTTATAAGCAAGGCAAATTTTATGATAGCTCCAAATAAAGTTAGAAAACATCCCCTCCATTTTCCACATTTGTTTTGCCGCTAGCTCTAATGGGATGGCCCGGATTAAATATAGGATCTTAGGAAAAATTTTCATTTTGATTACATTAATTCTTCCAATTATTGTAAGATGTAGATGGTCTAACTGCTTCAACTCCCTATTAATGGAGCCAATCACTGGGTCTATATTTAAAGCCCATAGATTGGCGCTACAGCTGTTAATATAACCCCTAACTATGTTGCTGACTCCATCCCTCAAGAATCTTGTAGCTGACAGTGTGAAGAGCAGATAATTTGTGTCTTTGATCTTTTTCAATGATATCCTGACCTCCTCCCAAACTTCTCTGCAAATTTTTCTACTTCCGCAATTGCCTCTTGCGGAGCTGGTGTTATTAAGGCAATGTCATCAGCATACGCCAACATTTTTGTCTCATATCCATGAGAAATTACCGGTTTGATAAGGGGTTGTTTAAAATTAGGGATATAAATGGGCCTAAATAAAATGCAAACAAGATTGGAAAACACAGGCAGCCTTGACGGGTACCTCTTTCTATCTTCAACCTCCTGGATGTATGCCCCATTATTTGAATCTTTGCGTGGGGTTTATAATACATAGCTTGTACCGCCCGAATAAATCCTAGGCTGAAAACTCTCTCAGTCAATTAATCCTACAAATAGCCCCAGGCCACCCGATCAAAGGCTTTCTCTGTGTCCAGGAGGACCACAGCCACCGTTCTGTTCTCTACCTCCGCAATGTCCAATATTGATATTACTCGTCGCGTGTGGTCTGTGGTCCCCCGGCCGCGAACCAAGCCATGTTACCATGGTGAAATAAGTGCACTAAGTTCTTTTGTAATCGGGTGGCCATGATTTTACAGTATATTTTTGCATCAGAGTTCATCGGAGAAATCAGTCGATATGGCGAGGGAGATTCTGGCGGTTTACCTTTTTTCAGGAAGATTATAACGTCTGTGTCCTGCCATGACTTTGAGGGTATTCCCCGTATTGAATGTCCAAGAATAAGTCTTGTATAAGGGGTACTATTTGTGCTGCAAGCATTTTATACACCTCAATGGGGAATTGGTCTGGCCCAACCACCTTGCCTGATGAGAGAGACGCCAGTGCAGCATGTACCTCTTCTACAGTGATTTCCTGTTCTAATTCTTGAGAGGCTCTATCATTTATCCTAGGAAGTGGCATAGTGCCATTCTCAAAGTCTGCTGGATCCGCTGGATCCTCTTGATCCCCAGTCCAGATATCTGCCTGGTATAGTTTTGTAGTGTAGTTCCTATTATCCCAATAGGCTCTGCGCATTGGAATAATATCTTCAATAGTATAGACCTAGGGCAGAGGTTAACTAGGTCTTCTACCGACGATATTAGACTTAAAGTTTAGTGTTTGCCAGCTAGCTCAGAGTTCACTAGAAACTTTCTCAAATAGGTAAGGAGGATTTTAACCTCCCTGGATAGACAAGAAGGGATTTAGTTTCTGACAACCATAGAACATGACAACTTTGCTCTCCCCTAATCAAGAGTGTATCTCTAGAGTCGTGTGAAAACAAAAGACAACTTATTTTACTCAGTCAGTAGTTTCACCAGTTTGTAGAGAAATAAGAGATGGGCGTGGTTCAATAAAAGATGTTACTAATTGATCAGTCTCTTTTCTCATACAAGAGAAATGAATCGCTATTATTCGAGAATTCTCTGCAAGGGGTTATTCAGTTCTGTACCTGAGATCTAGAATGATGGAGGGCTGGTATCTCTTATCCCAGGTCTTGATATTCCAGCTGCCTGCGAGGGCTGCTTGGAAGCGCCGGGGCTGGATTTCTCGTCAGGAGAAAGGCAGCGTCTCGTTCTCAGCGCGTCAGGAAGGCGGGGCAGCGTCTGTGGGCTTCGCTCTCTGCTGGGCTCCTCAGCACGTCTCGCTGCTCCGATCTCGTCACCACCGCATGTGTTTGCTTAAGGCAATGTCGGTAATATTTATACCTGAAAGGTGCCGAGATTGACATAAGGATGGACATATATACGTCAATAAGGATGTCATATGAACGGGCTGGTTCGCACATTCTTTTGCTGAAGTTCTCGGTGAAATCAAAACAATGGCTATGGGAATTTCCCAGGTCGCTGTAGGTTTGATTTGTTTTGAGAACTCCGTATGCCTTATCAGGGGCTGGAGGAATATTGCTTGTCTAATTAGATGGCATGCGTTATGACCTATCAGATAACGCGCTTCTGTGCCGTGGTGTGGCTTAATCAGATAACGGTTTTTGCACCGTTGGATGGCTGCTAGTTAATTATTAACCAGACCAGGGTCAGGAATAGGGGAATCGATACAGTACCTATAGGAATACATCACACCCACTCCACGTAGACTATGTCCATATTTACAAATCTAGGCATAGTGAATACCAGTAGCGTTTGTGTATACCGTACCACCCCAAAATACATATATATATGCATTCCGAAAATTGGATTTTATAAAATATACTAAACACAATCACATGTACTGTCACGTATACTATATGCACAAGCAGTCTAATAATGCTAAACATATAATGCATATTTCTAAATTCAGCATGAATAAATGCGAAAACCACACATGAAATGGCTCTTAATACAGAAAAAAGAATGCGAGACCATTTCATCACAATAATAAAGTTATGTATAATAGTGCTAGACGATAGCGAATGTCTCGTGACTACCTAAAATAGAAATTTAGTTCTCTAAGAATAATGCCTACTTTAAGCAGAAGATAAGTGTCCCAAAAATCGTAAATATTTTGGAATTGGGGAAAAAGGTTCTTGCAGTCTGAACAAACTGATGAGAAAATTTTTCATATCGTTTTTCTTTAAAAAGTTGAAGGCCAAATTCAGGATGTGGGGAACTCCGAGTGCTAATTTGCTCAAAGTTATTCCTGCTGTTCTGGTGAAAACATCATATCATTTAGACTGTTGAAAAAACTGTCAACAGCTTCTTGCGTAAGTTCCACTAACTCGGAAAAAGTTGTTACCATGCATTCATGAGCCTGAGCATGATTGCCTCCATTGATGTTTTGATCAGCATAGCTGACTGAAGGTCGTACCTGATTGATGCTGCTTTCATCTTGTACTTCACTACCCCTCAATCGTAGTGGTGAAGACTCCACGAATGCCGTCATCAGGATTGGTAGCCGCTGGGGACAGCACAATGCATGAGCCTTTACCGGACCCAACAAGGTATCTGCGTCCATTGGCACATCCGATTGTAGTGCCAGACAGGTGTCCAACACGCATTCTTCGCCGCATAGCAAGCACCTTAATACAGGCATAACACAACTTTGCCACATTGGTCTAAATGAAAGAAACCAAGTCATGTTCAGGTCTCTAAGCCGGGATAGTCCAAGGATTTTAGTTACCCGGTCCCGGTAGCCAATGGCTAGGATCATTTCTTCCCTTGTCGCAGGTGTTTTGTCTGTGACATGGTTTGCCATAGCGAAATAACAGGATCAAAAATAGAATACCCGCTACTAGTCCTAAAAGGAGAGGAAGTCCGCCAAAAATGGAATGGACAAAGTCTGGAAAAATACCCAGGATGGCTTTGAATGGAGTTAAAGCACCCGAAAACACTGCTTTAAATACACTGGAGATACCAGTGGTATCAGAAATATTTAAGATTTCGTTCAGTATTTCTGCGAAATGTATGGGGGAATTAGTTGATAATAATGAATGAATCTCTTCTGTTGTCCTTGCAACTTGGAGATCATACGTTTCTTTTGATGACGTGAGCCTGGTCGGCGTCTGTAGGAGCACAGTCTTCGTTCTGCTTAAAGTATCTATTCGAATAGAAGCAATTTTCAAATCGGGCCATAACCTTGCCTCCCTGTCTGGAGAGTCGCTGGGGAACAATACATGTTCACAGCACATGACCTTCCTAGTCACAGTTATGAGATAATGTTTACCGGGCAGCAAACTACAACATCTGCGATCTACTATTAGAATGTAACTCCCGTTCGAGAGTCTCCTAAAGAATGGTTCTATTCGTGTTGCAGGTGTGCCTAGCTGGTAACATGAAAGGTTATTTGAAGTCCCTTCACAGGCTCCGTGCAAACTGATACCCTGACACAGAAGTGTACCACTTAGTGATCTTGCACAATTATCGCCACTGAGAAACACTTTCTGGCCTTTATTACTTACACATTCGTATGTATAGGGCAAGTTCCATATTGACTTAATGTACCCTTTACCCAACCTTTCATACTGGCCTGCCTGTATATATTTTTGGCAGAATTGAAACTGGAAAGTAGTTATCGGAATATTTATTATTCCATGTATTATCCATTCAATGACAGGTCGTTCTGACATTGTCAATGGTAATCTCTCAAGTTTTTCAATGCTCAGAATTGTATAGTTAGCACCCTTCTGTGCCAAACTTATTTGTTTATCAGTGAGGTTAAAGATATTAAATAATGACGTTGTGTTGATTAAACGCCAAGGCACATAGCCAGAACGCAGATTTTGTAACGTCCAGCCAAGCTGTACAATAGAGCGCAATTGGGACTGACCGTGTTGTAACATCAGTAAGTCTTGCGATATTATATCGATTGCTGAAGACACAATGCTGCCCAGAGAATACATTCTGGAGGACAGAGTCATTAACCCATTGTCCACCACAGAAAGTGATTTTTCCAAATTAATACGGTCAATTTCCCGTATTTTTTTCTGCTGTCTCAATTTGAGTTACTTTCCAAACTTCGTTATAAGCTGCATATATAGAGGCCGGTATGAAACGTTTTTGACGCTGTTTGCGTGGTCCCAATATGAAATCACGCAAGTCAGCACCTTCTGTAAGTAAAGTTAGGTGTTGCTTAATTTCAGCCAGTGTGGACGTTTGTAGCCATTGAAGGCAGAGCTTGCCCACGCTGTAAGTGGTTACTATCCCTGGATGTTGTCTTTGGGAATATCTAGGGTCTGGCCTAGTCAATGTGAACCCCTGTATTTTGTTCAGGAATCTGTCTTGACAGTTATTTGTATCTGTGGGCCAGATCAACCATTTTTTCCATTCAGGATGTGTTCTGTTTTGGTTTAATATATGGTTTACGTCTATCTCAACCTCTATAGAGCTATTACTGTTCACTGTTGGCTTTGGAATAGACGGTTTGTTCAAATCTTTGATTTTAGCTAAGCCAAGACAGGTAGTTTGTTGAATAGTGTCATTCAAGAATATAGGGGCCGATTAGGATGGCGGTTTTTCCGCATCCTCCGGGCCGGCGGAAGTGTCCGCCGGCCTGGAGGATGCGGAAAAACCGCTGCGGAGCCTCCAAAGACCCACCGCCAAATTAGGATGGCTGGTGGGTCTGGAATTCCGTCCGCCGCTTTTCCGCCGCGGTCGGCTTCCGACCGTGGCGGAAAAGCTATAACATGGCAGGCGGTGTCTATGAGACACCGTCCGCCATATTAGGATGTTCGTGAATACATGCTTTTCCACGGCGGCTTTTCCGCCATGGAAAAGCATACGGACATTCACTTTGGGGGCCCGTTGCGGGCCCCCTGGGTGAATGGGGGGTGGGGGGTGCACATGGGGGGTACCTATGGTACCCCCCTGCATTTGCGTGCACAAAGCAGCAGGCACCGTGCGGTGCCGGCCGCTTTGTGCATGTAAATGTAAAACATGCTTTTTTAACATTGCGGCGGGTGCAGCTTGAAGCTGCACCCGCCGCAATGTTAAATATAGAGGATGTGACCGCCACCCTGGCGGTCACATCCTAATCAGCACGGAGGGAACGCCGCAGCCCCTGCGGACGTTCCCTCCTCCTCAAGGGTGGCGGACGGACGCAAGTCCGTCCGCCATCCTAATCGGCCCCATAATTTGTTCTGGGATCATGCAGGCTCTAAACAATGATTCTATACCTTGTACTTGCCAATCTCTTGTACCCCAAACAGTTTTTGCTTCAATATTATTGTTCCAGAAATCAAACCCAAATGTAGTCATTTGTTCAAAAAATGAATCGGAATATATCAATTTTGTGTTTGTAAGCATGGTCTTCATACCTGTCTTATTTGACAATTTGAAATAAAATGTTTCTGCATTACTTGTGTTAAACCATGAAAAGTATGAATATTTATCGTAAAATGTTTTTGAACTGTCTTTTGGAGGAGTAGCACAATGTTCCCATTGGTTATAATTTAAAACATTTCTAGGTTGAGCAGATTTATGTAGATAATGGTTACCATAATGGTTGTAGCAGAACATCTGATCATAATTAGACAAACCCTGCAAATAATCATGTTCTGTAAATTTAGCAGACATCACAAGATCAGACATCATATCATTAATACTTTCAAAGTCCCAATCATCAGCAAAAGTGCTTGGTTTTACAAAGTCACTCAATGAGATCTTGAATTGGTGTGGATACTTCAGGATTTCAACCGGACCATAGATTTCATAATCAGTTTTGTCCCATGCTACACCGCCTGGTATAGGATTGGCTGTGAAGTTTACTGAAGAAAGTTCTCTTTTCTCGATGTGTGAAGATGTGTGTGGTTTAAGGATCAAGTTGATTTTCTGGCTTGCTGTGTCCATTTTAGCATATTTTCCTTCAATGAAATGTCCCAAACATAGTACTAAGATGAGCCAAAGAATGAGGATAAATGCACCGAAGGCCACCCAAAATTCAATCCATGGAGAGATCAGATAGGTTTCTTTCAGATGTTGAAAAAGTTCCTTAGCTTTGTCTTTAAAAGTTTTTGTTGATGGCTGTTTCTTTGCTTCACTCAGGTCTTCAGATGAATCATCGAAGTTGATGAAGTAGCCGGATGCTGTTCTGTCAATTGTTCCAATTGCTTTTGGATTTTGCTTTGTTTCATTAGCAAAGTCTGCGGTTACATCATCATAGGTTTTTGTTTCTTGATGAAAAGTTTTAATTTGGGTTTTAAGAGGTTCAAGTTCCATTGCTTTGTTGCATAGTCCTTGTTGATTTACTGTAGATTTTCCAAATGTGATCAGTGTTCCAGTTTGAGCCTCTGTATTTGTAGCAAACATTGGTGTTCTGCTACTTCTTGGGAGTCCACTTGGCCTACTGTTTGTTATCGGCCACATGATTGTGGTTTAACCAGGTCGATGGATACAACTCGGTTCTCCTTTTTACCAGCAAGGGGCGGTAGTACTACTGATCTTGTCCCGTTGATAGACAAGACAGGAACTGCTTTTCTGTAAGAAGGCCCAAATTCCTTCTTTACCGCGATCTTTTCTCTGACTAGATCCCCGACTTTTGGAACCAGACAGGCCTTGCTGGGACAGGTGGTTTCTCTTCAGTGGTTGTTGGCTGTTGTTTCAGCTTTATGTTGCTCAGGTCTTTTCTTGTTTCATTTAAGTCCTGTAAAATAGCCAAACGATCTTTGATATCAAAGCTTTTGTCTTTAACCACTGAAGTCTGACTATCAAGATCTTGGATCATCATTCTAGTCCCGAACAATAGTTCGTACGGACTGAACCCTTTCAGAGAATTCCTTGGCAAGTTATTTAGACTACGTTGGACACTTATTAGATGTTTGACCCACCCAGCACCCGAACCTAATACCTTTTCCGTTATAGATTGCTTTATGTCTTGGTTTTTTCTTTACACCATCCCGTATCCCTCAGGAAGGAAGTGAGAAGAGACCCGCTATGCAATGCTCATTTGGCCATGCTTCCCCATAAGCTTGAGTGCTAAAGGGAATACATTAGTCAAAACGTAGCATGCTCCTAGCGTATATGCCATTATAGACTTGCAAATCCTTTTATAACAGTCCAGACGTCAGCCGAGTGCTGGGGTCTACATTATAAGTGAAAATTAGTCTTTTTATGTTAATATAACGCTTATTTCATGATGGGTACTTTCCTATTGTTGTGGTTTATCTGGAGCGAAATGCCATGGCAAGAGTCCTCCTCGCTCGCCACTGCGATCTCTGTTGCAGTCTGGGCAGTTTTTTACAAAAATGTGATGATGCAGGCTCATGCCTGGCCACCAGTACACTGATTGTAATTCATCCAGAGAATCTTTTTGCTTAAGGTGTCTGAGACCCTCACCCATATGTGCGTCTGCTATTAACAAGCCTCTCCTGTCCGTGTTTGGAATTACTCTATCCCCCACTCCAGGGATTCGAGCAAAAAGGACTGAGTTTGCATCGATTATGTATGTATAATTGAGTGGATAATTGATCGGTAGCGCTGAGCAGTCGCCTTTTGATTACGTTTTCACCGCCAGCACAGTTTCACCGTCAATGTGTTTTACTGTACGCTTTTTTGTAGCTACGGAAGCCGGTTTAGTTGCTCCCGCTGTGGCTGTCTCAGCCAATGAATTCCCTGCAACGTGAACGCCATCACGCTGATGACTCAGTGAATGTATCACGTGAGTTTTTGGTAGTTCTTTCTTTAAAAGAACTAATTGTTCCGAAAGTGCTTTCTGCTTTATTGTGGCACCTGTGTCATCTTTGTAACCGTTTTGAATCCATTTCTGCAAATCGTTATTGTATGATTTGACGCAGTAATACGAATCGCACACAATAAGTGTCGGGAATTCGCGATCGGCATTATCTAGCGCCATTTTTAATGATATTATTTCAGTTTGTTGTTCTGAATTATTTTCTACTGAGTGTGTTTTTGTGAGTAGAGGTCTTAATTTACCTCCGCCCAACACACTTCTTTCACAATTTCGCATGTGGCTTTGTAAGCCAGCTCTCCCCAAACTGAGGGTTGAGCATGCCCGTCTGTATATATTACACAGGCGTACTGTCGTAAAGGCAGAATGTCGATTGGCAGAGGGTATTCTCTTTCATATTCTAGATATTTTAATTCTTTCATTTCTGGGTCAAAATAGTATTTTACTTTGTCTGTAGCAACAGAATTTACCCATTGTATCCATTCTGGATTTAGTGCAGTTGTCGGTAAATTACATGGTGTTGTTAATGCCTCAAAAGCTGATTCTGCTGTTCTGACTGTAACCTGTCTACCGTCTGCTTGGTATTTTTCTTTTGCTACAGCTGTTTGAACCGCATGAACAATGTTTTCTTTAATGCTGAACCTTTTTTCAGCTTCTGTGTACAAATGTGATTTGTATGCTATTGGTACCTTCTCTCCCTCATTAGAGGTCAGGTATGTGAATCCGCATCTTCCTGGGATGACTCGAATCACAAGGTTGCCTGTGTTCTCACGTGTTTGTAATGTTGTTTTAACTAACATATCTGTTTGTAAAGATCTCAAAATTTCTGTGTGTTTTTGAGTCCAATCGATTCTTTTAAAATCTGGTTTTATTAGATCATAGAGAGGTTTAATTCTCTCTGCATAATTTATAATGTAAGTTCTTCCGAATTTAGGAAGCCTAGAATTGATTGTAAGTTTTTTAGTGTTCTAGGTGCTTGGATTACAGCACATTTCTCTAGGAAATTGTCAGCCAGGCTTTTGCCTTCACTTGATAGTTCAGGACTGTTAGATGGGCAATTCTTGACTTTTTAAAGTTGAATTTGTAACCCTCTGCTGCGAACCCAAGTATTATGGTGTTCACTCTCTTCAAGTGAGTATCCAAGTCATCATCTGTTAGATAGATGTCGTCGACATAAGATAATGCGTCGTCATCATATGTTTGTAGTAACTCTGTTACTCTCGCTGAGAATAATCCTGGGCTGTTTTTGAACCCCTGGGGCAAACGACAGAATTTTTTTTGCGTGCCATTTATTGAGAACGCCGTCAAATATCTGCTCTCTGGTGCTATATTTTGACAAAAGAATCCATTAGAAATGTCTAAGGTTGTTTTGTATTTTTTGCGCACTATCAGCCTGATTCATCAAGGGGCCGTTTTGCGAGCCCCTAATAGCGAATCATAGCGAATCGCTATTAAGGACTTGCAAAACGGTATTCATGTAGGAATTGCTAAATAAATAGCGATTCCTACACATTCCTTATTTGCGAGTAGCAAATTGCTAATCGCAAATAAGGAAAAACTCCCCATTCATTCCTATGGGCCAAAAGGCCCATAGGAATGAATGGTGAGTATTCCTTATTTGCGATTAGCAATTTGCTACTCGCAAATAAGATAGCGATTTGAAGGGTGCCAGAGGTGTCCAAAGGACACCCTGTAGCACCCCTTAAATGCACATTTGAACAGGTGTTGCGCACACACATGTCCAAAGGACATGTGTGTGTGTAACATGCAAAAGAAAAAAATGCACTTAAGTGCTTTTTACACTATTTTCGCAATTTACCACCAAGTCAGACTTGGTGGTAAATTGCGACCAAATATTGCAATTTCGCAATTTCTAATTGGTTGATGAATTGCATTTAAGGAATCTCTATTAGAGATTCCTTAAATCCAATTCCTCGCAAATATGCGATTTCGGTAATAGCGATTTTTGCATTTGGGATGATGAATCCCAAATGCAAAAATCGCACTCGCAAAGGGCCAGATTCTCAGAATCTGGCCCTTTGCTAGCGCAAATCAGCTTGATGAATCAGGCTGTTAGTTATTCATTAGTGCAGCACTATGCGAGTTTTGTACCGCAAATGTTTTGCAACATGAGTTAAGGTGTCTGTAGTCCAAAACAAGACGATATGAATTGTCTGGCTTGGAGACAGGAAACAAAGGGTTGTTCATTTGTGAGGTGCAAGTTTCAATCACCCCCTGGTATTCAAGTTGATCTAGGATCTCTTTTACCTGTTTTTTAGCTTCTTGCTTAATCGGGTACTGCCTCTGTGCAGTAGGTTGTGATTTTAACTGGATCTTGTGAGGAGGAGAGTCCTCATCCCATCCCACATGATTTTTATATAAGGCAGGGGCTTGAGCTACTGCCCACTTTCTTGCAAGTGTATATTTTTTATGAATTGGAATATGGTTTGAGAAGGCAGGCATAATTATTTCTTCGCCATGTGGGCACTCCCTGACAAACTCTGGAGGCCAGTCTCGTTCAGCTAGAAGGATGTCATAGCCCTTGGACAGATTATCCCAAAATAGTCCCCTTATTTTTCTAGTCTTATCCCCCTCTATACGCAATGTTATTTCATATATTTTATGAGGTTTGCTAACTCTGGTATCTGCAGTTTCCACCTGAATGTATTCATTCGTGTCCACTGTCTCCAGATGATTCATAAGGACTTTGCGAGCTATGCTCACTTCTGCTGCGCTGTCTAGCATTGTCTGAGCCCATTCTCCGTTTTTCAGCTGTGTCCTCAGTATTCTCGGCATTGTTGATTACTTTAATACTGGCTACCTTCTTTTTTGGAAATTGTAATTTTTTATTCAGATGAGCAGGTTCTTTGTCTTTGGACTTGAAGTGCTCTTCCCTTTGTTCTGATCGTCCTCTTCTTTCCGATTTCTGCGAGGAAGTCTGAAAAGATTGAGAGGGACGTGTATCAATATCTTGATATCTATCAGGTTTTTTTATATTATCCCTATTTCTAAGGTTGTATTTTTTCACAGAGGGCTCCCTTTGGGGAGACTTGCGTCCTTGGTCAGGAGATCTTTCTCTCCGCCGAGGAGACCTTCCTATGGACTGGAATCTTTTTTCTTTAGGATTGGATTGTTTATTTCCATCCCAGCTCTTTTTTTGACTGTTTAAATTATTTTTAATAAATACTTTTTCAGGACTTTCAACTAGTTGGGGTTTCACTGGTATTCCACCCAAACTATCTCTTCCTAGTTCTTCATAGGATTTTTCTATGATTTTGGCAATTTCAGATGGTTGGTCTGCTATATTTGTCTCTTTTAACCTCTGGCGAATCGCCACATTTGCTGCTTCTCTCTTTATGTTGGCTAATAATATTGCAGAGACCTGCTTGAAGTCTTTCAGTAATTTCATACCGAGAGTTAAAGCAGGTTCTGGACCGTATTCATCTTGAATCTGTTTTAGCACATCTGGTATTACTGACATGGATGGTACACCATGTGTTTTTGTGTAAATGGAAGCAAAGACTGTTCCCCAAGTGTCACAGTCCTCCACATGTGGTGCGATTCCCATTGGAAGACAGATAGTCAGAATCCTATGTTTCTCAACAGGGGTGGTATCTGGAAACACCGCCTCTATTTGAGTTATTTTTTGTGCTAGCCAGAAAGGAATTTGTTCCCGTTTTGCGGGTACCTTACCTAGACAGGACTGTATGTGCTGTGGTGTAATTTTATTTGTGTTCCCCTGATGACTGGTCAGCTGTGGAATTTTAATTGCTGGTTGGATTGTTGAAGTCCGCATTACATATTGGACTAATTGTCTATGTATTTTTATTAATTGTTTTAGCTGTGCTAAAAGTTCTGGTGCAGGCATTTCTTCAATGTCTGGATGTGGTGTGTATCCGGCTAGGACCGGCCACGTTGCTCCTGGTCTACCTAGTGGACCGAGCCTGGTGACGTGATTATTATGTTTTAGGGCGCCATTAAACAAGAGCAGGTGCTCTTGGAATTTGAGTGGTATTTCCACCTCCTCGAAAGTAGTGTACTCATTAGGAGGTTCCTCTATTTTGTTATAGTGGAAGTCCTTTGTTACAGCGTTTGCTGCTGGAAAGTTTATCCATGAATAGAATACCTCTGTCTGCCGATATTCGTGTGCCTCAATTACGAATATGACTGTACCACCTCTTGGTGTCAGTCCATTTTCTATAAGTTTTAAGGTTATAGATTTTCTTATGTTGACCGGGATGAGTATTATATCCGGGTCATTTTGTTGCAGAGTATTATCTGCTTCTAGGAGTTCAGCTGCTAGTCTAACTGTCTCCCTTTCTTCTTCACTTTCTGACATTTTACTGATAGAAAGGTTATTCTGTTTGTTTGCAGATCAGGTTTCTATGGAAACAAAGATTAGATGCACAATATTTTGGAACAGTGTATCCTTCAACGTTGAGTAAACCAAGAACCATACATAGGAGTCTCCTCCTGCGAGGTTTGGCGGATATGACCTTTCACCCACTCCAGACGTCTTTGGAGTATTATGGGAAAAAAGGGGTCTGTGTGAAAAAGCACGACTGAGTTACTCTAATGTCTTGCGTTAGTTTTATCGCCTATCCAAACGTTGGGCGCCATGTAGTGTAGTTCCTATTATCCCAATAGGCTCTGCCCATTGGAATAATATCTTCAATAGTATAGACCTAGGGCAGAGGTTAACTAGGTCTTCTACCGACGATATTAGACTTAAAGTTTAGTGTTTGCCAGCTAGCTCAGAGTTCACTAGAAACTTTCTCTAATAGGCAAGGAGGATTTTAACCTCCCTGGATAGACAAGAAGGGATTTAGTTTCTGACAACCATAGAACATGACAACTTTGCTCTCCCCTAATCAAGAGTGTATCTCTAGAGTCGTGTGAAAACAAAAGACAACTTATTTTACTCAGTCAGTACGTGCATTCTTAGTTTCACCAGTTTGTAGAGAAATAAGAGATGGGCGTGGTTCAATAAAAGATGTTATTTATTGATCAGTCTCTTTTCTCATACAAGAGAAATGAATCGCTATTATTGCAATACTTGTAGTTAAGTAAAGTGCATACAGAAGAGACAGAATTATAAAATAATACTGTAAAAGCATTGATATGGTTTCTGAGCCATATGATACTTTAAAATGGATAAAATAGATACATACATATATACATTTGACTAATCGTACTCAACTGGTGCTTCTAACCACGCCTACCCCAGTGTACCTGACCTAAGCCTAATACGTGGGCGGGAGTAGATAAGTAGCAGTTTAAGTTAAGTTTGTTTTGCCAAGTGACTGATTCGAGAATTCTCTGCAAGGGGTTATTCAGTTCTGTACCTGAGATCTAGAATGATGGAGGGCTGGTATCTCTTATCCCAGGTCTTGATATTCCAGCTGCCTGGGAGGGCTGCTTGGAAGCGCCGGAGCTGGATTTCTCGGCAGGAGAAAGGCAGCGTCTCGTTCTCAGCGTGTCAGGAAGGCGGGGCAGCGTCTGTGGGCTTCGCTCTCTGCTGGGCTCCTCAGCACGTCTCGCTGCTCCGATCTCGTCACCACCGCATGTGTTTGCTTAAGGCAATGTCGGTAGTATTTATACCTGAAAGGTGCCGAGATTGACGTAAGGATGGACATATATACGTCAATAAGGATGTCATATGAACGGGCTCGTTCGCACATTCTTTTGCTGAAGTTCTCGGTGAAATCAAAACAATGGCTATGGGAATTTCCCAGGTCGCTGTAGGTTTGATTTGTTTTGAGAACTTCGTATGCCTTATCAGGGGCTGGAGGAATATCGCTTGTCTAATTAGATGGCATGCTTCTGTGCCGTGGTGTGGCTTAATCAGATAACGGTTTTTGCACCGTTGGATGGCTGCTAGTTAATTATTAACCAGACCAGGGTCAGGAATAGGGGAATCGATACAGTACCTATAGGAATACATCACAGTTTATTAAAGTAATCCTCAAAGAATCCAATAATCTTATCTGCGTCTGATACCAATGTACCATTCTCATCTTGCATTTTTGGTATATTATTTTTAACATTTTTCTACCTAATTCTTAGAGCCAGTAACCTCCCGGTTGTCTCTGCATATTCTTACAGTTCTTTACGATATGTTGAAATTTCTGGGCCACAATCTCTTGAAAATGCTGATTGATTTCCGCTTTAGCCAATGCTATTTTACATATTTGTTGTGACAGTACATCTTCCCCAGCTCCATTATTGATTATTTGTACATGTTCTGTTTCAAGTTTACCAAGTTTATTAATCAATTGGTCCATCTGTATTTTACATTTCTTCCGTATATAATTTGTGAACCCCATCACTTCCCCTCTCAGGGCTGCTTTATATGTAACCCACACCACTGCTCGAGATGCGCTATATCTATTACATTCAAAAAATGTTTGTGTCCCGCATTTGATATGGGTACAGAACTCTTTGTCCGATTACAATTTTTGATCAAAGGTCCAAGTAGTTTGTCTATTTAATCCCTGAACCTCCTTAATTTCTAAGATTAACAGATTGTGATCTGAATAAAGTTGTGGGAGCTTTGTTATACCCAAATTATCCAACAGCAGTGCGGAAGCCAAAAAGTAGTCTAGGCGAACACATTTTTTATGAGGATGCGAGCAATATGTGAAACCAGGGTCATTTTGTTGTTTCTCTAACCAGACGTCAACTAGCCCATGACTGTTTTTAAGTGAAGAGAGTGCTTTAAATACTTTAGGCTTCCTCCCAGCATACAAACTCATAGCTCTATCTCCATTCAAGTGTAGATTGAAATCACCACAAATAATCAGGGGGCATGACCAGGGTGCTAACTCAACCTCTAGTTCTTCCCACATTTATGGATCATCCATATTTGATAAACATCATACATATACGGGCTGCACACCTCTGCTTTTTTGACAACTTTCTCTGTAATTTTTTAAACTCCAATCATTTTAGCCGTTGCGTGCTCATTGGCGTCGTGCCATGCCCACACTGCACGTGTAAAACTTAACAACAACAAATATAGGTGCAACTTTCTGCGCCTAGCCATTGGCACAGCATTTTCATTTGCATTTGCATCATTTTCTTTCATTTATATAACTTTCTCCACAATTTTTTGACAGATTTTTGCAAGCCTCTTTTTAAATTTCTTTCTTGCTCGTAAACATTCTCATCCTCATGCAAGGTATCGCCATTTTCCAGGTTTCTAATGCTCAAGTTCGGCCATCCGAGCCTTTCATCAAGAACACGACTAGAGCCATATTCATCAGTAGCAGTTTATTTAATATCCAATGCATTTCAGGCCTCTCGGGCCCTTCATCAGGGAAAACTGAAAACGACAATTAGACATGCTTTAATTTATACATCCGCCCTTACGTACAACATAAAACAACTTATCTTTGGTAAATCTCACCAACCCTTCAAATGGTAATTATAAATGCATAATTTTTCAAAACCTCCCCTTGGAGTCTCAACCATGTTAAAGCTCACCTCTCCAAAAATAACAGTCTTGTTATCCTGACCCTCGGTAATACGCGACCATACTACAACCCCCACTGCTTGACAGTCCCATTTCATTTTTTCACCTAAAAAAAGTTCCGTGATTACTTTTAAGCCCCTGTTTTTCATAAACACGATACTCTCTTCCTTCCACCCTCAAGCTCTAATCTGTTTGTCTCTCATCAAAACAAGCTCCTCACCCATCTTTTCTGTAAGTTTATCGTACCTGCTAACAAGCGATCATCCACCCTCCTTCCAAACAGACGTCTCCCTTTCCCTCCAGCCTCGTGTCTTTTAATCATTCACTACAGCCCCTCCCATCAAGCAGCCAATCCCCCCTCACCTGTGCCCTTTCTCTTCTCTCAAACACTCAACTCCCCATAATGCATTTAAAATGACTCGTGGTGAAATCCAAATTAGTTACGTAACAATTTTTCAAGTCCATTCACTTTTAAACAAATGACGGTGTTTAAAGCATTTGCTCAGTCCAAAGTTCATCGCAGCAAATACCAGTTTCTTCTAACCCATAAAAATAAACTAGCCGTGTGAATTCCGATGTTCCGCCTTGCCTGTGAGGTAAACAGCATTTCTTTCAACATAGTTCTTTTTCGTTATGATTTGCTCAGTTCTTTGTTGGGTGCAAACCCAAAGGGGCATCATTCTATAAACATCATACATATACGGGCTGCACACCTCTGCTTTTTTGACAACTTTCTCTGTAATTTTTTAAACTCCAATCATTTTAGCCATTGCGTGCTCATTGGCGTCGTGCCATGCCCACACTGCACGTGTAAAACTTAACAACAACAAATATAGGTGCAACTTTATGCGCCTAGCCATTGGCACAGCATTTTCATTTGCATTTGCATCATTTTCTTTCATTTATATAACTTTCTCCACAATTTTTTGACAGATTTTTGCAAGCCTCTTTTTAAATTTCTTTCTTGCTCGTAAACATTCTCATCCTCATGCAAGGTATCACCATTTTCCAGGTTTCTAATGCTCAAGCTCGGCCATCCGAGCCTTTCATCAAGAACACGACTAGAGCCATATTCATCAGTAGCAGTTTATTTAATATCCAATGCATTTCAGGCCTCTCGGGCCCTTCATCAGGGAAAACTGAAAACGACAATTAGACATGCTTTAATTTATACATCCGCCCTTACGTACAACATAAAACAACTTATCTTTGGTAAATCTCACCAACCCTTCAAATGGTAATTATAAATGCATAATTTTTCAAAACCTCCCCTTGGAGTCTCAACCATGTTAAAGCTCACCTCTCCAAAAATAACAGTCTTGTTATCCTGACCCTCGGTAATACGCGACCATACTACAACCCCCACTGCTTGACAGTCCCATTTCATTTTTTCACCTAAAAAAAGTTCCGTGATTACTTTTAAGCCCCTGTTTTTCATAAACACGATACTCTCTTCCTTCCACCCTCAAGCTCTAATCTGTTTGTCTCTCATCAAAACAAGCTCCTCACCCATCTTTTCTGTAAGTTTATCGTACCTGCTAACAAGCGATCATCCACCCTCCTTCCAAACAGACGTCTCCCTTTCCCTCCAGCCTCGTGTCTTTTAATCATTCACTACAGCCCCTCCCATCAAGCAGCCAATCCCCCCTCACCTGTGCCCTTTCTCTTCTCTCAAACACTCAACTCCCCATAATGCATTTAAAATGACTCGTGGTGAAATCCAAATTAGTTACGTAACAATTTTTCAAGTCCATTCACTTTTAAACAAATGACGGTGTTTAAAGCATTTGCTCAGTCCAAAGTTCATCGCAGCAAATACCAGTTTCTTCTAACCCATAAAAATAAACTAGCCGTGTGAATTCCGATGTTCCGCCTTGCCTGTGAGGTAAACAGCATTTCTTTCAACATAGTTCTTTTTCGTTATGATTTGCTCAGTTCTTTGTTGGGTGCAAACCCAAAGGGGCATCATTCTATAAACATCATACATATACGGGCTGCACACCTCTGCTTTTTTGACAACTTTCTCTGTAATTTTTTAAACTCCAATCATTTTAGCCGTTGCGTGCTCATTGGCGTCGTGCCATGCCCACACTGCACGTGTAAAACTTAACAACAACAAATATAGGTGCAACTTTCTGCGCCTAGCCATTGGCACAGCATTTTCATTTGCATTTGCATCATTTTCTTTCATTTATATAACTTTCTCCACAATTTTTTGACAGATTTTTGCAAGCCTCTTTTTAAATTTCTTTCTTGCTCGTAAACATTCTCATCCTCATGCAAGGTATCGCCATTTTCCAGGTTTCTAATGCTCAAGCTCGGCCATCCGAGCCTTTCATCAAGAACACGACTAGAGCCATATTCATCAGTAGCAGTTTATTTAATATCCAATGCATTTCAGGCCTCTCGGGCCCTTCATCAGGGAAAACTGAAAACGACAATTAGACATGCTTTAATTTATACATCCGCCCTTACGTACAACATAAAACAACTTATCTTTGGTAAATCTCACCAACCCTTCAAATGGTAATTATAAATGCATAATTTTTCAAAACCTCCCCTTGGAGTCTCAACCATGTTAAAGCTCACCTCTCCAAAAATAACAGTCTTGTTATCCTGACCCTCGGTAATACGCGACCATACTACAACCCCCACTGCTTGACAGTCCCATTTCATTTTTTCACCTAAAAAAAGTTCCGTGATTACTTTTAAGCCCCTGTTTTTCATAAACACGATACTCTCTTCCTTCCACCCTCAAGCTCTAATCTGTTTGTCTCTCATCAAAACAAGCTCCTCACCCATCTTTTCTGTAAGTTTATCGTACCTGCTAACAAGCGATCATCCACCCTCCTTCCAAACAGACGTCTCCCTTTCCCTCCAGCCTCGTGTCTTTTAATCATTCACTACAGCCCCTCCCATCAAGCAGCCAATCCCCCCTCACCTG
Organism: Lissotriton helveticus; assembly: GCF_964261635.1. NCBI lineage: Eukaryota > Metazoa > Chordata > Amphibia > Caudata > Salamandridae > Lissotriton > Lissotriton helveticus. Next base: position 66,389,640 of record NC_136062.1, read on the forward strand.
TGCCCTTTCTCTTCTCTCAAACACTCAACTCCCCATAATGCATTTAAAATGACTCGTGGTGAAATCCAAATTAGTTACGTAACAATTTTTCAAGTCCATTCACTTTTAAACAAATGACGGTGTTTAAAGCATTTGCTCAGTCCAAAGTTCATCGCAGCAAATACCAGTTTCTTCTAACCCATAAAAATAAACTAGCCGTGTGAATTCCGATGTTCCGCCTTGCCTGTGAGGTAAACAGCATTTCTTTCAACATAGTTCTTTTTCGTTATGATTTGCTCAGTTCTTTGTTGGGTGCAAACCCAAAGGGGCATCATTCTATAAACATCATACATATACGGGCTGCACACCTCTGCTTTTTTGACAACTTTCTCTGTAATTTTTTAAACTCCAATCATTTTAGCCGTTGCTTGCTCATTGGCGTCGTGCCATGCCCACACTGCACGTGTAAAACTTAACAACAACAAATATAGGTGCAACTTTCTGCGCCTAGCCAATAGAAAGTTATATAAATGAAAGAAAATGATGCAAATGCAAATGAAAATGCTGTGCCAATGGCTAGGCGCAGAAAGTTGCACCTATATTTGTTGTTGTTAAGTTTTACACGTGCAGTGTGGGCATGGCACGACGCCAATGATCACGCAACGGCTAAAATGATTGGAGTTTAAAAAATTACAGAGAAAGTTGTCAAAAAAGCAGAGGTGTGCAGCCCGTATATGTATGATGTTTATAGAATGATGCCCCTTTGGGTTTGCACCCAACAAAGAACTGAGCAAATCATAACGAAAAAGAACTATGTTGAAAGAAATGCTGTTTACCTCACAGGCAAGGCGGAACATCGGAATTCACACGGCTAGTTTATTTTTATGGGTTAGAAGAAACTGGTATTTGCTGCGATGAACTTTGGACTGAGCAAATGCTTTAAACACCGTCATTTGTTTAAAAGTGAATGGACTTGAAAAATTGTTACGTAACTAATTTGGATTTCACCACAAGTCATTTTAAATGCATTATGGGGAGTTGAGTGTTTGAGAGAAGAGAAAGGGCACAGGTGAGGGGGGATTGGCTGCTTGATGGGAGGGGCTGTAGTGAATGATTAAAAGACACGAGGCTGGAGGGAAAGGGAGACGTCTGTTTGGAAGGAGGGTGGATGATCGCTTGTTAGCAGGTACGATAAACTTACAGAAAAGATGGGTGAGGAGCTTGTTTTGATGAGAGACAAACAGATTAGAGCTTGAGGGTGGAAGGAAGAGAGTATCGTGTTTATGAAAAACAGGGGCTTAAAAGTAATCACGGAACTTTTTTTAGGTGAAAAAATGAAATGGGACTGTCAAGCAGTGGGGGTTGTAGTATGGTCGCGTATTACCGAGGGTCAGGATAACAAGACTGTTATTTTTGGAGAGGTGAGCTTTAACATGGTTGAGACTCCAAGGGGAGGTTTTGAAAAATTATGCATTTATAATTACCATTTGAAGGGTTGGTGAGATTTACCAAAGATAAGTTGTTTTATGTTGTACGTAAGGGCGGATGTATAAATTAAAGCATGTCTAATTGTCGTTTTCAGTTTTCCCTGATGAAGGGCCCGAGAGGCCTGAAATGCATTGGATATTAAATAAACTGCTACTGATGAATATGCCTCTAGTCGTGTTCTTGATGAAAGGCTCGGATGGCCGAAATTGAGCATTAGAAACCTGGAAAATGGCGATACCTTGCATGAGGATGAGAATGTTTACGAGCAAGAAAGAAATTTAAAAAGAGGCTTGCAAAAATCTGTCAAAAAATTGTGGAGAAAGTTATATAAATGAAAGAAAATGATGCAAATGCAAATGAAAATGCTGTGCCAATGGCTAGGCGCAGAAAGTTGCACCTATATTTGTTGTTGTTAAGTTTTACACGTGCAGTGTGGGCATGGCACAACGCCAATGAGCACGCAACGGCTAAAATGATTGGAGTTTAAAAAATTACAGAGAAAGTTGTCAAAAAAGCAGAGGTGTGCAGCCCGTATATGTATGATGTTTATAGAATGATGCCCCTTTGGGTTTGCACCCAACAAAGAACTGAGCAAATCATAACGAAAAAGAACTATGTTGAAAGAAATGCTGTTTACCTCACAGGCAAGGCGGAACATCGGAATTCACACGGCTAGTTTATTTTTATGGGTTAGAAGAAACTGGTATTTGCTGCGATGAACTTTGGACTGAGCAAATGCTTTAAACACCGTCATTTGTTTAAAAGTGAATGGACTTGAAAAATTGTTACGTAACTAATTTGGATTTCACCACGAGTCATTTTAAATGCATTATGGGGAGTTGAGTGTTTGAGAGAAGAGAAAGGGCACAGGTGAGGGGGGATTGGCTGCTTGATGGGAGGGGCTGTAGTGAATGATTAAAAGACACAAGGCTGGAGGGAAAGGGAGACGTCTGTTTGGAAGGAGGGTGGATGATCGCTTGTTAGCAGGTACGATAAACTTACAGAAAAGATGGGTGAGGAGCTTGTTTTGATGAGAGACAAACAGATTAGAGCTTGAGGGTGGAAGGAAGAGAGTATCGTGTTTATGAAAAACAGGGGCTTAAAAGTAATCACGGAACTTTTTTTAGGTGAAAAAATGAAATGGGACTGTCAAGCAGTGGGGGTTGTAGTATGGTCGCGTATTACCGAGGGTCAGGATAACAAGACTGTTATTTTTGGAGAGGTGAGCTTTAACATGGTTGAGACTCCAAGGGGAGGTTTTGAAAAATTATGCATTTATAATTACCATTTGAAGGGTTGGTGAGATTTACCAAAGAGAAGTTGTTTTATGTTGTACGTAAGGGCGGATGTATAAATTAAAGCATGTCTAATTGTCGTTTTCAGTTTTCCCTGATGAAGGGCCCGAGAGGCCTGAAATGCATTGGATATTAAATAAACTGCTACTGATGAATATGGCTCTAGTCGTGTTCTTGATGAAAGGCTCGGATGGCCGAACTTGAGCATTAGAAACCTGGAAAATGGCGATACCTTGCATGAGGATGAGAATGTTTACGAGCAAGAAAGAAATTTAAAAAGAGGCTTGCAAAAATCTGTCAAAAAATTGTGGAGAAAGTTATATAAATGAAAGAAAATGATGCAAATGCAAATGAAAATGCTGTGCCAATGGCTAGGCGCAGAAAGTTGCACCTATATTTGTTGTCATCCATATTTGAACCATATATATTTGCCACAGTAAAACCCAGAGATAACTCCATTATGGCCCATCGGCCCATCTATCTGCCTTGGTCCGTATGGCCGTACCCTTAAGATGCTTGACATAGATAGCCACGCCCCTCGTATTTTTTGTTTGGGAGGAACACACAGCTAGATTGTACCCTCTGATCAAGAAAGGATTATTCCCCCATGCAATGTGTGTCTCCTGTAAAACAGGACATCTGGATTCAGCATAGCAATTATCTCAAACACCTTGGCACATTTTACCTTATCATTCAGGCCTCCAGCATTTGATGAACAGATTGTATATTTACCCATATTCTCCTAGTAGAGATACCTTAGATTGCCATTGCCCATACCTTTGAGGTCTCTTCATAGTACAATATATTTAATTACAGATCCCACCCCATGTGCCTTATTTCTGTTTTTTGTTTTTGCTGCCCACCCACCCTCTACCTCATGCTCCGATCCCTACTCTAATCCCCCTATTACCCTATTTCCCTCCCTCACTTCCTACCCTTCCACGGCCCTGCCTCTTTCCACCCCCTCTACCTCCTGTGACTTCCCCTCCCTACTTACACCCCCCTCTACCCAATATCTAAGGAAAAAACGTTTATGGCCCTAGCGATGGGGAGAGACTTTACTCCAGTCTCCACTCTGATCGCGCATCAGCCTTTAAGTCTTTATCTGCCGCTGCTAATTAACACCAAATTAATGTTCTAACATCTGCATATTTCATATAAACAGCCCAATCGTGCTTTGCTTCAAACTCTTATTTTCAACATTATCCAAACCTTGCCATTTACTTAAATAAAATTTAAAGGTTTAAAGAGTTTCCGTAATGTTCCCCAGCGTTTTCAAAGAGTATTTAAGTACTCCTGAGCTTGTATCTCCGATATAAAGACACGTGTGCATCCTTTATAAAGTACTTTCAAAGTTGCTGGGTTCAGCAGGAAGGCCTGGGTGCCTTTATTTTGAAAGGGGCAGATTAATTGTCTCAAGTGCCATCTCCTCTCCACTGTGTGGTGGCAATAGTCTGGTCTTACGAAAAATGTAAACCCTTTGCTCTGCCATTTCCTATCCGGTCTTGCCAGATTGTAAAGCACCTCCCGGGCCAAAAAGTTGTTCAGATTAATCAAGATTGCTCTAGGCCGATCTGCTGGTTGCCCCTTTTCCCCTGGGGGCCGCTTAAATGGAAATCTATGGGCTCTTTGTATCTCATTAGCCCAATTCCACATTGTTAGCTCCGGAAAAGCTTTGAGGAAGAGCTCCTGTACAAACTGATGAACATCCGTCCCTTCCACTCCCTCTGGTACTCGTAATATCCTTAGATTGGTTCGCCGGAGCCGATTTTCGAAGTCAACTATCTTTAGTTGCATATCCTCCCACTGAGATGTGATCATATCCATATCGGCTCTTTGTATCACCATTTCGTCTTCTATGGCCGATATCCTCCCTTCCGCTGGGTTTATTCTTTCGGAAAATTAATTGCATGTTTTTGCTATTCTCTTAACTAAATTTTGGAGTTTCCCACAGGCAGCATGTGTCTTCTGACTTTCAGAGCACGTCTCCGCTCTGTGCTCCACCATTACCTGGTAAATTGTGGTCAATGATATCTCGTCCATATTATCGGGTCCTGCAGTTGCTCCTGCAGTTGCTCCTACTTTTGCTGTTGCTCCCGGAGGAAGATCTTCATCTTTTTTTTCTCCAGGTGAAGGTTGCAGTGAGAGAAAAATCTCCCACATTAAACTCTTGCCTGTCACAGTTTGTGGTATGTCCATCATTAGACCCCCCTTAAGCCGTAGATTTATTGCAAATCATAGTAGCATTGGGCGCTCTCTCCTCTGATATGGAGTCCATTATTGAATTATTATGTTCACTTCCCAAGCTTGTAATAGATCCATCTAAGGACTCCTCATTTAACCCTTCATCCTGCTCCTCTTCTGATACGTCTGATGGATCCGATAGCGAGAAGAAGAGTTAGCTTGTATCACTCTCACCACTAGGTGTTGTCCCCTTTGCTAAATCCAATTTGGGCCCAGTTATCCGGTTATTCCGCGAATCCGGGGTTTGAGCTTCATTGGTTTGTGTTGTTGCCTGACCCCTAGTTTCTCCTTGGTTTCATATTGACCCCTCTCCGTCGAGCCTGTATCGCTGATTTGATTTGCTAATTCCAGCATACGTTTTTGCTTACTCTCCATATTTGTGCCGCTTTAGTTTTATCTTTTTTCGGATGAAAACATTTGTGGGACTTTCTTACTTCTTCCCTCATTCACATAATTTTTACTATTTAAGCAGTTCATCTCTCCAATTGCTCCTTCCAAAGCTTTTTTTTTTAATACTGCCTCCAATCTGGGCGTATTGAAGTCGACCCGCCAACGGTGTATCAGACATTCCATACTTTTACCCCCGGGGGCTGTTTTTGGAGGCATTTTGAAGAAAATAGCAGCACAGTTTTTATATATATATTTCTTTTTTTTAAAAGGCCAGAGTCTTAATTATGCAAACCAATTCAGAGTGGGGATCACACCGTCTGATTTTACATTTTGTATATCGATCTCAATCCACTAAAATCCTCTAAAGGTTATTGCCTACAGCCTCCAACACTCCATACACAGCTCAGAGTTCGTCCTTCTGCATTTTCCCCCTACACCCCCAGCAGTGAGAACACAGGCGCCAATTTGGCTTCAGATACCATGGAGATACCGATCTGTCTCGGTGTGTCCTCCTTATATATTTGGTGTCAGCGATGAGGCGATGAAACACAAAGGAAAGGTGAGAGACAAGGATAACCGGTTACTCAGCGCATCACGCTTGCACCTCCCATACCTCACACCGCCTGCCACCTGCTGTATCTTCCTTGCATCCTCCGTCAGTCTCTGTCAGTTTTGACCCAGCTTCACATTGCAGCTTATTGTGATTCCTGATATAATGTTTTGCCAGACTGTGAAGGGGAGAGAGCAGAATGACAGCGTTCTCTGTTGTTCCGACAGCTCCTTGCCAGGTACCACGCCAGCAAACACAATCCGCTCCGAGACCTCAATGCACCAGATAGGACTTGCAGTGGCACTACGTCGGCTCCGTCAGCCCGGCCTCGTCAGCCCGCACACTGGCGTTTTCAGCTGCTGTCGCAGTGTTCAAGCAAGCGGTAAAAATTCAGCTTCCTTGCTGCGATTATTTCTCAATTCAGCATCGTTAAGATGGATTTTCCTCACGAGCAGAGTGGAGTCATCATGGAGCTAACCTCTCATACGTCCATCACGGACGCCATCTTTTTTCCTCCTCCCAATCTATGTTTCCAGAGGATGTCCCCAAACATGGACTCCCATAGGGTCTAAATTGAATGAATATCTTGGAAACATCTGTACTCCCCCTTCTTCCTACCACTTCTCTTCTTGACGAACCTACACTTGCTGAACACTGTGAAACCTCAATGTATTTCATTGTACGAATACATGTGCCATCCAGAAAACCATTTGTGATATGATTAGAACCCGACATAATCTTGATTGTGTTTACTTTACTGTTTTCAATAAAAAGATGAAAAAAGTCATTTTTTTATCAAAACCCGTTTTAATTCACTCCCCCACTCAAAAGCCCTAATTTCCCAGCATACCATACCAGTGGTTGGGATAGAATAGTATTAATATTAATACATGAGAATTTTTTTAATAAAAACACGGCTTTAAATTACTACCGCACCCTTTGATTGATTGATTTATTGTTAACCGTTTGATTATTTAAAATCATTACAGTAAAAAAAGTTTAATTAAATCCCAACCCTCCTTGCCTGCCCACCCGTGCCGACCCCCTCCTCAGACCTCCTATGAACTTTAAAAACCCAGATTCTGACAGTCAATCTTGTATTGCTATGTCCTTTTTGCCTTCAATCCAGGAGGTTAATTATGTTGCGCCAATGTTCGAGTCAAAGCACATGAAGCGGCGGGCAGGCACTTCTTTGCCCATCAATGTTATGGAAGCACCTTGTTTGCCCCTTAATCAGTCTCTGAATTTCAAGAGCTTGTGGGAAATCATTTATGCACTTGCGTCTAGAGCCTGTCGGATCTGGTGAATGAATTTTGTCGCTCTTGCAAGGTGGTAGGTTTTTATTTCCAAGAAGCACCAATCTGATGCCTCCTTGCATGTTCTGATGCCAAGGTCTCTAAAAATGGGATGAAGCAGCCTTTGTCATTCACGGATCAATTTGGGGCAGCAACATGGGGCCAGGATTCCCTTTGGTAGTTGCATAGGCAGCAGGAAAAGGCTCCGTCTTCTCACACCCAAGCTGGATTAAAGTTCACAGTTTTAAGGGCAATTAGGCTCATAAAATGGATTTCCCTGCGGGCCTGAGCTCCTAGTGCTTCCCTTAGGTATGGTTGAGCTTTCCCTATGGTGTAAGATTCTTCCAAAGCCTTTATAAAGGTGTTATGTTGAAGTTGTAGTGTAGTTAAATCCTTTTCATATGAAATGGAGTGGACCTGCTGTCTCACAATGTTTGACCAGGCCTTATGCGGGATGCCTGTTAGGGTCAGACTATGAGGTTTGATGTTTAGGGTCTCTGTTGCTTTGCCTAACTTGATGTGCCAGGGAGAGTCCTCTTCTTTGAAGATTGTTACCAGGTGATGTTTGAGAGAGCCATATGGTGCTTTAAGGACTCTAATATAATACTTTATTAGATCCTCCTGGAGGACCAGTTCAGGTCTGCCGAGCCCTAGTTCCAGCCGTAACCTGGTGTTCCTGGCGTACCTGGGTACTTGCAGAACAATTTTGTGGGCTTTGACCTGTGCGGCTGCTATGAGTCTGTCTAAGGCTCCTGGAAATGCCAAATGACCTTAGTTAATGGCCAGTATTAGTATTGCCCTAAGGACCTTCAGCATGCGGTCTGCTGTGTGGCTGGTCAAGCGTTGACTTAGGTGCCTCATTGATAGAATTACACTGTTGATTTTGTCAGTTAAGTGTTTTATATGGGCTGTCGGTGTTGCCCTCTCGTCTAGCCAAACCCCAAGATAATTATAGCCTGTAGTGGTCCCAATTTGGCAATCTCCCAAATTTCAGACTGCTTGTTTTTTGTGGGGGTATCTGCCGAATATCATTATCTTTGTTTTACCTTGGTTAACTGTCAGATAATTTTCCTTGTTGTACTTCCCCGGCTCTTGTAATGCTTTTAGAAGGCCCACCCTTGTGTGATCTATCACTATGTTGTAATTTGCGTTCTGTAGAATAGCCAGTCTCCCCGTGCCCATTCTCGGTGGAACTAGACTTGCTTCTTTTAGAGCTCCCCATGTCTGCTGTATAGAGGTTGAATAGTAGGGGGGCCAGGATGCAGCCCTGCTTCGGTCCGTTGTTGGGTTCAACTTTTGCTGACAGAGCTGTGGGGCTTATCTTAACTTGTACCCAGGTGCCCTCATTAAGGGATATGATGGCTTTCAATAGCTTAGATGGAAACCCCCAGGCTGACAGTTTTCCCCAAAGGTTGCCCCTGTCGCCTCTATCAAAAGGTGTACTGTAGTCAATAAAAAAACAGCAAAACAACGGCATTTGCCTGTCTTTCACAGCACATTTTGAAAGATGACCCAGGGCCATAATATTGTCCGTTTTTGCACTGTTTGTCCTGAAGTCGGTCTGGTTGTAAGGTAGTATTCTGTTATTAGCCCAGTCCTCTAGATCTCTCGATAGTAATTTGACAAAGGCTTTGGCTTCTACATCCAGCAGGGTCACTAGCCTATAGTTGGAGGGGTTGGAGTGGTCACTTTTCTTGTGAATAGGAAAGAGGATTGATCCTTTCCATGATTGTGGAATTATTGCTGAGTAAGCAAAGTTATATAAAGGGGTAACAACTGTGGCAAAGAATGGTTGGACTGATTTAAGTGCCAGGGCTGGAATGCCATTAGGGTCTGCTGCCCCATTGTTCCTCATTTTCCTGATTTCCCTCGTTATTTCTGCTACTGTGAAGCCATTGCCCTCAAACGCCGTTTGTCCAACTTCATCTGTGTACTTGGTGAGAGTGTCTGTGTGAGTGCCTGTTTTCCAGATGTTCTTAGCAGGGGCGTTCTCAGCAGCTGCTGTACCTCTAGTGTATAATCCCCTTACGTACACTTCCTACTTGTTGCTTGCAATGTTGTACTCCTTGCTCCTAGGTTGAGTGCTCAGACCATTGATATACCTTGATAATTTGGCATTGTTCTTTTCCTTTAACAGGGCAAATACTGTGAGCCACTTTTGTTCCATTTCTTTCCTCTTCTGCTTGCCTACTTTCCTCCAGTAGGCGACTCTCAGTGCAACTATGTGGGCCCCTCTGCCGATGTTCCTCCTTTCTTCCTTCTTCTGAGTGCCTTCATAAGAGCACCTTTACATTGACTCAAGCTCTTCAGAATCTGTGGGTTCTTTGAAGAAGGGGCCTTGTGGGAATGAGTTGTTTTACAGTGCTTTTTACCCAGCTTCCACCACAAGTCTTCTGTCAATGCTTCCCAGAGACCAATCACCTCTGAATGGGTCTCCCACAGTCTTCGAGCTTGCCACTTTAGTGCACACTCTTGCCTTTTACCTTCAAGATTGGTTGTCTATTTTATTCTTTTAATGGCTCTGAAGTGTTCATTCCCTGTGGTTTCTCTCATCTTTTTCTGGAGGTCTGCTGATTCCATTCCTAGATAGAATGTTGCACACAGAGGCCTATGGCCACTTTCTTCTATTTCATTGACCTGAAATTCTTTCAACATATCATGTCAGCCGTTTTCTCGTTGATTAAAATGTAGTCGATAGTGGACATGTTCCAAAATGATGGTTTGGGGCACTAAAAGGGTGATCGTAGTTTCATCAGAAGTGAATTGAGTAGAGTTTAACGTTTTTGAGAAGACATAGCAATGGACCTGCCTTGTGCCCTTTGTTTTGTTTGGCCTGGGCACTTTCCAAACCTCTCAAATTAAAATCTCCTGCGATGATTACATTGTAGTGCTCATATTTAAGTAAACATTTCTTCCAGCGTGTTGGTAAATGATTTCATACTGGTGACAGACAGTTGATGTTGCAGTTCATGAGCAGCACATTAAATGGCAGGTGACCCTCCCTTAATCCAACAATTATCATTGCTTGCAGGTCTGGGGAGTTTACTCCTATATCTGTAGATTTGAGTTTACGGGCATGGCTTATGAAGATTGAAAGACTCCCAAAGAAGATGTCAGAAGATATTTTTCTTTGTTGCATTCATCCAATGTTATATTGGAGCCCACTATAGGTGTTAAAGTCATAGACCAAGTTTCTTGACAAGAAATGATGTCCCCTTTTAAGAGGTAGTCGTGTACTTCCTTAATCCCTGCTTTTTTATTTAACACTGATATTCCATGATTTAAGAGTTAGTTCTAAGGGAAGGTCAGAGTTATGGCCTTGGTGTTGATCTTCCCGCACCGACAATACCCTTCCTTTCTGACGAGGACTTGATTTGGCTTGGGGTGCTGTTGCCAGTTCTCGCCTCTTCTAGCCTGTTTTGTTTGCCCATTAGCACTCTTCGCAGGTTGTCTCTTTGAAAGATAGAAATATTTATTGGTGTTTTAGGGCATTCGTTGATATGTTCACCACGTTTACTGTTGTAGGTGGTAACTTTCAAAATTGATGTGGCCCCCGGAACCACTTTTTGAGGTATGAGGACAAAGGGATAATTAGGTTGATTGTGTTCTGTTACTTCTATGCCCCAGCTTGGGAGTTGATGGGCTTCACCAAGGACTGCCCATTGGAGAGAGTGTTGTTTAAAGCCCAGAAGGTTAAATCGCCATGGCTGTCTCCTTTTGACCTTTTGAACTTTTCCCACTCTATATTTTGCAAAGTGATCTGAGACAGGGATTTGATATGGCCAAAAAGTCAGAGGATGTTAGTCCTGTTTAAGATGCCGTGAGGGCCTTCCATGTGGTACCTGGGGGTGAGCGCCACCTTTGTATAATGTGCATGTTTCCACAAGGTTTTTCATTTGTCTGCCCCCCCCCATTGCATTGCTGCATGATCTCAAACTATGAGGGGGTTGATCAAGGTTCGCCAGTGTTGTTCTTTTTCCGCCCTGTTGTTGTTTCCCAGCGGGCTAGCTTTTTGCTTTTGCTCCATCAGTGGAGATGTAGTGTCCTCCATAATGCCTTTGTGACATTCCAGTTCTAATAGATCCTAGAGCCTTATTTGTGTGGCGGCCTCCTCCTTACCCATGCTGACCCTGTTTGTTGGCACCTGGGCAGCCGTTGATGTTAACCCTGCTGGGTGTGGACAACCTGGTCCTCATGAACCCTGCCTTGTTGTGTCACACCATCTCTTTCTCTTTCTTTGGCCTTTTCTTTGTCTGCAGGTATGTGCTGGCTCTTAATCTTCTGTATGAGATTAAAAGTTGGATAGGGTGGCAGTGAGTTGCTTTTCTCCTTGGGTCTATGGCTGTTCAGCATTGCCAGCAGGATAGATCTTCTTTTAATTTTGGATCTCTTCAGCTGTTTCTTCAGCTTTTTCTTCACCTTCCTAGTTAGGGGTGCTTCTGCTCTAGCTCCAGTTCCCCCTCCAAGATCACTTTCTGCTCTTCGACTTCCTTTGTGACTGATCTTGCCGGGGTTTCCTCAGTATCACTCTTTGTCAGGGGTGCCAGAGTCTCTTGGCTGTTGTGCTTATTTTCTCAGGCGTGTGTTTCCATAACCCTCGTTCAGCTGTATTCTCCATTAATGACCACTTTGTGATTGCCCTTAGCCAGCTATTCAATTGTTTCCAGTTTCTTTGATGATTCTCCTCTGCTCTTGGTTAATGCCAATATATCCCCCAATATTACCGGCAACTCAGCCCACTTTTCCATTATATTGGCACATGAGCTTGTCCAAGCTGTCATTGCCTGGTTGTGATGGATTATTGCCTTCAATTCTTCCAAATGGCGGCCCTGGTTTACTAGGCATTAAGATATTGATTGAAGAAGGTCAACTTGGACCTCCATTTCAGTCACTTGCCATATCAGGCCTATTGACTTCTGTGCTCCTCTGATGGTTATAAAATGGGAGGTGTCTTCTTGCTCATCTCGATCCTTCTGGCCTGTTGGTAGAGACATCCCTGCTCAATCTTTGATCAGTTTTTTCGTCACGCTCCCTCTCCCGATGAGGTGGGGTTAAGGTCCAAAGCCAGTTCAATTGTTTGCTCTAATTTTTGTAAAAAAGAATTGGTAAGTTCTCCTGTCTCTGGTGAATCAATTTGTCGGCGTCCAGTAGATGAGGATGTTGTGCTCAATCGTGAGGTAACTCGCGGGCTGGTGCATGCCGGGTCTTTGCCCTCGATAACTTCCAGCATGACCTTCTCCAGAGGCCAAAGGGTCAGGGTTTTGATCGATAAAAGACTGTGTGGCACGTCAGTGGGCTTTCTTACGATCCCTTCGACTGTTGTGAACCGCCCGGGGTCAGTGTCGCCGATCCTTTCTTTGCATATTATACTGTTTTCCTCTGCCTCTCACATTTTGTGCCCGCTAGAAGGGGGGAATTTGGGCCTCCCTGTACCCCTGTTTCCTGTGCCCAGTCCTGGTCCACTTAATCGGGCATCCGGGGGCTTGCTCCCCCAGATGTGTTTTTTTTGCTGTTGAGTTGCTTGATAAGTGCCTGGCCAGGGTGCAATACTGTTTAGGTGACTCGCAGTGGTCTCTTCTGGCTCTTCTACCTCCCCGGCAGGCATACCCAGGAGGGGCGAGCTGTCCAGCCTCTGAAAGTAATGGGTGACAAGCCCTTGTTGGGGGGGTTATAGAAGAGGGCTCGCTGTGTGCGACTCTTGTCTAAAGTTCTGAGCTGTACTTCTTGTGACCCTTATTGTTTGACACTTGTGGACATCTTCATCAGAGTCAAACCTCTTTGGTTTGATCGGGTTTCCCTTAAGCACTTTCCCTCAGCACCAGGAAAGGGTGTTTAGGATTTGAAGAAATGAAATTGACATCACAGTCTTCTCTATGCGCTGCTTAGGCCGTGCTCACTCACTCCACAGTTTATGTAAGCCTAAAGCGGAGTGCCTTAACAACTGCAGCCTTCTCCGTTGTCACACTGCTTATGTGCTTTTATCCCTTTGTGCTTTGTGTGCACTCCCGCTTGCCACACTGCTCACTCCAGGAGCCCCCACTGGTAGCTGCAAGGCAGATGTAAATGGCTCCATCGGCCCATCTGGTGCGAGTCTTCCCTCTTTCCTCCGCAGGATTTTGGCAGGATTAGTGGACCATGATGGAGCAGAGCAGAACAGGGTCCGGGCTATGTGGGGAATGTGAGGGGGGAGGGGCGGTGTTCGTTCAGGCTTCTCTGCTCTCCCTCACCCAGGTGCTATGTGCAATGGCCCCATCACCACTCGCTGATCCCTCAAAGTGCCGATTGCTATTCCGGCCGTTTTCAGCCACTGACAAACTGCCTCTGTGGAAAATTGAGGCTCGCTCTCTGCAGGAGCTGGTGGTAACTGGCTGGCTGGCTGTAACTCCAAGCTCACTCGGAACTTGAGCTCTGGGACAGGAGTGGCGTGGTGTTGCTGATTCCAGGCAGCTGGCTCTGGGCACTGAGCCCCGCCTCACTGAGCCCCCCTTCGCCTCGCTGTCAGCTGCTTGGCACGGTCCCAACCCCACCAATCGTTCTCAGAGCCCCGCTCAGGCAATGCCTTCGGCTCCTCAGAGCTATGCTCTGCTGGCTGACTGGTGTTAAGCTAAAGCCGTGTGATCCCCCTCTGTCTGTGCCCCTTTTTCCTGTGCCCTGTCCTGGTCCCCTTCATCGGGCATCCGGGGGCTTCCTCCCCCAGATAGGGGGTTTTTACAGATAGGCTGAGGTAGAGGAACCAGAACAGAAAAGACCGAACAATTGACACAGCGTGGGGCCGGGAGCTGGGAGTCGGGAATTTGGAATCGCTCAGCCCTGCCGCTCATCCGCTCACTGCTGCTGCCTCTGATCGCTGCCGCTAGTCAGAACGAATACAGGGATCATGATTTACCACACTGAAAAACCCCTATTTCCCTTGCATCCTGTGCCAATTGATAGGGTACAAGAATTAATGGGATGCATCCTAAAATTTTTCGTTTGAACATATGTGTTATAAAGGTGAGTTTGATAGTACTCTAATGTGCGTTGTGTAGTCTTGAATTGTAGAAACATGCATTCAAATGGCTTTTCAGTTGTAAACAATTCCATGTAATAGTGTGTGTTATAATAGTTCACGTTGTAACATCATATATTCCAATATGAGGCATGTTTCTTTCCTGACAGATGCTTTAAAGTCCCCAGCTTTTTTCATTTGACTTTTTCCATGTGCCAGTTTATCATGATTAATAACTAACTAAATGAATAATATTTGTGCTGTCAGACAAACGGATGCGTTTTGAGGGTCCAGAGATGCCTTTGTTTGTTAGGGACAGGGCACCTCACCAACTGTTGTCAATCTTCCATAATTATTCAAGCTTTAGTCTTCATTGGGTACAAAATTTGGGAGAAAAGCCATGTCAAATCTGAATTCTGTCTGGTAGGCAGAGAAGCAGGACTCACTTTCCTCCAGTTCATGCTACTTTTCTTCACCCAGAATGTCCAGCACAATCACAGACATTACAATTTGACTCATTTGCAGTCTTAAGTGCAGGCTCTATTTAACTAAGCTGTGGAAGAAGAAGTCATATCTTCTGATTTCAATTTGGAAGAGAAAGAGTCACCTTCTCAATCCCAATACCAAATATCAAAAGATCTGATGCAAAAACTATTGTCAAATGTGAGGAAGAATGTTAGACGAAAGACTCAGGTAGTATCTCCTTTGAGGGTAAGGGTTTTTTTCTCAAATTTAAAAACTTGATGTTCTTGTTTGATTTTTAACAAGTAAATGTAGGGTGTGGTATTATGATCCCCAAAAATTGGTAATGCTGAAGATCATGTCCTATCAAGTAAATGTGAGTAATTGGTATAGTCTGACTATTTTCCATTTGATGCCTCATAATGTGGCAAAGTATGTGTTTATGATGGGTGATGATATGACAGTTGATTCTGCACTAAACATCGTGTTCACGAGACATTTTTAAATGAGAATTGGATGTATGCTGCTTATGAGGCTAAATTATTAAACCATGGTCCTATGTCTCTATCTGCATGTTTGCTGGATGGGTCCGACTGTTCAGATGTATTGACACAAATGGAACAAAAAGTGGATCTATAAGTTGATATGCATTAACGTCAAGTTAAACAGTGGCAGCAAGAGGAAATATTTTGGTCAGAGAATGGTGCACTGATTCAGGTCAAAGGGTCTAATTATTTCATATGCCGTTTACTGCTAAACATGCTTAGAGAAATGGTATAGAAGACATGATTCCAAAAGCACTTGCACATTGAAAAATGACCTTTCCCCTGTCAAGGAAAAACAGGTTCCAACGAAGAAAGAATATCTGTCAAGGATTATACTTCTCCTATAGCAAATGATTCTAATTTATCTCAATTTGTTGGTTCTTTAAACAAATCTTTGAATCTAAGAAGAGAAAATCTCACTGCCCCCCTACCATAGTTTGTTTCAGGCCTCTTTAGAAGAGGTGCTGTTGTGGGGTCAAATTTCCAAATTCAGAACCATATGGCATCACCCATTCAAATATCATGGATTTCTATCCAACATATCTGTAGGGTAACAAACAGAGTTCTTGTCTCTTCTAATTCAGTGTATTAAGTTCTCCCACCTCCAGAGATCTGGTCATATGTCAGGTACTGTGGATGAGAATTAAAACTTGATATGCAAGACAGAAATTGCTCTAGTCATATGGTTTTTTTTTATTCAATCATCTTTGTGTTTCTAAATAGAGCATCCAAACAATCAATTAATTCAAATATGGCGTTTAAAATAGAATTGTTGCAGAAGGTGGTACAAAGAAAAGCACAGTACGGACTTGTGTTCATCAAAAGAACATGTCGTAGCTTTGTTACCTGCGACCCCTTTTTTCTAGTGATATCGTCATTACTGAATATTGTTCTCCCTTCTAAATTTTGCCAGAATTTTCTTCTTTGAGATTTCCTTTTTCCTATTCCTACTCCAGGTCTTTTTTTTCTGCCTTGGACCCTTTAGGCTCCTGTCTTCAGGCCATGTGGTGTGGTCTTCCTCAACCAAGCTGGGACTTTTTCTTATCCAGTTTACATAGTCTCTCCAGATTTCAATCTGGATGTTTTTCATGCCAAATGGTTTTATTTTCTTCTTAACAGCGGTTTCTTTCTGTGGACACATTTTTTAGGATGTCTTCACTCCAGATTTTTTGCCTTTTCCTGGAACCTATTTTTGCTGGCCTTTAAATTCTGTGTAATGTATCCATGCTAAAAAGGAGTAAAGTGTCTGTGCTCCCCCTTTGAGCATAATTAAGTTGCCTTGCCCTTGATAAACATATTTAACTTGCTTACAAGTCCCTGGTACTAGTATACAAGGAACCATCTGACTACGTAAACATTGCCAACCAGCAAGGGCATTTGGACCTGGTGGTATGTCAAAACAAGAGTGTTGTGGCAGAGAGTGTGCTTGAGTGAATATCTTCATCTGTGTCATATGAGCTGAATGTTTTCAGGGTATTCACTGCAGAGTATGAGTAACCCTGTGTGAGTCCTTTTCTTCACTGTGACAACTTAACGGGGAGCAGTTCTACTTATAGATTGGAGGCTAGCTTGGTGAGGAATCGTTATTGTAGTAACCAGATCCAAATGGGAGTAGCATCTCAAAGTTTTAGAGGAGACACAGTGAATCATTCCTGGCACTAGAGGTAAAGTCAGGTAACTGTGCTGTGACTTATCTCATCTGTGCGACTATGTACTCATTCATCATAATATTTAGCTTGTTTTGTTAGTTTATTGTTTGTTTCCAAACCCCATTTCCTTGAGAGGATCAGTTGGCACCTGGTTGAATCTATCCGCTGGATGCTTTTAGGGGATTTCAGGACCATACTGCCTCTGGGACTGAACATGGGAAGAGCGTATTCCATGTAGATCGATTCTGAAACTCCTCTGATCACTTTAGGACTTGTGGAAGAGGACTGGACCTGCTAATTATCATCTAAGGGAAGCCCTAAAAACTGGACTTGCTCCCTGTTGTTCCCAGGACAAAGACTTAGGGGCATATGTATGAAGCCCATTTCCTGTTGGCAAACTGGCCGATTCTAAGAATCGGCTCATTTGCGAACGGGAAAAAGCCAGGCCCTCACAATATAGGGAATCGCAAAATTTGTGATTCCCTATTTTGCGAATGCATTTAAGGAATCGCAAATTGCGATTCCTTAAATGTGATGTAGAAAGCACCCAAGTTGTGCGATTTCTCCTTAGGAAATCGCAAATTACCATCAACTTCAAGTTGGTGGTAAATTGTGATTTCTTTGAAAAATTCACTTTTTGGCATTTGTCAAAGTGCCATGTGGTGCACATACATGCCCTTTGGGCATATATGTGTCCCACATGTGACACATGCTCATTTAAGGGGTGCAACAGGGTGTCCTTCTGACACCCTTTTACCCTTGAAATTGCATTCGCAATTTGCGAGTACCTAATGGGTACTCGCTTCCCATTAATTCCTGTGGGTCTCTAGGCAAATAGGAATGAGTGGGAAGGGATTCCTTAATTATGATTCACAATTTGCGAATCACAATTAAGGAATTCCAAGGAATCGCAAAATATTTGTGAATTGTTTATTACATCCTGTTTTGCGATTTCAAATAGCAATTCTCTAAATATCGCTATCTGAGAATCGCAATAACGGTATTTGATGCACATGCTCCTTAGACTCCAAGAGTCAGTTGGCTGACCAGTGTGGGAAATGGGACACAACAAGCTACAGGAGGTCTTTTTCCTGAAGTGACCTGTTGACCAGTATCAGCAGGACTTGGATTGGTGACCTCTGCTTGAGATAGTCCTGGCCCATAAGTGCCATCTCTGGGGTCATGGGAGCCAGAGGAGCAGCTTCAGAAACCCTGAAAATTTGGGACCCAGAAAATATTTGCACTTTCATCTGAACCTTGAGGCACAGGCATTCCATTTCAATGCAACTTCTTCAGATATTGCTTCAGGCTTGCCCCACTGGAAAAATGTAAGCTCCATAAAAATACTAAGGCCCTGGTTTCTATTTTCGCGGATGGGTTACTCCGTCGCAATGGATTATATTCAAAGGGATTTATATTTTGGCAGACGGGATATCCGTCACCATTGTGACGGAGTAACCCTTTCACCAAAATCTAAATCAGGCCCTTAGATAGAAGGTACATCTTTGGCCAGGATGGACCAGCTTGGTGTAAACGCACCATGATCCCGGTCAACCACTTTCATTGGTTTTCATTGGCTCCTAGTGCATTTTGGCAATGTTTTTACTTGAAACTTTAAAAAATAATATTTCCGGTTTCCCCTATATGATTTTTGTCATTTTAGTATAATTTTGTTTATTATATTGTACTCTATTTAATAGTTTGGTTTGGAATTTTTATTGTTTGGCATTTTGAATGTATTACTGTTTTGGCACTACATAAATACAATACACAGTGCCTTAAGTTAAGCCTATCTTCTTTGTGCCTTAGCTACTAGTGGGGTGAGCGCATGTTAATTCAGTGAATCTATGGTTCACCTGACAACTTACTGTCAATATTTCTTGTGCTGAATGACCACCCACTCCAAATAACCGCTCAATATCATACACCAGTGTATACCCATATAAAATTGCACTGCCTTTGAGCTTATGAGCAGCTCTTGCTGTTAATGAGGAAGAAATTCAAATCCTGATCTTCTCTGGAACCCATTCCATTAATTTAAAGATGGACATTTTCCATAATCTCCCACCAGTACTGATAGACAACGACCATAGCCCTCTTCTAGCTTACAATTACCATTCTACTACTCTGTTATCTGCAGTGGCAACATCCTTGAAGGTATATGTGGCAAAACAAGTCAGCAACATGTCTTTTAACCTACAACATCTTGGAGGATTTGCAGGTTCGTCTCCACCTAAACTGGGGTACTGAACTTGATCTCCCTGCATTCTTCAAAGATCCCTATATAGCAGCTGGTGACAAGACAATATCCGCCCTCCTTTACACTTGACCTTTCTACTGCATTTGAAACCATCAACCACGCCATCCTTATAAAGAAACTCAACCACATTGGTACTGGCATTTAATTACTAATCAAACTTGCTTCATTTCTTTAAGACAAAAGTCAAACAGACGACCCTCCTCGCCTTCAGAATTGGCTTTCAGCTGCCACTGCACGAGTGCACCAGCACTGGCTCAAGCTCAATATGGACAAGACTGAGATCCTTATCTAACGCATTGATCAACATATATAGTAAGCTTCCTTCTGGCCTGTTAGTAGTGGTCCTTGTCCTCCGCTCTAAAATAGTTACAAGTCTTGGGGTAAAATTTGACTCTGCTTTTTATTTGAACTTCCAAGTGTCTGCCATAGAAGCATCATGTACTTTTAATTCTTCACCACTTGTAATCAAAAGGCTCTTCATTGGCTCCTAGTCTATTATAACTTTACATGCAGCCATTCCTATGTGGAAAACTGCACATTTCACCTTGCAATGGCTAGTCCGTCGCCAACCGCCTGGACCCATGGCCGTCAGGTAATCGAATGGCCCCTTACACCCGAAAGGAGCGGACTGCTATTAGGAGACAGACAGCCTGCACGGCACATATTTGGCACTCCGGCTCTCCCTGTGCACAATGCGACCACTGTGGCTTTAAGGCCACAGAGATCAGTCAGTCTCCAGTATCTGCAGCTCCAGGGGCAAAGACCTCCACAAAACTAAGTATAGTGAGCCTAAACTGTAGGTCCTTAGTGAAACACCATGAAGACGTCCATGAGTTCCTTATAGATCATTCCCCCGACCTCCTATTTTTAACAGAAACGTGGTTAACCGATGACAACTCGGCCATCTCTGCCCTGGCTCTCCCTCCAGGCTACCTCATATGTACTTAGAATAGATCCATGGGTAGAGGTGGTGGTATGGCAGTAATTTTCAAAAGTAACTATTCCTGCACCCTCAATCCTACAAGCATAATCAGCTATGAAAGTGCGATATTTAAGATTAGAGTCTCTGATACTTTTACCCTTACGGGCCTCCTGATATATTGTCCTCCTGGGTCAGCTAGCGCCTTCCAAGAGTCATTGGTATCTATTATCTCGGCGCTGGCCCTGCAATCAGCAAACTTCAGTGTATTGGGGGACCTCAACCTCCATCTTGAGCGCCGCGACTCACCCACTATACTGAATTTTTGGGATGATTTGGAGGCCTGCAAGCTTAACCAGCTAGTCAACGGGCCATCGTATCAGGCAGGCCACTTATTAGATCCGGTGTTCACGAATATACAGGAAGCTACTATCTCTACTCCAAGCCCCCTCAGCTGGACCGATCATTTTCTGGTCCTCATTTCGATCAAGATTCCAGCTAGCTGTAGGGAAAAGCTCCCGCCCCTTCTGTGGAGGCACCCCTGGAATGAACTAGACAATGTCATATTTGAACCCAGACTGAAAACCTCCCGTCCAATTTGGCCCATCAATATGGAGGAGGCCGATACAGCCTACAGGGGATGGATAAAAAACTCACTCGACCATTTCATTCCGATGAAACGGTCAAGACCTAAGCGTGTGCAGTCCCATCCGTGATACTCTGAGGCTCTTGCATTAAAAAAAAGCAATGTAAATTATTGGAGCGCATCTGGAGGCGATCGTATGATCACCTGGCCAAAATCAACTTTAGATCAGCCACTAAAGCATATCATAAACTTATAAAAACGTCCAAAGCCAAGTATTACACCGACCTGGTCAACTCCAGCATCAACCGCTCCAAAACTATTTTTGCTTTAGTAAAGGATCTGACCAAGGCCCCGGAGGGTACAGGTAACCTGATAGTGTCCGACGCACAATGCGAAGAGCTAGCATGTTTCTTTATTGACAAAGTCAAAGGGATCTACAACTCTTTGAACCCGGGTGGACATATTATGACTTCTAGTTCCATCATTGGTCCAAATGATCTTCCATACTCACTACGAATTCTTCCGCCCTTTGAGCAGATTAAGATGGAATCTCTGACCAAAAAAGTAAAGTCCGGTTCCCCGGCAGATCCCGTCAAACCTGAACTGTTTAGAACATTCCAGGACTCCATTCTGCGGGAGGGGCAGGTGCTAATTAACAACTCGCTCCAGTCAGGCGTCATCCCCAAATCCTGGGAACATGCTAAAGTAGTCCCCCTCCTAAAAAAACCCTTGCTGTATCCTGCAAGATCGGATAGCTTCAGACCGATTTCCTTACTACCGTACCTCAATAAGGTGATGGAGGCTCATGTGAATTCCATCTTGACCACCTACCTGGAGTCCAACAGAATTCTGGATGAGTCCCAAAACGGATTCCGTGCTAAACACAGCACGGAGTCTGCTTTATTGGCCGTCACGGAACATCTGAGGGAGGCGCAGGACCAGGGTGAGACATCAATTCTGGTTCTGCTGGATTTGAGTGCGGCCTTCGACACGGTCTCCCACAGGATCCTGCTTGAGAGACTGTGGGAGATCGGAGTCAGGGAGAGTGCCCTGGACTGGTTCGCGTCATTTCTATCTGACCGTTCCTTCCAGGTGCTCGCCCCGCCGTACTCATCTAGCAGGCACCCCCTGGAATGTGGGGTCCCGCAGGGTTCTGCGCTTAGCCCCACATTGTTCAATGTGTATGTCCGCCCCCAGGCCATGCTGGCCCGGGAACGTAAGATTAAATTAATATCATACGCGGACGATACACAACTCATTTTCACCTTCTCTAAAAACACTGTGGCTGACCAAATCAAATTTCAGGAAGATATCCTGGCTATATCAAACTGGTTGTCGCAGAACTATCTCCAGCTAAATTCATCTAAAACAGATATACTGCTCATAGGCAATGAAACACAGAAATGGGACAAACACTGGTGGCCCGCCACATTAGGACCTCCCCCCTCCCAAGGAGGTAGTCAGAAATTTGGGCGTGATGTTGGACAACTCACTCTCGCTGGAGGCTCATGCCAAGAGAGTGGCAGGCACCTGTTATGGTCGCCTACGCTCTCTTAAACCTATTCTCGGTTTCTTTGAGCCTCACACCCATCAAATTATAGTCCAGGCCCTAGTCTTATCCCATCTAGACTATTGCAATGCGCTCATGCTAGGCTCTAACTTGACAGTGATAAATAGGCTACAAAGAGCCCAGAATGCTGCCGCCCGTATTTTGTTTGCACTACCAAAAACCTGCCACACCTCTCCTATTCTTCGACGCCTGCACTGGTTGCTGATCAAACAACGCATCCAGTTTAAAACTCTATGCCTAACCCACAAAATTCTGTATGGTGTTGGCCCCCAAACTCTGCAGGAACTCTGTTCCCTCTATGCCCCCATGCGTGCCCTCCGTTCGGCGGATCTATTTCTTGCCCGCACAATCAAGATCCGGAGGAGTAGAGCTGGTGGCCGCTCCTTCAGGTATCTGGCCCCGAAGCTCTGGAATTCGATCCCTCTAGGGGCTCGGACTACTCCTAACCACATGCTATTTCGTAAACAGATTAAAACCTGGCTGTTTTCCTCCATTTAACTCACTTTTACCTGTTGCGCTGTTCTGCCCTCTGGTATGTCCACAAGCGCTGGGACGCCCCGTTGCTGGGGTAGCCATGCGCTATATAAACAAATTTAACATAACATAAATACATTCCAAACCAAGGAAACCTGTTGATCAGCCAATTGATTAAGCCTGTAAGTTCCAAAGTATCGCAAAGTGCACGTCTAGGGCATTCTTATTTAGTTTATGTATTTCATCTGACCATCAGGCAAAGTGCTGAGAAATCTACTCAATTGCTAACGGCCGCGTGTGTACCTCTGCCCTGATATTCAAGACCATCTTAAGGCTCTTTGGGGTCCTCCTAAAACATATTTTGGGGCCCCCTTGTTCAGAACAACTTCAGATTTATTACCTATGTTTTCAAATTCAAGCCCTCATAATGCCAAATAATATCGACGTATACCACAAACTTTCAGAAACTGAGACACACAATAGATAAGAGTGCTAAGGCATGTTTACAATATACATTTCCCCAAATGTGCACTTCTATGCGTTTGTTGATGGCTAGGTTATTGCTCATACTGTAGATTACTTACTACCTTGTGCATATCCCTCTATGCATCATCTAGCACTAAATTGCAACAAATAGGAAGTACCTTGAATATACAGTTCAAGCAGCACCAATGTGCCTGCACCTGAGCTGGCAGAGCGCCCTGGCCTCCTTTTGGTGAGACTGTATTGGAGTGGTCGCTAAAACTCTTAGGGCCATATTTACAATGAAAGTGGCTCAGTGCGTGCCGCCCCCCATTTGGCTGCGTCACTTTCAAAGCACGGGGGATGTGACATATTTACAAAACTATGTTGCATCCCTGTGCTTTTCCCTGGCAAGCGCACAATTGACTATCATTAGCCAGCGCAAGCACCCTTGCAACACGGCGCAAGGTGCCTGCATTATGGGGTGATTGTTTTTGTGGAGGAAGGGATACATTCCTGCACAAAAACAATCAATTAAGGTGATTTCCTCTTTCCATGCGTGCTGTAGAATGCAGCACACATTGAAAGAGGAAAAAAACGAGGAGATATATAAACATTTCTCCTCGTTGCACCCCTGGGGTGGCTTCTCATTCTGACGCATTTCTAGGCTTACAATTTCTCCTAAATCTGGAAATGCATAAGAATACATGCGTGTTGTGAGGGAGCCCCAATGCAATGCACATGTCACTGCCCTTACATTCAAAGTGTTGCGTGAGAAGGGGGCGATGTTTAAAAGCACATGTAAAGCCACACAGGGTAGCTTTATGTGTCCTTGTAAATATTGGGCAGCTGGTTGCGCTGCCGGTGCGTAACACAACATGATGTACCAGCGGAGCAAGGGGTTTGTAAATAAGCCCCATTATTTAGCAGGGAGATGTGGCCAGAGAGAAAGAAGTACAGAGGGGTAAGCAAGGTAGGGAGAGAAATGGATGAAATAGCAAGAGATTGGAATAGTAGAGAAAGAGAGGTGGATAGAAAAGTAGAGAGTGTCAAGTTAGGGATAGGTAGCGAGAGACGTAGTCTGGGATAATATAGAGAGGGAGAAAAGTAGAGAAAGAGAAGAGTCTTTTAATATCCCAATCACTACATCAGGGAACCCCTTGAAATTTGGGTTGCCTTGGAAAATTGAGCACATTGCCCTTGAATTAAAACGACTCCGCTGATATTGCCTTTGATTTACACTAGGAGACCTCAGGGTGACAGTGCACCTTACAAATCTATATAAAGTAACATAATTTTAAATATTTTAGCCAAGGGTCGCTTCTGCTTATGGAGGAACGAAAAAAGAAGGAGGTTCCCAACGGCAGTTAGAACATGGGGGCATATTATAATCAACTCACGATATTTATCGCTAACTAAGCTTAGCGGCATTTTTTTTATCGCCGCGCATCGCCGGATTTTATCGCAGAGATAGCGTGCTATTAGCAACGTATATCTCCAATGTGATAAAATATTCGGCGATAGCGGCGAAATGCGTGAATATCGCTGAGAATCCAGCGATATTCAGGCATTAACGCCAATAGGGTCTTAACCTGAACATCAAACTCCCATTAGATATACCAGTTAAGAAGTCGTCTGAGCAGACGTTAGTTTTCAGCGATATTCGCGCTTAGCGTACATTTTTTAATCGCTACGCCTGCGTTGATAATAGGCGATAACGATTTTAGCAACTGCTTTCAGTCGCTAACAGGTTGGGTACGCCCACTTTGCATGTCATTAGCAATAAATATCCCTGACATGAAAAGCGGGCCCCTAACCGGGCCCCAAACCGCTCGCTATCACCTAAAAGCTGTTGCTACCTGATGTTAGCGACAGCTTGCTAATAGGGCGAAGAAATGATTGCCGCTTTGCGGACGAAAACTGCTGCAAAAGCGGCGATAATTTCATTTTGCCTTCCTTGGTAATATGCCCCATAATTCTTGCTATGGTGAGCACAGAGAGTGCTGACTTGTAACACTCATATGCAATCCGGTTAAAACAGTGCGCACAGACTTTTTGCCAAAATAGGGATGGAGAGAGATCAGCAAGGGGGCTGAGTGAGAAGAATAAATAAGGTTGAAAAGACAAACGACGCAACATAAAGGATTATACGCGGTAATCATTATAAGAGAATGTTCAGAGGAGCAAGGGTGGTATACAAAGAAAAGTGAAAAATTAGAAATTGAGAAAGCAGCATGTGAAGTGTAAAATGCTCTGAGAAATATTGAAGCAAAATAGTTAACACTTTCCGGACACTAGTTATGAAGACTGAAAAGCACACATTATTCACATATTTATAAATGCTACATATCAAGACAGCCACTTCTTTACTATAACTCTATCAGTGATGGATATTAATAATATATTGGAGGGTGAATTTCAAAACACAATGCTTATTGCAACAATAAACGGGGCCCTGCACTCGCGCAATAACACATACTCATTTCTTGGCCTCCTAACAAGTACAGCATTATCATTTTAATCCTATAACGTATGACATAGCACGTCGCTATTCTGTTTTATATTACCGTCAACTGATCATGCCCTATTTGCATGTTATCTTTAGGGCAGAGTGGCTATAATTGCAGTCATCTACGACAAAAATTAATTTGAAATTCTTTGCTCCCCCAGATGTATTTTGCCATCTAGTATACCTATTATGACCTTTTATTGCACAAATGTTCTTGAGATGTCATTTATTCATTGTTCATTTGACCAGATGCATAAAGAAGAGCTTCCCCTTCTTTCAATAGGACAGCTGGGCACAGTAAAAATAAATGTTCTGTGGTTATGGGAAAGTTGAAATTATTGTTTCCTTTATAGCATCTTTTATTAGGATCATATTTAGTTTTAACGTAGAGCTGGATACTATTCCTACAGTGCTCATGCGACGCCTCATTAGCTCTGACAGTTTAGATATGCAAATACTTTTCTTCCTTGTACAGTTATGAATAATAAGTGCCATGCGTGAACATCCAAACCCAAGAACCAATCAAATAGCCTAAATAAATTAGAGTGGTGTTAAATAAATTGTTCCTGGTGCCCATCAAAAAAACAATGTTTATTTTAAAGAAAGCCTTAACACAATTTGAAGGCACGTTTTCATGGAAGGCTCATCTGATATCTGCATGAATAATCAACCCCGTGGTAACGTATCTGTCTCAGTTCCTTCTGAAATGCACCCCCAACAGAATGATTGCTTACTTGTGACAGGATTCAAAATGATTTAAGTGGGAAGTTACGGCACTCTTCTGTGTTGTTTTTCATCCTGTTCAAACTGGATGATCATTATAGATCACAAATTACAAAGGACGTCCTTTCTTTGTGCGGTGAGCATTGTGGGTCGCTTTATCAAGCCTGTTTTCTTGATATTTTTAAATTAAACATCAAATGTTTTCTATATGAATACATAATACAGTTTTAAAACACCTTTAAAAAACAAAATGTTGAATGTAAATATGTCAATGTTTTAATGCCTTGAGGTAGCTATGCTGCCACCATATTCTGCTTTCAGATCTGTTTTAACAGTAGGAAGCAAGTGTACTGTCCCGTATGAATGTTCTCTCTCTCGTCCCTTTATATTTTTAATCCCTGAACCCCTTGCCCTGAACCTTCTATCATCCACATCTTCTAGTTTCCGCAACTGCAGACATATCTATATCTCTGAAGATCTAGGGCCTGTGTTGGAAGGTGGTTTAGTAATAGGTGCAGGTAGGTACC
Source organism: Lissotriton helveticus (assembly GCF_964261635.1). Taxonomy (NCBI): domain Eukaryota; kingdom Metazoa; phylum Chordata; class Amphibia; order Caudata; family Salamandridae; genus Lissotriton; species Lissotriton helveticus. The sequence continues at coordinate 66,416,555 of NC_136062.1, forward strand.
TACAGCTAGTAATAACACCACAATCAAAAATAAGAACCAGTAAAGTTCTTGATAAATTAATCCTTGCTCAACCCTTGGCAGTTTGTTTATAAGCAGGCAGGATCAATGTGGAAGACAGATGTGAAAAACGTTTAAAAAATAATACAGTAAATAAGAAAGACACCACACACAATAACAAGCCGTCATCAATCTATAAGAATAGGGCATATGTTTATGATTAACATGACACCAAAATGACAAAAACCCAAAGTAGGGAGCCAGAAATACGATTTTTTAAAGATTAAAAGTAAAACTAGGGCTTACAAACAACTAGTGCTCAAAGGGTTAAAAAAGGTCACGCTGGACTGGGACAAAGTCAAGAGTTCAGGATGCTCTTTACACCTACTTCCAGAAGTGTTTATTGATGCAGGAAAGTGGTCCACGGCACCAGCTGAGGGTCCAGAAGGTCTGGGACCACAACTCCCATAATGTACCTGGTAAATCAAAGCAAAATCCAGGTGAAGCTTCCCAGTTGAAGTTTTCCTTTTTGATGTTGCAGGTAGACCTTCCAGTCCTTTTGTTGTGAAGACTTGTGAATGCAGCAGGTGCAGTCCTTATAAGTGCAGTCCACTCTTGTGCAGTCCTAGGGTCTCACAGGGCAGTCCTAGTACTCCAGATTTTCCCTTTGGGTATTTGAGGGTCCACAGGACCAGCTACGGATACAGAAGCTTTGATTAGCCTCTTGGCAGTTTGGAATTACAATCCTCACGATGCACCTGGTCAATTCCTTTAAAGTCCAGGTGAAGTTGGTTACCAGGCTTGTCTTGATGGAGTTGATAAAGGTGACTTCTTGAAGCTCTTTTGTACCTGCTGCTTTCAGGGAATCCACTCCTTAATCCTTTTGAAGCTAGGCAAAGTCCCCTTTTGTGATGCTCAAAGTGTGCAGCACGTGTCCTTATCAGAGGTTCAAAAGGGGCTGGTCCGTCCATCATCCCCCTTTTGTATCGCTTTGTTCGCCCTAAGTGTGGCAGGGTATGCTCAGACGTGAGTCCCTTGCTCACTTGGCCACTGGATTCAAGATAGCCTGGCTGATGAGGATTATGAATTCGAAACCGGTCCCAGGATGCTTGTTTCCGGTCCATGGAAGACATGGCTTGGCAGTTCGGGCTGGACTGTTCTCATGAGGCACAGGGTCAGACTGATTTGCATATAGCCATGTCTGAAATGGGGTGGCTGAGTGGGCTAAAGAATGGTGATGGATTAAACCCAGATCAGTTGACTGGGGGTGAGTGTTTGATTTGCTCAAACGCTCCGTCCATCATCCCCCTTTTGTATCGCCTTATCAGAGGTTCAGCAGGGCAATCCTCTTCTCTTGATATTCCAAGAAGGAATTTGAATTACTGGACAGCTCTCCCACATGTATCCAGGTTTCTGGGCTGGCAAGAAGGGTGTACCACTGACTGTCACGAGATGACTAAACTTGGCCATGATAGAAGAAAATTAAGATATTATTTGACATGTGGAATTGGTGTTTGGCTTCTGTCTCTTTAATGGTGGGTAGGAGCTGGTATCACGTTTAATATTTGTTGACCCATTTAATGTGCCATGCAGTTATGGGATTTGCTGAAGCCAATACTTGTTGATGTGATTGTAGGATTTGCTGAAAAGAAACCAATGCCTGTTGATATTAAACACTCTTTCCTCCATAAACGACTTTCAAGAACATTAGGCAAATGAGCAATTATCTGCTGCAGGCGTCTTTACACGTGTAAAGGCTCTTGGTTTGCACACATGAAACACCTGCGAAGAATCCAGAGCCCACGTTGATTTCACATGTGCAAGTGACTAAAGTGATTCCCAAAACTATTTAAACCCCACCCAATTGATTCCCGATGCTTCGATTCGTGACAGAACACAGAACACTTACCTGACTCAGATCGGTTCCCCGAAGCTCTTCACCGCTCCACTGAATTTCCTTCCTTGCCTTCATCCGACGCCTTCGGCTGTGCCCAGACTTGTTTTCTGGCACTCCTTCCGGCCTCCGCATTTCCGGCTTCCCTCGGACAACTCTTCCGGTTCCATACAAAGAAAAAAGATAAGACGGTTAACAAAAGCAACGCTTCACTAGAACGGTAAATCGTTAACAAGTATACAGATATCCCGGTAAGAACTTAAACATTTAAATAACCCGTGACAGACTTCTTGACCTATAAAAAAGCAAGAGAATGTTTTGAAAATGGTTCATGAAGTCTTCAAAGAACTTGAAAATACTTGGCGTAATATTTGCTAATGGGAAAATAAAAACCAGAGTTTTTTTGTACATTCCTTAGGTTTGCCTAGAGGACTTAAGGATATTAGAACCTTTGATTATACTGTTATTATAATTATTTGTATGGGAAAACAGTGACCCCCAATGATAACTCAAACAGTTGAACAAACGTAGTGCTCCTGTTGTTTTGTCTTTGTTTATTTTTTTCTTTTAGTTTTGAGAATCCTTTTTGGGAGCCAGGTCCAAGGTAATTCACGTATGTGCACTTCAATTATAGGAAAAGTAATAATTGTAAGGAACACTTAGAATACTCTTGGCATCATTGAGATAATGTTGTATTTCTTTAATGTTTAAATCAGGGATACCCAATAAGAAAATGTTGACCTAAAGAAGTGATTCAGGGGCATTCAGAGAAATCGGGTAAGTTGTAATTACACAAGACCATTAGAGATAACTTAAGCTCCAATATAGTTTTAATAAGGTTAGATTTATTAATCTTTCTAAATAGATACAATTACCAGAGCATATAACGGTAGAAACTGAAGCCCAGAGCCACTTTGCCTTAAAAGAGAGAAAAGTTCTACACGACCCCTTTTGACAAGTTGGTCTGCAGGAATCCAGTGTTTCTTCCTTTGTCTCTCATCCCAATCCCCCTCTTCCCAGGAGACTATCAGGGTGTCAGGTGTATTCCATTCTTTCCTTTTTGGTGGATTTCCTAGGGAGCTGGGAAAGAGCAGCATCAAGAAAGGAACAAACCGGAGGACAGGTATGTGATTTGTGACACTGACAATGGGGTCCAGGGTGTCACCCCCTGGGATGACCACTTCCCCTGAAGTGTGGGATTTTCTTGTCCTAGAAAGCACTATTCCACACAAATCGAAATGGAGAAACTCCTGGAGGCTCAGGTCTGACTAAGCCAACCCAACGGTGTGATTAACTTCCCCTAACATTCCCCTTCCAGCCCCTCTGCTAATTTATTTACAGGGGCTCTCATTTGGCTAGGGGTGCTGGAAGTGGGGATGGACATGGGTCCTTTCTTAAGTGTCTTTCCTTCATTTAGTTTGGCTACACAGCCCCCTTCCTGCCCTGGCCTCTACTGCTGTAGATCTCAACCGTCAGATGTCTCCTTTGTCTCAGCACAGGACAGTTTATTTATTTATTTTAGAGGTTTTATATAGCGCTGGCTGGACCCGGGGGTATCAGAGCGCTTTACATTTTAGAGACAAGAAAGGTCAATAAAACAGGGGACATACAGAGCATCAATGTAAATAAACAACATAAAAGTCTCCGTCTGACAGATTTCAAAAAGATAAATAGGGGAAATAAGCACAACAAAATGTGTAAGATGTTATAAATCAAACATATCAAAAGGCACAAATTGAAAAAAAAGCGGAAAATTGCAGGGTCAGGATTGGAAAGGTTAGTGGTCCGTTAGGTTGGTAAGGAAGAGAAGCGGGAGGGGCAGAAATGGGAGGGGGTTGAAGGGGATGCGGGCTGAGGGTGGACAAGGGAAGGGGGGAGCAAGGAGGAGTGAAGGTGGTAAACAGGGAGGGGGAAGTGACGAGGAGAAAGGGCGAGTAAGGCTAAAAACAAGGGAGGGCGAATGCATCTAGGGTCGGACAGATGTAGCCAGTGGAAGAGAACAGATATGGATTAGGGTCCCCAGTATTTATTGAGGAGATGTAGTTTGAGTTCTTTCTTGAAACAAGAGTAGGAAGGGTTGCAGCGAAGGTCAGTTGGAAGGGCATTCCAAATGCAAGGAGCGTTGCCAGAAAAGGATCTAGACTGGGTGGTTTTCTTTTTTAGAAGGGGGGGATAAGAAGGAGGGTGTTAGTACTTCTCAAGGAGCGGGAGCAACCGGCTTTAGTGAGTTTGCTAGCGAGGTAGGTCGGTGTATTCTGATGGAGAATTTTGTGTGTAATGCAGGCCGTTTTGTAAATGGATCTACCTTCAATGGGGAGCCAATTAAGAGTTTTAAGGGCAGGGGATATGTGGTCGAATCGCTTGCAGTCTGAGGTAAGCCTAGCTGCAAGGTTAAGCACAGATTTAAGAGGTGCTAGGTGGATCTTGGGAATTCCGGTGAGAATGCCATTGCCATAGTCGATGCGAGAAAGAACAAGGGATTGGACTGCTAGTTTGAAATCATCGATCAGGATGAAGGGCTTGATTTTCATAAGGTGGCGGAGAGTGAAGAGGGCTCCTTTGGCAGAATTATTGATGTGTACCTTGAGGGTTAGGAGGTCGTCAAGTGAGATACCTAGTGATTTGACAGAGGAGGACAAAGATAAGGAGCAGTTGAGGGCGTTAAGGTCAGAGATCCACTTCTGAATGGGGAGCTGGTTATTTTTAGGGGAAAAAAGAATGATTTCAGTTTTTTTAGGGTTGAGTTTGAGGTGGTTACTGTGGAACAAGGATTGGATCTTGATGAGAGTGTTGTTGAGTTGAAGGATGTCAGCCTGAGTTTTAATCTTATAATAGAGTTGGGTGTCGTCAGCATAGAGATGGTAGTTGATCCCGGCTTGTTTAAGAATGAGTGTGAGGGGTTCAATGAAAAGGTTAAAGAGAGTGGGAGAGAGGATGGATCCTTGCGGAACTCCTAAGGAGATGGAGGTAGGGTTAGATAGACAATTTTGGATTTTGATTTGTTGAGAACGGTGTTGTAGGTATGAGACAAACCATTTGTGTGTTGTACCATTCAGGCCGAATCGATCTCTAAGAACATTTAGTAGAGCAGAGTGGTTAACAGTATCAAACGCTGCAGAAAGATCAAGGAGGATCAGCAGGCTAGATTCACCATTGTCAAGTGAGTGGTGGATGTCATCAATAATGTTTAGCATGGCGGTTTCAGTGCTGTATCCTTTCCTAAAGCCAGATTGGAAGGGGTCTAGTAAGTTGAAGTGTTCAATGTGTCTATCTAGTTGGAGAAGGACACATTTTTCCAGGGCTTTAGAAAGAAGGCGAAGGTTGGAGATGGGACGAAGGTTATTGAGGTTGTTTGGGTCTGCCAAAGGGTTTTTGATAATGGGGGTGATTTGGCGTAGTTGCAATGAAGTGGGGACACAGCCGGTGGCAAGGGAGCTGTTGATAATAGAGGTCCAGGAAGGGGTGATGATGTGTTTGAGGTTTTGGACAAGTTTGGAGGGGAGAGGGTCTTTGGTGTGGGAGGAAGGCTTGAGTTTGGAAATGATGTTAAAGACGTCTCTTTCAGTGACAGGCTGGAAGTTAAGCCACGTGGCATTATTTTTAGTAAGAGAGGTAGGATGATTGGAGTCAAGGAAATTGGAGGGCAAGGGGGGATGATGGAGATCAGAGTTTTGATGGGCAGTAGTGGGTGTAGGGGGAGTTCACGCCTCATTAAGACATCTTAAGGAGGGGCTGATTATAGGTAACTTTAGGAATTCAGTTCTAAAACTACTTTCCTGCAATCGTTGTGATAAATTGAACCTTGGCAAGTTGTTGGATTTATTGCATCATTTTCATACTTTGAAATATTATTTTAGCTCACTCATGTCAATAGGTAGACTTTCTTCTTGTAAAATAAAGCATTCTCATGTGAGCCAATGGAGCTAATGTACTACAATAGGGTAAAACAAGATTGACAGTTTTCCGTCACCAGGCTATACAAACATATTTTAAACTGTCCCTGCTTTTTTTAAAATTGCACCCTACCCTTGGGCCACCTATGGCAGACTTTACGAGTGAACTACATTTATAAAAAGAGGTACTCTTTGGAAGTACCTTTAATTCCAAAGTTGAATTTGGGCATAGTTTTATTTTAAAAGCAGCCTGCAAAGCAGGGCTGGCTTTTAAAATGACAGCAGGCACCCTAGCAGTGCACACTTAACTGCATTAGATCTAATGGGCCTCTGGACCTACATGACCTAAAATATAATAGGCACTTACAGGTAATTTGTCAGTACCTATTGTAATTATACCTAATTAACATGTACCTTTTACACAGAGCACAGGCCATGGGTCTGATTAAAAAAAAGACCAAGGGACAATCAGACTGAAAACCAGTTTTTAGAAGTCAAAACGGGGACAGAAAGTGGGGGGATCCTTAAAAAAAGTCCTGATTTCTCACAGCCACCTGATTCACAAAGGTAAACCTACTCTTTTATGTATGATTACTATTTTTAGCTATTCAAACACAATGAGTTAACAGCAAGTGTTTGACTGTGGAGAGCCCTCAGTTGGGGTGCAGAACTCTGCATATACAAAGATAGGACTGTAGCAATCAGGAGTAGGCCAAACTTTTTATGTTTAATAGAGAACGTACCAATACTTTGCCACTGTTTAGGAAGAGCAAAGTGCACAGAGCCGTAGAAGTCAACAAAAATGGGTGCAGCTAAGGAAAGCAACAATCGGGGGGATTTGTGACACTTTTTAGTTTACACATGTCAGAATGAGGGAAAACATTGCATTTTCGAGGTTTGCATCTGGCACACATTTACCGGGCACCTTGGATAAGGAGAGCTTGTGGTGTGCACTCAAGTTGTACTTCCTTTGATTCCACTACTTCTCCTGATTTAAAAACATTTGTGTGATTGATCCCCTTTTGTGCTTGCTAGGTGAGGCTGAAGCCAGATATTCCAGATATATTACTTATGAAATCTCAAAGGCAAATTCTTTTTACCTGGATGTGGCTTTCATCTTTTTCAGACTTTCACATAGGAAAGTCAGGAAGCACAGATACTCGACATTTGCTGCTTTACGGTTTGGAGCTTACTATGGACTCCTTGGCCTATTAGAATAGTTTATACGTTGATACCAGACTTGTCTTTCCTTCTTTATTTGATTGAACAATACTTTATGTGCCTGACATTTTCTTGCTGGGACCTTATAACTTTTTTGAGATTTCATACTTACTTGGCAATCTTTTTGCGTTAGTATCCAGCACCAGTGAGATATACCTTATTTTCTGGATTCATCTACATTTTTGACTACCATCTTATACTGTCTCTGATTAGGTATGGTTTTTTCTTTTCATTCCACAGAGATGTGACCCCTTGTGAAACGACTAGAGACACTCACTTGTTACTCCTGGATTGTGTTGCTCCTAATGGAATGAATATCCACAAGTATTTCTTAAGCCTTGAAAAAGTCACGTAATGTCAAAACACAAGGTGGCTGTTTAATATTGCTAAAGAATATTCATTTGTGAATCTGTATCTGAAGAATATTTGATTGTCTACGCTCTGCAATAAACTAGAACTGTGCTCATTAAAACAAATCCTTACTGTTTGGACATTGTAATTATTGTTTCAATAGCACTTTTAGTGCTTTGGTTTATCATATTGTATGACATTTACAGGGCACCTTGGATAAGGAGAGCTTGTGGTGTGCACTTAAGATTCTCCTTGCTAGGCAAGGCAGAAGCCATAAATTCTATATATATTTCTTGAAAAATCTCAAAGACAAATTGTGCATCCAGAATTCTTTTCACCTGGATGTGACTTTTGTCTGATTCCCATCCACTGTGTGCTGACCAACCATGCATGCACTCTCATTTAAATGTAGTGACATTTGGGACTCTTAGATGAGGTGACCCCATGAAGTGAGACAACTTGCAAAAATGTTCTGAGCTAGGGAAAGCTAATTATTTCTTGTGCCTAGGATATATATATAGAGTGAGGTTTTGCCCTTTAAAAACCCCTCAATGTTCAACATTATATGTACTTAAACGCAGCAGTGATTACGTTGTTTACCTACTTTTACAATTTGGAACAATAGTAGTAATTCAACATCAAGTGATTTTCAGTTTCTATGCCTTTTCTAAATGGTTTTGATACTTTGTGGATCGAGTTTGTTTGCACGGCAACGCAAGGAAAACGTAGGCTTTCAGGACACACACACTCAATTTTCTGCTACCATACAGAAGTTTTATTTTCTCTAATAGCACAAATATTGCGCAATAGGTTAATGAACACAAAAGCTTTTGAAGATAGAAAGAACTAATGGTTGAAGGCATCTGTATTTATTGAAAGGAGCACTAGGATCATGTATCTATTTTACAACTTGGAGCCCTGAAAAAGTCAGAGAAAGGACAAAACGCATTGGCTTCGACGTTTATTTTAAAGATGAAGAGAAAAGAATAAAGAATATTTTGAACTACAAATATCTGGTGTTGAATGCAGTGATTATATAGAATGTTTTAGACTTACCTGACATGTTTGAAGCATACAAATTGTGGATCATTCTCACACTAGATTACCAGTATTGTGGTAGCAGAGACTTTTTTTCGGTGTGTGCTGAACCATGATGTGAATATATATATATATATATATTCACTGAAAAAACCATAGGTTATAGACCATATATAGTTAGGAATTAGCATTTAAAAAACCTTATTTTACTCACACAAAACCATTGAAATTCCATATATAGTTAGTTGCACTAACTATATATCGCGCACCCGCAATCCACTGCTGATCATGTCACATATTACATCATTCATGACATGGTCAGTGACATCACTGATGACATCTCAAATGACATCACTGATGACATCACTGATGACATCTCAAATGACATCACTGATGACATCACTGATGACATCTCAAATGACATCACTGATGACTACATCCAGTGACTGTATAATTCTGTAAAGTTAAAATATGTCTTACATATTGAAGAATGAGTGGATGTATAAGTGTCTTGATGAAGGATTTAGTAGGGGCATGACTGACTGTATGAGTGACTGATTAAATGTGTCTCACTGAGTGCATGGGTTAGTGACTAAACTGTCTTAATTTGTGCATCATTATGTCTGTTGTTCTGTAAACTGCTGCATGTGTTGATCATTAGCTATATGATTAACTGTATGGGTTATTGATTGGTTGCCCAAGCATTTGTATGGGAGACTGAGTGTGTGTGTGGGTGGCTGGGAGGTGTATGACTCTCTGCATAGATGTGTGAGCAGTTGATTGACTAGATGTATGGGTTCAAAAGTGCATGTGGAAACAGCTGTATGGGCGGTTGACTGTGTGCATGAGTGTATTGGTGAGTGAATGGATATCTCAGTGCTACATGTCAAAGTAAGTACATATGTAAAACACAGTACATGTGAGAGTTGACATATATAAATAACTGTGCATAAGAGCCAGTGAATGTGTGAGTGGCTGTATGGATCATTGTGAACTTTTATCCAGGATTGTATAAGTGAGTAAATATGTTTTAGTATATGTTTGAATAAGTAAGGTGTGTATAACTGTATAGTTGAGGAAATGGAGGTGTGATTGATTCTTTGCATGACTGACTAAGTGTCTGAGTAACTCCATGGATGAGTGACAGTATATGAGTGTCTGTTTACACTGAGTGTATCTAAGGTTATATTAGAGTCTGAAGAGGTTCATCGTATTATCACATGAATGATGTCATCAGTGATGTGATCAGTAATGTCAAATGAGATGTCATCAGTGATGTCATCAGTGATGTCATTTGAGATGTCATCAGTGATGTCATCAGTGATGTCATTTGAGATGTCATCAGTGATGTCATCAGTGATGTCATTTGAGATGTCATCAGTGATGTCATCAGTGATGTCACTGACCATGTCATGAATGATGTAATATGTGACATGATCAGCAGTGGATTGCGGGTGCGCGATATATAGTTAGTGCAACTAACTATATATGGAATTTCAATGGTTTTGTGTGAGTAAAATAAGGTTTTTTAAATGCTAATTCCTAACTATATATGGTCTATAACCTATGGTGTTTTCAGTGAATTTTCAAGGTTTTGTAAATGCTAATTCCTAACTATATATGGTCTATAACCTATGGTTTTTTCAGTGAATTTCAATGGTTTTTTAATAGCAAATATCATGAGCTGTCGAATGTCAAGTACGTGGTAAGTGAAAACATTTTCGTGTTTATGCACACTGATCTGCTTTGAATGGTGCCCCCCCCTCATTTCTATTAGGAGTACTCTCTCTTTGCAGATAGTGAAAGGTAGTTAACGCAGGCCTTTGCCCCCGTTGTAATCCGTCGTGCCTGCTTCTCTCTCCATTTGATTGATTGTTATCCAAGTATTTACTGTTTTAGAATTAGTTCTCTTTGGTTCATTCTCTATTTACAAACAAACACAGAGTCGCAATACTCTGTTTAGTCTTTGCAGATAACGAAAAATCGTGTAAAAAAAAAGAAAAGGAATCGAGCAAAATCAGTAGGCCACTAATGGGATCTCTTTTTGACCTCGCTAAAATAGAAACATTAGGAACAACCCCTCATGACAAATACAAAACTAGTGAGATGAACTGAACTCCACACAATGATGGCTGCAAAACAGCTCGGCTCCGCCACCCACCCCGCCCAAAATAACGATAAAGAGCGGCTGCCATGATTGGTTGCGGAATGGCCACGACGGAGCTACGAAATGGTGCTGCTCTCATGCTAACCCCAGCTTCAGTCTGAAACATCCAGAAACACTGTAGACTACCAATTCGATCAGTTCCGGTAGCGCCCCAATGTAACCCGGTAGAGAAGAACTAGCCCTCCCCTCTTTGACTGATGGTTCTTGTTGCCTGTCCCTTCTGTTGTCATTTAACAGAACTATTTAGCCTGCTGAAAGGGGTTGTGTTCCGACCGCTGGTTGGTGGAGACATTTTGACTATATTCTGGACCTGCGTTGTCGCGTAATGCGTCATATGACGCGCCGCGTTAGCGCATCCGGAAGTCATCCGGGGCGCGCAGCGCGTAACGTAAGCATAACAAGTCATGTGACTTGTTAATAAAACTTTTCATTGGTTCATTTTACTTTTCTTATTGTAATGATGAAAGGCTTGGTCATATGACCTAAAAATTACGCTTTTCATTACTTCCGAACATTATTTTTTCTTAAATATATGTTATAATGTTCCATGCTAATGTACTTTCCCGGAAATTTTACAACTGTCCTGCAAGTAAAATATATTCTTTTTTCGAGAAAAAGAGCGTTTCTTCGTCCCATGACGGAGCCGTTGAGCAAAAGAGGGTCGACCTGCTGTCTTAGTCGCCGATACGCCTGAATATGAGATTCTTATCGATCACTTTATGTTGCAGGAATAGAAAACACAACAGCCCTTGACCATTTATCTTTACTGCGTTCCTTCGTATTATACCTTTTACCCTTCATGTAATTGGTCTGCTTTATTTCACTTGCCTTTTAATGATTCTAAAACAGTGACTATTATTAAAAACTTTACCAATGTATATACTACTACCACGTTTTCTTTTAAAAACCTTTATTGTGAAAATTTCATTATACAAATACGAGCCTATAACCACGTGGGCCTGCCACGGAGCAAACTGTAATCGTATATGATGAATAGACATTTACACTGTAGAGGAACGTAACGGGCGGGCCATTAGGTTGCAAGAACTAAGGTGTCTAACAGTTACGGAATCGGTGGACGTACATTTTATAATTAAAATACGACAGGGCCAGTTACAATAAAATTATCTAGATATACATTTGCGGGCAAGTACCATGGGTGACGTTAATTCGAACTTTCAACAGTACAGTAATCAATAACACATCAGAACTTAATATCAATAGGGATGTCGAAATATTCAATCAATTCTCGTCCCCGCCTGCCATGTGCTTCAAAACTGCATACGTATCTCGTGATTTCAAGGTTCTGCAACCAGTACACAACAAGGAGTTACGAGTCCCATTTATTCCGGCGCCATTTTGGGCGAGGACGGGCAGGTCCAGGATATAGTCAAAATGTCTCTACCAACCATCGACTATGATGATGTTCATATGCTGTATTTATTAGAGTAACACTCATCTGTCCACATGAAATTAATTTGCCACAATCTAAACATGTCATTTTAATCTTTCCAAAGTTCTTCTAAATATTTGGGACCGTTTCCCTTGCCTCTGAAGCTCTCAGTGCCACTTCTTTGATGAATGTACTAGCAGGTCAGGGGTTCTCCTCCAAATCTCTCTTTTATGCAGCACTATAATTAATTGGTGCCACCTCTCCATATGACGATGCATGGTATAGTTACCACAACGATTTTTTTTTTCGGTTCCTCTGGAGAGTTGATCGTGGCAGATGAAGCGTGTAACGTACCGGGCATTTACCTTTTTTGCATGTACAGGAAAGGAAAAAAAAATCGAGCGTCCGAGTTCTAAGGTGTCCCAGGGCCATTTTAGTGGACGAGGCCCAAATCCAAAGAACAGGCCGCCATTTTGAGAGTCCTCTTGCAGCCGCCTGTCGCTGTAGCATCAAGAGCAGCCGAAACTCAGCTGAATTGCAACTGAAATGGTAAAGGGGCGCCCCACTACAGCAGACGAGCCTCCACCTAGGAAGGCCCATTCACGCCGGCTCCCCCCCCCCTTCGGGCACCCCACGCCGTTATTCGGAGCAGTATTGTAGGATGGCCACACCAGTGCGGCAACTTGCTAGACATCACCTCGGTGGTAACCGAATCTCAACGCCTTGTGGTGTCTTCTATTCAGAAAACATTGTTATGCTGCCTTCGACCTATTCGCCGCAAGTGCGCACACAACTCAACTGCATAGCTTGCTAGACACCACCTCGGTGCCATCCGGATCTTGGAATGTCAGCGCCTTTTGGTGTCTTCTCTTCAGAAAATATTGTTGCGCTGCCTTTGGCCCCATTCGCACATCAGTCCGCTACTGACGCCATCTCACAGGCTAATGGGGCGCCCCACGCCGACTTTCAGCATTGTAGGATGACCACACCAGTACAGCAACTTGCTAGACATCACCTCGGTGCCATCCGGATCTCGGCGCCCCACTGCAGATGAAGTGCCTCTCAACTATGAAACCACCACGTTGACATCCGGATCTTGGCGCGTTGTGCTGCCTTCGGCCTATTCGCACATCGGTCCGCTACTGACGCCATCTCACAGTCTAATGGGGCGACCCACGCCGAGTTTCAGCATTGTAGGATGACCACACCAGTACAGCAACTTGCTAGACATCACCTCGGTGCCATCCGAATCTTGGCATCTCAACGCCTAGTGGTATCTTCCATACAGAAAATATTGTTACGCTGCCTTTGGCCCCATTCGCACATCAGTCCGCAACTTAGACATCACCTCGGTGCCATCCGGATCTTGGCATCTCAGCGCCTTGTGGTGTCAGTCAGAAAATATTGTTGCGCTGCCTTTGGCCCCATTCGCACATCAGTCCGCTACTGACACCATCTCACAGGCCAACAGGGCACCCCACGCCGACTTTTACCATTGTACGATGGCCACACCAGTGCCACAACTTGCTAGACACCACCTCGGTGTCATCCGGATCTTGGCATCTCAGCGCCTTGTGGTGTCTTCAAATCAGAAAATATTGTTGCGCTGCCTTTGGCCCCATTCGCACATCGGTCCGCTACTGACGCCATCTCACAGGCCAACGGGGCGCCCCACGCCGACTTTCAACATTGTAGGATGGCCACAGAAGTGCGACAACTTACTAGACACCACCTCGGTGCCATCCGGATCTTGGCGCGTTGTGCTGCCTTCGGCCTATTCGCACATCGGTCCGCTACTAACGCAAACTCACAGGCCAACGGGGCGCCCCACGCCGACTTTCAGCATTGTAGGATGGCCACACCAGTGCGGCAACTTGCTACACACCACCTCGGTGCCATCCGGATCTTGGCATCTCAGCGCCTAGTGGTGTCTTCTATTCCGAAAATATTGTTGCGCTGCCTTTGGCCCCATTCACACATCGGTCCGCTACTGACGCCATCTCACAGGCCAACGGGGCGCCCCACGCCGACTTTCAGCATTGTAGGATGGCCACACCAGTGCGGCAACTTACTAGACACCACCTCGGTGCCATCCGGATCTTGGCGCGTTGTGCTGCCTTCGGCCTATTCGCACATCGGTCCGCTACTGACGCAAACTCACAGGCCAACGGGGCGCCCCACGCCGACTTTCAGCATTGTTGGATGGCCACACCAGTGCGGCAACTTACTAGACACCACCTCGGTGCCATCCGGATCTTGGCGCGTTGTGCTGCCTTCGGCCTATTCGCACATCGGTCCGCTACTGACGCAAACTCACAGGCCAACGGGGTGCCCCACGCCGACTTTCAGCATTGTAGGATGGCCACAGCAGTGCACCTTACTAGACACCACCTCAGTGCCATCTGGATCTTGGCGCGTAGTGAAGCTGCAGCAGCTGCAAATAAGCTTCAGACAGTGTTACAACCGCTGCTCAGAACTCTCAACTATGACACCACCTCGGTGCCATCCGGATCTTGGCGCGTTGTATTGCCTTCGGCCTATTCGCACATCGGTCCGCTACTGACGCCGCCTCACGTGCCAACGTATTTTCTCCGCATTTTATACCCTATGCCGCATAACAGGTCATGTGACTTGTTTATAAAACTTTTTATTGGTTCATTTTACTTTTGGTTTCCTAATGATGGAAGGCTTGATCATATGACCTAAAAACAACACTTTTCATTGGATGAAAACTTTTTTTTTTTCCCAAACGATGAAAGCCCCACCTTGTTTCTGGATGTTTCAGACTGAAGCTGGCGTCAGCATGAGAGCACCACCATCTCGTAGCTCCGTCGTGGTCATTCCGCGAGCAATCATGGCAGCCGCTCCCCACCAGAAGCCTGCAGGAGTCGGGGCCCCCAAAACTTTTGATGAATTCTCAAGGCGGAGGGGACGCTTTCGAGAATGGGGTCCAAGACCTAGCAGACAAGCGTCCGATTTCCAAGGTGTCCCAGGGCCATTTCAGTGGACCAGGCCCAAAAAGGAAACAGCCTGCCGCCATTTTGAGAGTCCTGTGACAGCCGCCTATCGCTGCACCGCAAGAGTGGGCGCAACTCAGCTGAATTGCGGCTTTTGACACAGTGGACCAAAAACGGACGGAATGGCAACTGAAACGGTAAAGGGGCGCCCCACTACAACAGATGACACTCCACCTGGAGAGGCCCGTTCACGCCGCCTCCCCCGGGGCGCCCCACGCCGTTATTCGGAGCAGCATTGTAGGATACCAAAACCAGTGCGGCAACTTACTGGACATCACCTTGGTGCCATCGTTCTGCTGCCTTGGAACTATTCGCACAACAGTTTGCTACTGATGACCCACCCCCCGCGACGCCCCACGCCGTTATTTGCTGGGTGGCAACTTACTAGACATCACTTTCGTGTCATCTAGATTTCAGCGCGTTCTGCTGCCTTGGAACTATTCGCACAATAGTTTGCTACTGATGACCCACCCCCCGCGACGCCCCACGCCGGAAATCTGGACGTTGTGCTGCGTTGGGACTATTCGCACAGCCGACCGCTACTTCGTTGTTTTTCCCTAAAAATGTTTATATGTTATTACTATTTTTGTTTTCTTGTATATATTTATAAATTATTAAAGTTTTATAATCTTACTACTTTGTCGGAGTGCTATATATTTTTCAATGTGACACATAATTGTAAAAACTTTGATGTACAAAGAGTCATCCCTGGAATCTTCCGCTTCAGGCTCGGTCCCCTCCCCAATCACAATACAGGATGGTTTTCAGATAATAGCAACGCTTCTGCTGTGACGGATCTCATTGAGTGTGGGCCTTGATCTACTATAACTCCTTTGAAGAGGGGTGATTCTTTACAGCTGTGGCCATAAACTACATCTGCAGGGCTAGCTGATACCCTAGGACCAGCCTGGACAATCGGACACAGAGGAAAAGGAGTGTCAGAGGGTGCGGTAGTGAATAGGGCGAAAGGGAGGTGTCGGGCGGGCACAGGGTGTGATTCTCAGGGAAGAGCAGCGCAGATGGGGGGAGGTTTATTACCCATGCATAAGACAGAGAGCGGGGGTGACCACTGCCTGGGGGAGATGCTTGCGAGGGTGGGGAGCCATGCTAAGGATCGACAGCGTGCACAGAGTGGGTCTGGTCAAGGCATCTAAAATGGCTGCCGTGCACGACAAAAGTGTGGCATTTGAAAAATGACAAGATGGCGCAGACAATGTTTTTCAACACTTCCTGATTTCCTTCGAATCGAACGTTAACAGACGTTGGGGCATATTACCAAAGTTAAGCGATATTTATCCCTAACGATGCTTTACCGTCAGAAATTATCGCAGATAAACCTTGCTATTATCAAGGTTTATCGCAAATACGATAAAAAACGACCGCAATGCATTAATATCGCTGAAAACTCAGCGATATTCATGCATTACCGAGCTAATGCTCTTAGCCATATTATCCACCTCCCATTGGATAACATGGCTAAGAACTGCTCAGGGCAGGTGCTAGCTTTTGGAGATATTCGCGCTTATCTCGAATATTTCCAAAAGTTGATAATAGGAGATAGCGATGTTAGCGACTGTTTCCAGTCGCTAACATCTTGGCATGCCCACTTTGCATGTCATTAGTGATAAATATCACTCACATGCAAAGTGGGGCCCAAGATGGTCGCTATCTCCTACTAGCCGTCGCTAACTGGTGTTAGCAACAGCTAGGTAATACAGATATAATTTTATCTCCGCGAAGCGGAGCGCTGTTACAGATATATATCTTGTTTTTGAACGTTAATTTCTCAAAATGCACTGAAGCACATATATTGAGACCTAGCAAAGGCACATCGGGCTACCAGTCCCTAATATTTTACCAAGTTTCGTGCAAATCCATTCAGCCGTTCGATTATTATTATTATTATTTTTTTTTGCCCCGCGGGGCCCTTTTAAAACCTCCACATCAAACCTAGGGGGTCAGCGAGGATCTACTATGCCCCCTTATGGTCATTTGCCCCTTCGCTTTGGCCTCCTCTTGTCTCTCGATCCTACCGAGAGACAAGATGGCGGCCGCTACGGACTGTTTGGAATGTTTACAGACACCGGAGAGCCAATCAGCTTCGCTTCGCAAAGCTCCGTAACACGAAAAGTACGCGAAGCGGTGCGCTGTTACAGATATATATCTTTTTTTGAACGTTAATTTCTCAAAATCCACTGGAGCACATATATTGAGATCTAGCAAAGGCACATCGGGCTACCAGTCCCTACAATTTTGCCAAGTTTCGTGCAAATCCATTCAGCTGTTCGATTATTATTATTATTTTTTTTTTTTGCCCCGCTGGGCCCTTTTAAAACCTCCACATCAAACCTAAACGGTCAGGGAGGATCTACTATGCCCCCTTATGGTCATTTGCCCCTTCGGTTTGGCCTCCGATTGTCTCTCGATCCTACCGAGAGACAAGATGGCGGCCGCTACGGACTGTTTGGAATGTTTACAGACGCCGGAGAACCAATCAGCTTCGCTTCACAAAGCTCCGTTGCGCGAAAAGTACGCGAACTGGAGCGCTGCCCGGTCCGCTGTTACAGATATATATCTTTTTTTAAACGTTAATTTCTCAAAATCCACTGGAGCACATATATTGAGACCTACAAAAGGCACATCGGGCTACCAGTCTCTACAATTTTGCCAAGTTTCGTGCAAATCCATTCAGCCGTTCGGGCTAAAAGTGAGGCCAACCGCCCTATGGAAAACTCAATGTTAAAAACACGTTTTGGGACCCCCCTTTTTTCTCGACCCCCCCTGGACGAACCCCCCCCCAATTTTCAGGGGCTGCTCAGAAACAAAATGTTTTACAAAAAGGGGGTGGTGATGAACAGAGTGTCTGAGTTAAACAGACCACTCTTACCCAGTCCAAAGATCAGGGCTTGATCCATCACCGTTATTTATCTCACTGCCCCATCCCAGCTCAGAACCTGGCTATATGCAAATCAGTCTGTCCCTGGCCCAGTGCATCATGGGAACAGGGCAGACTAAACTACCAAGCCAATTCTTCACCAGAAAGGAGACAAGCTACCGGGGACCGGTTTCTGGCATTTCAGCCTTCTTCGGCCCGGCTTGCTTGAATCCTGATGGAGCAGTGAGAAAGGGACTCATGTCTGAGTATACCCTGCCACACCTATAGTGGCCAAAAACGATTTACAAAAAGGGGGTGGTGATGAACAGAGTGTCTGAGTTAAACAGACCACTCTTACCCAGTCCAAAGATCAGGGCTTGATCCATCACCGTTATTTATCTCACTGCCCCATCCCAGCTCAGAACCTGGCTATATGCAAATCAGTCTGTCCCTGGCCCAGTGCATCATGGGAACAGGGCAGACTAAACTACCAAGCCAATTCTTCACCAGAAAGGAGACAAGCTACCGGGGACCGGTTTCTGGCATTTCAGCCTTCTTCGGCCCGGCTTGCTTGAATCCTGATGGAGCAGTGAGAAAGGGACTCATGTCTGAGTATACCCTGCCACACCTATAGTGGCCAAAAACGATTTACAAAAAGGGGGTGGTGATGAACAGAGTGTCTGAGTTAAACAGACCACTCTTACCCAGTCCAAAGATCAGGGCTTGATCCATCACCGTTATTTATCTCACTGCCCCATCCCAGCTCAGAACCTGGCTATATGCAAATCAGTCTGTCCCTGGCCCAGTGCATCATGGGAACAGGGCAGACTAAACTACCAAGCCAATTCTTCACCAGAAAGGAGACAAGCTACCGGGGACCGGTTTCTGGCATTTCAGCCTTCTTCGGCCCGGCTTGCTTGAATCCTGATGGAGCAGTGAGAAAGGGACTCATGTCTGAGTATACCCTGCCATCACCACCCCCTTTTCTGAATCATTTTGTCCACCATAAGCGTGGAAGGGTATACTCAGATGTGAGTCCCTTGCTCATTGCACCATCAGGATTCAAGCAAGCCGGGCCGAAGACGCCTGAAATGGCAGAAACCGGTCCCCGGAAGCTTGTTTCCTTCCCAGTACAAGAATTGGCTTGGTAGTTTGGTTTGCCCTGTTCCCATCATGCACTGGGACAGGAACAGACTAATTTGCATATAGCCAAGTTCTGCGCTGGGATGGTGCAGTGAGCTAAAAAACGGTGATGGATCAAGCCCTGATCTTTGGACTGGGTAAGAGTGGTCTGCTTAATTCAGGCACTCTGTTCATCACCACCCCCTTTTCTGAATCATTTTGTCCACCATAAGCGTGGAAGGGTATACTCAGATGTGAGTCCCTTGCTCATTGCACCATCAGGATTCAAGCAAGCCGGGCCGAAGACGCCTGAAATGGCAGAAACCGGTCCCCGGAAGCTTGTTTCCTTCCCAGTACAAGAATTGGCTTGGTAGTTTGGTTTGCCCTGTTCCCATCATGCACTGGGACAGGAACAGACTAATTTGCATATAGCCAAGTTCTGCGCTGGGATGGTGCAGTGAGCTAAAAAACGGTGATGGATCAAGCCCTGATCTTTGGACTGGGTAAGAGTGGTCTGCTTAATTCAGGCACTCTGTTCATCACCACCCCCTTTTCTGAATCATATTGTCCACCATAAGCGTGGAAGGGTATACTCAGATGTGAGTCCCTTGCTCATTGCACCATCAGGATTCAAGCAAGCCGGGCCGAAGACGCCTGAAATGGCAGAAACCGGTCCCCGGAAGCTTGTTTCCTTCCCAGTACAAGAATTGGCTTGGTAGTTTGGTTTGCCCTGTTCCCATCATGCACTGGGACAGGAACAGACTAATTTGCATATAGCCAAGTTCTGCGCTGGGATGGTGCAGTGAGCTAAAAAACGGTGATGGATCAAGCCCTGATCTTTGGACTGGGTAAGAGTGGTCTGCTTAATTCAGGCACTCTGTTCATCACCACCCCCTTTTCTGAATCAGAAACAAAATGTGCCATTTTCCTGAAAATTTCAGCCAATTCCGTCCACAAACGCCAAAGTTATTAGACATAGAATATTCAAAAAACCCATAGAGAAAAAATCCTAACTATATATACCTACTGGCGACCGCCAGTAGGTAATATATATATATATATATTCACTGAAAAAACCATAGGTTATAGACCATATATAGTTAGGAATTAGCATTTAAAAAACCTTATTTTACTCACACAAAACCATTGAAATTCCATATATAGTTAGTTGCACTAACTATATATCGCGCACCCGCAATCCACTGCTGATCATGTCACATATTACATCATTCATGACATGGTCAGTGACATCACTGATGACATCACTGATGACATCTCAAATGACATCACTGATGAGATCACTGATGACATCATCCAGTGACTGTGTGTTTCTGTAAAGTTTAAATATGTTTTACATATTGAAGAATGAGTAGATGTATAAGTGTCTGGACGAAGGATTTAGTAGGTGCATGACTGAATGTATGAGTGAGTGATTAAATGTGTCTCACTGAGTGCATGGGTTAGTGACTAAACTGTCTTAATTTGTGCATCATTATGTCTGTTGTTCTGTAAACTGCTGCATGTGTTGATCAGTAGCTATATGATTAACTATATGGGTTATTGATTGATTGTCCAAGTATTTGTATAGGAGACTGAGTGTGTGTGTGGCTGGCTGGGAGGTGTGTGACTCTGTGCCGATCAATGTGTACTTGTATCAATGATTGTATAAGAAAGTAAGTATGTGTTAGTGTATGTTTGAAAATGTAAGGTGCTCTATGTTTAACTGTATAGACAAGAAAATGGAAGTGTGATTGATTCTTTACAGGACTGACTAGGTGTGTGAGTAACTCCATGGATGAGTGGCAGAGTGTAAGTGTCTGTATAGGTGTATGAGTGCATAAGATAGTGTTGTAAAGATGAGTGATTGTATGTATGAATGATTCTATGGGTGAATGAGTGAATGTGTGTGTAGACGTAGGAATCAGTGAGTACGTATGTAGTAACTAGTATTGGTGTGTCAATGGTTTCAAAAATTATACTCTGTATTTAACACTGGGTGAAACAGAGGTTATATTAAAACGTGAGGAGATGCATTGTATTGTCACATGAATGATATCATCAGTGATGTGGTCATTGATGTCATTTGAGATGTCATCAGTGATGTCATCAGTGATGTCACTGACCATGTCATGAATGATGTAATATGTGACATGATCAGCAGTGGATTGCGGGTGCGCGATATATAGTTAGTGCAACTAACTATATATGGAATTTCAATGGTTTTGTGTGAGTAAAATAAGGTTTTTTAAATGCTAATTCCTAACTATATATGGTCTATAACCTATGGTTTTTTCAGTGAATTTTCAAGGTTTTGTAAATGCTAATTCCTAACTATATATGGTCTATAACCTATGGTTTTTTCAGTGAATTTCAATGGTTTTTTAATAGCAAATATCATAAGCTGTCGAATGTCAAGTACGTGGTAAGTAAAAACATTTTCGTGTTTATGCACACTGATCTGCTGTGAATACTGCCCCCCACCCCTCATTTCTATTAGGAGTACTCTCTCTTTGCAGATAGTGAAGGGTAGTTAACGCAGCCCTTTGCCCCCTTTGTAATACGTCGTGCCTGCTTCTCTCTCCATTTGATTGATTGTTCTCTTTGGTTCATTCTCTATTTACAAACAAGCACAGAGTCGCAATACTCTGTTTAGTCTTTGCAGATAGCGAAAAATCGTGTAAAAAAACAAAAGGAATCGAGCAAAATCAGTAGGCCACTAATGGGATCTCTTTTTGACCTCGCTAAAATAGAAACATTAGGAACAACCTGTTGAAAATAGCAATGCGTATGTACATAAGCGGCGTTCATTTGTGTTCACAGTACCCCTTGTTGATTGTTTCAATCGAGCATTGAATTGTTCGAAGTTAATTCTCTTAAGGATCTTCTCTACCTGCAAACGAGGAAGAATAGGAATATTCTCTCTCCCTTTGCAGATAGTGAAGGGTAGGTAACGCAAGCCTTTAACACGTCGTACCTATTTCATTCCTCATTGATTGATTGATTGTCCGAACATTGACTGTTTGGGAATTAGTTCTTTTTGGAGGTATTCCCTGTTTGCAAATAAACGTAGGAAAATCTTTGCAAGTAGTGAAAGGGTACGTAATGCGGACCTTTCTCCCCCGTTGTAATCTGTCATGCCTATCTACTCCCCACTGATTGATGCACCTTTTTCACCCGGACCATTTACTAGAGATACGTCATCTGGCCCGACCAGAGAGCACCCCTAGTGAAAAGGACATATGCAATAATAACGAAGTGATCACTGTATCCTGTTAACAGAAACTTTACCATGAAACAACCTGGAAAGAAAAAAATAGGAAAACGAAAATCAGTAGGCCACTGATGAACATGAACTTTTATTAAACAACAAACAAAGAAACGATAACATAACGTAATGATAAAACCTATTAATGTCCTAGAAACAAGAAAACGTTAAAGTATGCCAGTGGTGAGAGACCAGAAAAACAGTCCGAGAAACCAAATCACCCCTCGCTGTCCCAACTCATGCACTCTGAAAGTTCAAAGTTTTGAGGAGTGCTTGTAACATTGTCTGAAGCCTATTTGCAATTGCTTCATCTTCACTATTCTTAAAGTAAGTGGGGGCTGTTGTGATGCGGTGCCACCCTGAACCGCTTGACGGAGGCCCCCGAGGGACGGTGTCATGTCGCGGACTCGGAGGGGGCGCTTGGCTCCGGCCCCCTCCCCAAGTCGTGTTGCCCTGGTGTGGCCTGAGATCGCCCCCGACATAGGTGGCCGGCTCCCGGGGTCAAGCGGAACTTTTTTCCTTTTGGTGACTCTTCCATTCTTCACCTTGTCCCACAATCCGTTTCACCTAAAGACACGCTGTAGTGGGGCACCCCTTTTCCGTTTCATTTGCCATTCAGCCCGCTTTTGCTACACTGTGCCTCTTCCGCTATTCAGCTGTTTACCGCCCGCTCTTTCGACTACAGCGTCTCGCTCACCATGTACTTGAGTTGCTCCCGCTCTTGCGGTGCAGCGATAGGCGGCTGCCACAGGACTCTCAAAATGGCGGCCATCTCTTCAGATTTGGGCGTGGTCCACTAAAATGGGCCTGCGACACCTTGGAACTCGGACACTTGTCTGCTAGAGCTTGGGCTCCATTCTCGAAAGCGTCCCCTCATCCTTGAAGATTCTACAAAAGTCTTGGGGGCCCCCGACTCCCGCAGGCTTCTGGTGGGGAGCGCCTAGCATGATTGCTCGTGGAATGGCCACGACGGAGCTACGAAATGGTGGTGCTCTCATGCTAACGCCAGCTTCAGTCTGAAACATCCAGAAACACTGTAGACTACCAATTCGATCAGTTCCGGTAGCGCTCCAACGTGACCCGGTAGAGAAGAACTTGCCCTCCCCTCTTTGACTGATGGTTCTTGTTGCCTGTCCCTTCTGTTGTCATTTAACAGAACTATTTAGCCTGCTGAAAGGGGTTGTGTGCCGTCCGCTGGTTGGTGGAGACATTTTGACTATATTCTGGACCTGCGTTGTCGCGTAATGCGTCATATGACGTGCCGCGTTAGAAAGTTTAATAAATTATTAAACACAATAAACAATCCTTAAAAAATAAAAAAAAATAAAAAATAATCAACAAAACCAACAATCAATTAACAACAGTATTTGAAAAGTCTATCATTCATTTTTCATTGCAGTACGCTGCCCAGAAAGCTTCCCGGTTCCCGGACCGGGCGCTACCCACGCAAAAAAACAAAAAAAAAATTTTTTTTTTTTTTGCCCCGCGGGGCCGTTTTAAAGCCTCCACATTAAACCTAGGGGGTCAGGGAGGATCTACTATGCCCCCTTATGGTTATTTGCCCCTTTGTTTTGGCCTCCTCTTGTCTCTCGATCCTACCGAGAGACAAGATGGCGGCCGCTACGGACTTTTTGGAATGTTGACAGACGCCAGAGAACCAATCAGCTTCGCTTCACAAAGCTCCGTTGCGCGAAAAGTACGCGTCCTGGAGCGCTGCCCAGAGCGCGCTTACAGATATATATCTTTTTTTAAACGTTAATTTCTCAAAATCCACTGGAGCACATATATTGAGACCTACAAAAGGCACATCGGGCTACCAGTCCCTACAATTTTGCCAAGTTTCGTGCAAATCTATTCAGCCGTTCGGGCTAAAAGTGAGGCTAACCGCCCTATGGAAAAATCAATGTTAAAAACACGTTTTGGGACCCCCCTTTTTTCTCGGCCCCCCCTTGACGAAACCCCCCCAAATTTTCAGGGGCTGCTCAGAAACAAAATGTGCCATTTTCCTGAAAATTTCAGCCAATTCCGTCCACAAACGCCAAAGTTATTAGACATAGAATTTTCAAAAAACCCATAGGGAAAAAATCCTAACTATATATACCTACTGGCGACCGCCAGTAGGTAATATATATATATATTACCTACTGGCGGTCGCCAGTAGGTATATATAGTTAGGATTTTTTCTCTATGGGTTTTTTGAAAATTCTATGTCTAATAACTTTGGCGTTTGTGGACGGAATCGGCTGAAATTTTCAGGAAAATGCCATTTTCCTGAAAATTTCAGCCAATTCCGTCCACAAACGCCAAAGTTATTAGACATAGAATATTCAAAAAACCCATAGAGAAAAAATCCTAACTATATATACCTACTGGCGACCGCCAGTAGGTAATATATATATATATATATATATATATATATATATTACCTACTGGCGGTCGCCAGTAGGTATATATAGTTAGGATTTTTTCAAACGCCAAAGTTATTAGACATAGAATATTCAAAAAACCCATAGAGAAAAAATCCTAACTATATATACCTACTAGCGACCGCCAGTAGGTAATATATATATATATATATATATATATATATTACCTACTGGCGGTCGCCAGTAGGTATATATAGTTAGGATTTTTTCTCTATGGGTTTTTTGAAAATTCTATGTCTAATAACTTTGGCGTTTGTGGACGGAATCGGCTGAAATTTTCAGGAAAATGGCACATTTTGTTTCTGAGCAGCCCTTGAAAATTTGGGGGGGGTTCGTCCAGTGGGGGCCGAGAAAAAAGGGGGGTCCCAAAACGTGTTTTTAACATTGAGTTTTCCATAGGGCGGTTGGCCTCACTTTTAGCCCGAACGGCTGAATGGATTTGCACGAAACTTGGCAAAATTGTAGGGACTGGTAGCCCGATGTGCCTTTTGTAGGTCTCAATATATGTGCTCCAGTGGATTTTGAGAAATTAACGTTTAAAAAAAGATATATATCTGTAACAGCGGACCGGTTAGCGCTCTGGTTCGCGGACTTTTCGCGCAACGGAGCTTTGTGAAGCGAAGCTGATTGGTTCTCCGGCGTCTGTCAACATTCCAAACAGTCCGTAGCGGCCGCCATCTTGTCTCTCGGTAGGATCGAGAGACAAGAGGAGGTCAAAACAAAGGGGGAAATAACTATAAGGGGGCATAGTAGATCCTCGCTGACCCCCTAGGTTTGATGTGGAGGTTTTAAAAGGGCCCCGCGGGGCAAAAAAAAATAATAAAAATAATAATTGAACGGCTGAATGGATTTGCACGAAACTTGGCAAAATATTAGGGACTGGTAGCCCGATGTGCCTTTGCTAGGTCTCAATATATGTGCTCCAGTGGATTTTGAGAAATTAACGTTCAAAAAAAGATATATATCTGTAACAGCGCTCCGCTTCGAGTAACGGAGGTTTGCGAAGCTGATTGGTCATTCTGTCACTGGGCTATAGTTGGGCTACATCTGGCTGATATTTGGGCTACATTTGTTTTTTTGTGTGTCTGGCGGCCATCTTTGGGCTACATTGGGCTACATTGGGCTTCATTGGGCTACATTCGGCTAATTAGCAAATAGCTCATCGCAAACTAGGAATGGTAAAGAATCGCTATTTATTCCTTAAAGTTCGCTATTTAGGAAATGCAAATAACTTTTATGATACATATGGCGGTTCATCTCTAACAAGATAAGAAGCATAGGGATAGATTTATGATGACTGGCGCATCACCAGGGATGTGTTAGTCATTCTGTGCCGCTGTTCCGTCACCTATGGTGTGCTGCATTTACAATGCGGCGCATCATGGGGCAAAAACAGCACAGATGCGTGATGTATCTGTGCCGTAAAGGTGGCGCATTGCTGGAGTTGTATCGCAAGTGTGATGAAGCTCCAGCAAGGGTCGGGGGTGCCCCTGTCGCAGGGTTTCTGTTCTCACACAGAACTGTGGACAGAGGATTGGAACCTCGGCGAATTAGGGTGTCCCAAAACTCACGTTAGTAATCAAAAACTATTTAGCAAGCTAGGTACAGTGTCACATTGGATATAACAAACTCTCAATGTTTAGACAATCCAGAATATGAACTTATAGTACCTCAGGATACGTGGAACTCATGAACAGTCGGTCGTTATATATTTCTTAGAAACCAGAACATGGAGTTAAGAAGAACACATGTGTATTTGAAATGTTTATTTACTAATGCCGTCTTCTCAGGCGTAGTACCTTAGATAATAAAAGTACACATATTATCAGTAGCAAAATTACCAGCATAGTTACTAGTACATAAAAAGTGAATGGTGATAGTATGTTAACATGCTGTAAATGAATAAGAGTTAGCAACACTTATAAGCAGCCGCGGGCCGTGGAGGGAGTTACGGTGAGGCAGGGAGGCGGGGAGGGGGAGAAGCAGGGTGGAGAATACAAGTACACATATTATCAGTAGCAAAATTACCAGCATAGTTACTAGTACATAAAAAGCGAATGGTGACAGTATGTTAACATGCTGTAAATGAATAAGAGTTAGCAACACTTATAAGCAGCCGAGGGCCGTGGAGGGAGTTACGGTGGGGCAGGGAGGCGGGGAGGGGGAGGGGCAAGGTAGAGAGGGCTCCACCCTGCTTCTCCCCCTCCCCGCCTCCCTGCTCCATCGTAACTCCCTCCACGGCCCGCGGCTGCTTATATCTCACCCTCCCTAATACACATATTATATTATTTGCTAAGAAGGTCTCTTTGTGTTGGTTTAGGGCGTGTCCATACTTTAGTGTCTTAGATTTGAAGGAATCACATCAGCATACACCAGCTCTCTCTTCATGTGAACCGCATCAACTGTTGTGTATGTGTGTTCGGCAAAGCAATATAAAACCCGCCTCATGCCCAGAATTGGCAGAAGTTGCACTTATGTTATGAGTATGAAGTCGTGGAGATCAGACCTCATAACAATTCTGTATCGTGTTGTTCTTGAAACTTTAGCACTCGCTGTACAGATATAGTTTAACAAGTAAAGCAGATAGTAGACCAATAACATATTATTCTCATGTAAACCACGATGAACTACTAGGTGGAAAGCTAAAGCAACAACTAAGTGTCGTGTGCAGAAGTTGCAAAAAAGGAAAAATGGCGTTTAAACCGGTAATGAGCCCATGCTAACTTAACACGGTGTAAAGATATCCAGGACCTAGATGACACCTCCTCATGATCCGGAAACGAACTGAATAAGATAATAGAAGTGCCATCTCATGAGAGCAGATTGCAAGTTTATATGTGGACGGTCCGCAAGGTAAAGCATTAAAAACTAGGAAAATTCAATGCTAAAGAAAAATAAAACAGCCAAGTACTTTATCGAGTCTTAAGCCAATAGGCAAGGTAAATAATAAAAACTTGACAAATAAGTCAATGAATTGTCAATGAAATGCTAGTACTCAGCATATCAAACATGAAAAAGGTCTATGACATAACTGTGTATGCAAAATAAGCTGCAACAGCCTCCAATAGGAAGTCACCGTCTTCATCCGAAAACAGTTCAGCCATCCAATTTAAAAGCGGAAAAGAACATACGTGCTCTCCCAGCACCGGATCCTCTATCACCATCAGAGGACAGCTCGGTGGGTTTTCAAGAAAGCTGTGTTCCAAGAAAGACTGTGCTGCCGCCAGTAAATTCCAGGGACCAAGTAGTCCATGCATCAATGCCACAGCCACATAATCCTTTCGCCAGGACAAATCAACTCGTGAGTAATGATAGGAGTCATCAGCTGATTAAAGTCGACGTCAGGAGAAACCGGTCCGCAGAGACACAAATCAATGGCCCAATCGAAATCACAGGTCAGGCAGTGAAATACAGGCTGGACACAGGTGAAGTAGGAGAACCGAAAAGATAATCCATATGCCGTGCTTAATATCGCCAACGGCATTGTGCCATAATATTCTAGCATGCGATTGCGGAACAGTGTCAGCAGCTGCAGGGTCGGAGGTTGCATAGGAGGGACATCCATATTTAAAAATGTAAAAAAGCACAAGAGCGTCCGCTGGTAATGCAAGTAAAAATGCAATCCACGAACCAGAGTGGAGAAAATGGAATGAAAGGGAGCAGGGATGACTCCAAAGATTTTCTCAAATGAAGTCACGAGACCACTGGTAACAACTTTAAAAAAGTGTGCCAGGGATTTTGTGGAGGATGCGTTAAAGATAGTCGGAAACATGTTGCTGAAATTGAAAGGCAAACCTGTGTACGGGTGTTCGCTATGTGAAGTACGAAAGTTTCACGGGCCGAACTCAAGGCCACCTCTCTCTGAGACAAAAGAGCTCTTATTCTTGTCATGCCGTTGAAACGTGTCCCAAGGTTGGTATTTGTGGCCAGATTGAAAACTCCCTATGTTCATGTGTGGGAGGAAATAGAACATTTCTGCAGCAAATAACCCGTTCACTTACTGTTACGATAAAAGGAATACTTTTTAATTAACTCAGAACAATCTTCATTATTGAGCATCAAATAACTACCATTTTCCAACAACTTGAACGTGGGGATGATAGCAGGAACTGGCGTGCCTTGCAACACGCAAGCCATATTTGGTCGGTGTTTGTTGCATGAATCGTGTAACTGTATGTGCCTACACATTAGTGAATGATCTGGCGTCTCAGTGCATTCCTCTCCATTCAGATAAACTTCTTGATCATCTTTGAAACATCTGTATGTGTATGGAAGCGACCAGACCTCATGAACAAAAGCACTACCTAAAGGTTCATAAAGACCTATTGGTATATATTTCATACAATTTGAAAACTTATATAAAGCAAAAGGCAGCGTTATTAAACCGTGGATAAGGCATGTTGCCAAAAAACCCGCAATCCTCTGCTGATGATGTCACTGAGCATGTCATGAATGATGTAATATGTGACATCATCAGTAGTGGATTATGGGTAATAGTATCTCTAGTTTACTCCCCTATAGCTGTCTTTCTTTTAACATAAGTGTGTGTTTCCTTCCCTTATACTTACTGTTTTTGGTTCGCTTCCAGTTCGCGTACCAGCGAGCGAACTAGGAAGCGAACTAAGAGAAATAGAGGTTGGCACAGTTCCAAATATTGTACCAATTTTTTAATAACGGGGAGGTAGTTCTGAAAAGAACTTTTTTTTTTATTTTTCTGAACATTTTTTTACTGTTTTTGAATTTTTCGGAACAGTTTTATATTTTTTGGGGTTTTTCTTGGAGGGGGCAATGAAAACGATTCATTGTAAAGGGCTCAACAGGAGCAACAAAACAAAAAAAAGAAGTATTTATTATTTTGGGCGTTTCGGACAAACTTGCATATGATAGTCAATAGCTCTGTTGATCAGAGTGATGCTTCTTTCTCCGTAGGAAATGAATCCATCGCAAAATACGCAGGTGTGTTTTACTTCACCAAATCTCATTTGTATATTTGGCACCATCTCCCTGCCCTCTGGTCCCGTTACTTCCGGTACAACAGATCTTCTGGCCATAATAGGGAGATTATCTAGGTCGTTCCGAAACTGTGCAGCACTGTAGTTGTTAGGATGCCACCTAGTCATATGGCGATGCATTGTGTAGTTTCCGAAACTGTATTTTTTGTCGGTCCCTCTGGACAGTCTATCTTGACATATAAGGCAAGTTACGTATCTTGCATTTACTTTTTTCTGACCTTTGGGAATTTTAAAAAATTGCCAAATGAAGTTTTCTTTCCGGTGAGACGTCTTGGGCTGCTCAGGCAAAAACTGCCTCTCTTCGTGCTCGTCCTCCTGTTCCTCTTCTTCTTCTTCTTGTTGAATTACAACTTGAGCAGGTGGTCCACTCTTCCTTGGATGTGGTGGAGGTGGTGGGGAAGCACCAGCTGAAGCTACTAAAGAAGCCATTGCTCAGTGATCACAAAGGGTCTTTCTCTCACAATGATGAAAGTCAGAGTGAGGAAAGAAGGAGGGATTTTCATCATTTGGGAAAAACAAGAGTTCTCAACCAATCAAAAGTGTTCATTTTAGATTATATGACCTAGTCTTACATCATTAGGAAACCAAAAGTGAAATGAACCAATGAAAAGTGTTATTACCAAGTCACATGACTTGCTGTGTTTACGTTAAGCGCTTTGCAGGGCCTCCCGGTTTGCTTCCAGAAACCTGCGCTTTGGCACTCGCTTCGCGTACCAGTTTGCTAACGTAGCACGTCATATGACGTATCAAGCGACAACGTGGAACGTCATGCGGACGGGAGGCGTCACGATGTTGTTTTCTAACGCGGCACTTGCGGTAAAGAAACGTTTACCGGCTCGCGGTCTATTTCGCGGCATCAAGGTCAGCTAACGGGAAGCTTCCCGATTCGCGAAGCGGGAACGAAGAAAAAAAAATATTTTAAAAAAAAATTATTCATAAACATATAAAATATATTTTTGGATTTAAAGAAGAATACATTTTACAGCTACAGATATTAGCTGTTAAAAAACCAATGAAATTCACAGAAAAAACCATAGGTTATAGACCATATATAGTTAGGAATTAGCATTTACAAAACCTTGAAAATTCACTGAAAAAACCATAGGTTATAGACCATATATAGTTAGGAAATAGCATTTAGAAAACCTTATTTTACTCACACAAAACCATTGAAATTCCATATATAGTTAGTTGCACTAACTATATATCGCGCACCTGCAATCCACTGCTGATGATGTCACATATTACATCATTCATGACATGGTCAGTGACATCACTGATGACATCACTGATGACATCTCAAATGACATCACTGATGACATCACTGATGACAACATCCAGTGACTGTATGCTTCTGTAAAGTTAAAATATGTCTTACATATTGAAGAATGAGTGGATGTATAAGTGTCTGGATGAAGGATTTAGTAGGTGCATGACTGACTGTATAAGTGAGTGATTAAATGTGTCTCACTGAGTGCATGGGTTAGTGACTAAACTGTTTTAAATTGTGCATCATTGTGTCTGTTGTTTTGTAATCTGATGCATGTGTTGATCATTAGCTATATGACTAACTATATGGGTTATTGATTAGTTGCCCAAGTATTTGTATGGGAGACTGAGTGTGTGTGTGGGTGTCTGGGAGGTGTATGACTCTGTGCATAGATGTGTGAGCAGTTGATTCACTAGATGTATGGGTTCAAAAGTGCATGTGGAAACATCTGTATGGGCGGTTGACTGTGTGCATGAGTGTATTGGTGAGTGAATGGATATCTCAGTGCTACATGTCAAAGTAAGTACATATGTAAAACACAGTACATGTGATAGTTGACATATATAAATAACTGTGCATAAGAGCCAGTGAATGTGTGAGTGGCTGTATGGATTATTGTGAACTTGTATCAGGGATTGTATAACAGAGTAAATATGTGTTATTATATGTTCCAATAAGTAAGGTGTGTATAACTATATAGTTGAGGAAATCGAGGTGTGATTGATTCTTTGCAAGACTGACTAGGTGTGTGAGTAACTCCATGGATGAGTGACAGTCTGTGAGTGTCTGTTTACACTGAGTGTATCTAAGGTTATATTAGAGTCTGAAGAGGTTCATTGTATCATCACATGAATGATGTCATCAGTGATGTGATCAGTAATGTCAAATGAGATGTCATCAGTGATGTCATCAGTGATGTCATTTGAGATGTCATCAGTGATGTCATCAGTGATGTCACTGACCATGTCATGAATGATGTAATATGTGACATCATCAGCAGTGGATTGCAGGTGCGCGATATATAGTTAGTGCAACTAACTATATATGGAATTTCAATGGTTTTGTGTGAGTAAAATAAGGTTTTCTAAATGCTATTTCCTAACTATATATGGTCTATAACCTATGGTTTTTTCAGTGAATATATATATATATATATATATATATATATATATATATATATTTTCATCACCCAATGCCCTGGAGTTTAAGGAAGGCACCCAGCAGCAATCCAGCCATCCGCCTTTCACCCTTAACTCTCCTCTGCATGCCAAATTCTTCGTTCACAGCCTGACGCATTTCAATGCCGAAGCATCTTCCTCGGAGGCTCACAAGAATTTTCACAGGAAGGGCACTCTTTTATGTTTATTTTCACATTCATGTTTATTTCCTGTATATGTATGTATATATATATATATATATATATATATATATATATATATATATATATATATATATATATATATATATATATATATAGTATAGCAGTCGCCAGTAGGTAGTTATATTTAGGACCTATTTTCCAAAGGAAATCCTCAACATTCTATTCTCAATAATTTTGGCACCGGTTGACGAATTTTCACGAAATTTTCTAAACCTTTGGCCAGCTCCGGTCCGCTCCTATCTTTAAAGTCTCGGGGTGATTCGTGAAGCGGGAGCAGAGAAAAAAAAGGGGTTCCAAAACATTTTTTCCCCATGCAATTTTCCATAGGAACCTTTATTCGCAGCTACAGTCCGAACTGCTGAAGGGAATTACACCAAATTTGGCAAAGATGTAGTCCTTGTTTCAGGCTCGTGCCTTTTTGTTAAATTGTGTAAATCTGTTCAGTAGTTTTTTTAATATTAAAGGAAAAAATACATATATATTTGGGCGGAGCCTCACAACACATCTCATCGTGAGATCTGATTGGCTGTCAGCACTTCATCCAAGAAGTGTTGGCAGCCATCTTGGGACCAATATACATGATAGTACTTCATTAAAAAGCATTGTAGTTAATAGAAGGTTTTAAGACTTCAGTTACATTATAAATCATGTGTTGATGGTTCCATACTTATTTTAGGAATTGTGGTGTGGTCTAAGAGGATTTTACCATGTAAAAAAGCCTTCTGCTGGGATATCATGAATCATGTTTGAGAGAAAACTATTTTCTATTTTCTTGTCCCATAGAGGTTTGGATGGTGCTCCAGAATCTAAAATGAGAGCATATTTTCTGTAAATTGCCATAATCTTTCTCAGGCATGTGATAATGAAGTCTAACATTCTCACTAAAACATGTACATCTAACAAGGGCAGAGACTGTCAGGTGATTCCTTTGTGTTCTACTGCAGCTTCCCAGAGTGTTCTAAAGAACAACTAGAGCATTAACATCCTTACTATTGAAATAATGATGGCATACTTGAAGCCATCTTGATTGGAATAAACTGGTAACACTTAAAACATTTATTTTAAAAAGGAACAACATAAGGGGGTTTATTTTGTCATAGAAACTATGGTTAGTGCTGTAGAAAGATAAATTAGGACATGTTTTTAGTGAGACCTCAAATATCTTCCTGTTATCTTTCAACAGGAGCAGCCTGTCAGTTGATTGCTTTGTGTTCTACTGCAGCTTCCCAGAGTGTTTTAAAGAACAACTAGAGCGCTAACAGTTTTACTTATGACAAAATTATGGCACACCTGAAGCAATCTTGATTGGAATAAACAGGTAACACTTAATTTAAAAAGGAACACAATTAGGGGGTTCATTTTGTCATAGAAATTATGGTTAGTGTTGTAGACAGAAAAATTAGGGCATGTTTTAAGAGGATGTATGACGTTTTGGATAGAAAATTAAACTTATTCCCTATTCTAGAGCGCCCCCCAGCGCAATGCGTTATAATGGTATGCGTGGTAATGCCTGCGTTGTAATGGAAGTGCGTTGTAAAAATTTCCTTGTAAACGTTACATACCGTTTTAAGAGATATCTCAAATCCTCTTCTATTTAATTTGAAAATTCTATCATGCAGGCTGAACAGTCACTTTCAATACCAGCAATAGACTTCCAGTTAACTACCTGGTGAGCACTACCCCATACACTACCCAAACCCACTGCACTACCCTAAACCCTAAAACACTATCCCCGCATGACCCCCTACACAACACAAACTCCACTGCACTGCCCTAAACCCTAAAACACTACCCCCTACAGTACCCAAACACCACTGTGTTTCACTAAACCCTAAAATACTACCCCCTGCATGTTCCCCTATACCACATAAACACCATTGCACTACCCTAAACCCTAAATCTACGCCAAGCACGACCCTCTACACTACCCAAACACCATTACACTACCCTAAATCCTAAATCTACCCCCAGCACGACCCCCTACACTACCTAAACACCACTGCACTACAATAATCCCTAAAACACTCCCCCCAGCATGTCCCCCTATACTACCCAAACACCACTGCTCTAACCTAAACCCTAAAACACTACCCCCGGCACGACCCCCTACACTACCCAAACACCGCTGTGCTACCCTAAACCCTAAAACACTACCCCCGGCACGACACCCTACACTACCCAAACACTGCTGCGCTAACCTAAACCCTAATACACTACCCCCGGCACGACCCCCTCCTCTACCCAAACACCACTGAGCTACCCTAAACCCTAAAACACTACCCCAGGCACGGCCCCCTACACTACACAAACACGACTGTGCTTCCCTAAACCCTAAAGCACTACCCCGCATGACCCCCTACACTCCACAAATACCACTGTACTACCCTAAACACTAAAACACTACCCCCGGCAGGACCCCCTACACTACCCAAAGACCACTGCGCTACCCTAAACCATAAAACACTACCCCCAGCTCGACCCCCTACATTACCCAAACAGGACTGCGGCTGCGCTACCCTAAACCCTAAAACACTACCCCCAACCTTATTGACATTTTAAAAACCATGTGTAATGTCCTGATGTTGTTGATGGACCATCATGGTAAATAATTGCTGCAGTTGTAAAGGTTCTTCCTGAAATTGATAATTGAGAAGCCACAACATTTTTAATTAATGTTGTCAATTTAGTTCCATCAGGTCTACATCGTTGGAACATTAAAATAACATACTGTCCATATCTTCGTAAAAATAAAGTTGATAGCATTGCAGATTTACATTGAGTACAGACCATGTTTTGATTTTCTTCTCTAACTAGATTATTAAAAGACACTGATTTGCAGTCTGGAAAAGTCAAATATATAAATCTTTCAGTGTCTACTGTAGTACTACTTGAAAAGGAGCAATTGTCACAGTCATGTTGCCATTTATAAGAAAGGCCAAAAAGATTTTCTACATCTACACCTTCATCTTGCAAAACAACAAGCATATACATTAGAAATTCCTGACAATCTTGCTGAATATTCTGTGTAAATTGATTTAGACCAGAACATATGTCTAAAACCTTTTGAATTTCAGTAACACTTTGTATTTTTGTTCTATCACTGCTACATTTCTCTAATACAGAATTTAATAAACAACAAAGTGTTTGATCACGATTTTCAGCAATCTGTTCTTGTACAGTTTGGAGAAAGAAAACAACATTAACCACAACATTAGCATAGCAGTTGACACCAGGACTATTATCAAACTGAAATCCAACAACATCTTTCACTGAATCCATTTAGTTTCTGCTTACAATTACTGGTTCATCTACCTTTTTTCTTTGTGCCACAACTTCACTACAATTTTTCTAATTTCTTCTTTTTCGGCCTACCACACGCTTTTCAAACAGAGGATATTGAGGTAAATTTGGAGCATATTCTCTTCTTAACCTATTATATTCTTTTACACAATTTAGATCTGCATTAATCTTTGTCTCATCAAAATCAATCAAGTACAATCCTGATAAAGTTCTGACTCGAGATAAAGCAACATATGCCATACCCTCCTTGAGCACAGATCTTCCAATATTCACCAAAGCAGTATCCACACTTAAACCTTGAGATTTATGAATAGTCACTGCATATGCCAAAGAAACAGGAAACTGTTTTCGGCGGACATATAAATCTTTCACAAGCAAAAATTGTGCAGAACAACGACTGATTTGTTGTACTTCTTCAATACCATAAAATGTAATATTTATAAATTCAATTCCATCTCTATTTTGGTAATTCACAAAATCAACAACATGACCCATTGCTCCATTTACATCTTTCCACATGTAAATTACGTCATAAAATTATACGACAATTCAAAGATGCATACAGAGTCTTTTCCAAACCAACAGTTTTAGATATTGTCTCCTCTAAAGAATCCAATTTTGATTTCAACTTTTCAGACAAAATAATTGTTGCTCCTTCATGTTCTATTTTATCAATAGCTTCCAGTTTCACAATCTCTTGATTTTCCAACTTTAACATTTTGTTGTTGAAGATTGAACATTCTTTTAGAGTTGGCATCAAGCATATAACAGATTTGTTTTCAGGAATTTTCATAAAAATATTCTCTGGGAGAATGTTTTCTTTTGGAAACAAATTTGAAATTAATCGTCCATGTAAAGCTTCTTTGCCATGCTCAGTAAGTTTTCCAATTCTTACATCTTGTAGAATATTTGTATAATCTTCATCCTTTGCCTGTCGCATATTTTGAAGCAGTTCTGCATATTTGAAATTTAACCATATGTTAACATTTCCAATGCTTCCTAAGCACTTCCTGGTATCTTCATGCATAAGCATTTTAAACACTGGCTGTCCTTTCACTGGAGTTAGTTGCAGTAGATCTCCAAAAACAATGATGTGTTTGCCTCCAAATAACACATCATAATCTGTTTTAAGAATTTCTTGCATTCTTAAATGCACAAAAGCAAGCATTACATTTGATACCATGCTTACTTCATCAATGATAAGAAGTTTAATTTTCTTTAGAACTCTTGAAACTTCATAACAAGCTTCTCCAGATAGCTTGTGGTATTGTAATTTGTTATCATGCTCCACTGGCAGCACCAATAAGCGATGTAAAGTAATCCCTTTAATGTTGTGTTCTGCCAACCCAGTTGGAGCAGTAACAACACAAGAGAGTGATGACTCCGTTGTTTTCTGCAAATATGTTGCAATCGCTTTAATCCGGAAACTTTTCCCAGTTCCTGCTTCTCCACTCACATATAGTCGGAGAGGTACAAATGATGTACATGAGCACTCTTTTTTTCTCATGAGATAAACCATGCTCAATGTGTTCTGTGACTTCGTCATATATTTGTCTCTGCTCAACGTTTAGTTCTTTTTCCAAATCTTCTAAGTCAACTCCATCCTCCTGAGCGTGTTCCATGGCTCTTTCAATTTCATCCATGGCAGTAGCAGCTTCATTTTGTATAATTGGTCCTCCTAGTGGATCCTGACTCAATGAAGCAGAACGCTGACTATCTTGAGAACTGTCTCTAGCAATCTCTGCTGCAATTGTAGCTTCTTGCTGTATTTCCTCGTTCAACATTTGCAGATAATTTGAAAAAAAACAGGACATTCTATCGTATCCTTGGTTGCATTGAACGAATCTTCATAAGTAAGAAAATCTCCAAGTAGTTCCTCTTCTCTACGCCAAGGCTTAAAGAGTTGCAAAAGAGCTAAGCAATAAAATTCCTTTTCGTCTGGAGAATCACAACTCAATTTTTGATGATTAATCAATTGGCCTTTTCTTTGTTTCACTAGACAGCCTTCACAACCAAATACAGCATATACACCTATATTAATGTCTTCTGTGACGTTCTTTTTAAAAATATAGGTTTGCCGAACTTCATAGAGACAAGCGTTCTCAAGGTGAATACTTCTATTTGGATAGTATGTATCCAACATGTTTGTTTTAAAAATATCTGTACTGTCCAGTTCTTTTTCCGCCAAATACTCTATTTCTTGTACAGATTTCAAAACTCGGTTTTGTGTTGCAGCTAGACCTAGACTCACCCAAATGATGGTTCTAGATTTGGCATATAGACTTGCTGATGACAACCGATCAGAACATGCATATGCTCCAATTTCTCGATGCGACAACATCTTCAGACTGTAACTGTATAATTTCTTGCTTAGACTCTTTTCATGTGAAATTTCCTCCCACATTTCCTTCAGTTCCATTTTTTCTGATTTTGTGATGTAAGACGTCACATATCGAGCCACAGGAATAGAGTTGTCAGCCACATATTGAATATCCATGTTAGCATTCCACATGGACAAAATGACTGGGTTGTAGTCATTTATGAATTTGGATTCCTCATTTCTTCTTAGGTTGTATGTATTTTTGGGTGATTTTCTTGTCACAGTATGTCGCAGAGAAGACATAAAATTGTTGAGTCTTCCTTTCGATGTTACTGGACGTGGAAATACAAAACGACATTTTGTGTAGAACTTGTCCTTGGATTTGTATTTTCGACGACAGTATTTCCCACAACGATCGCTTTGAAAGCGTAAAACTTGATGACTTAAATTGTTTTCATCTGTACTTTTTGGAACAGCACATGTAGAATACTGCTCAATGAAACTCATCACTTTCTCATCTGAATCTGTTCCAAATTTTGGTGCATCTTTTATCCATAGCAGCATATGTATATGAGGAGCACCTCTTGCTTGATACTCCTTTCTCCAAAAGAAATCCAACACCTCTCCAAGCGGAGGATTTTTTTTGTTTGTAATACAAGACATCATACCTGCATACATTAACTGGATGCAAAGAGCACAGTTCTCCAGGTGTCTTGTATTCAATATTTTCAATGTGTTTATTTGCCTCTCGTAGAAATTCAAGTAAGTCTTCCCAAGCATACTCAGCACAGCTAAGAGTGAGGAGCCATGTAGGAGTTCCTAAGTTTCTTAGCATACATTTCAATTCCCCATGACGACGGTACCAATATTCGTTAGTACCACGTTGACAGGCCATGGGATTAATTAGCTGAGATTCCAAAACCCTGTCTTGCAGTTTCACTTTATCCATAAAATCCCTTGCCGAAACATTTTGTAGATGTGCTCCACTTTTCAGTATATGGTTTACTGCATAGGAAAGTCCAGACAAGTCACTCTCAAACAGTAGAAGGAACAAATATGGAATGCATTGACGAAACCTTGGATCGTCTGCATATAATCTCGAAGTCCGGTATTCAGATGCAGGAATTTGAACAGGTCGGTCGTCATATCGTCCACCTTCACCTTTTGGAAATAACTGTGGAAAACAACGAGCTTCCAAACTTTCTTCCCATACACTAATGGGACTTCCTTCGGCTTTTTTCATCTGAAACAAGTCAATAGTATTCCCCATTACTTCTTTGGAATGCAATGGATGAACACTATAATGTTCATAAATGTATTCATTTCTAGAGACATCAACTTTTTCTATTTGCCCAGCAGAGACATCAGTGTCCTCTTCTACAGTTGTTTCTTCTTCTCCCACATACACATTTCTATAGTACTGATTATTTTTTACCAAATACAACGTTGCCTTCTTGACTTTCCTAACATCCACTAATTCTTGCCAGATTTTCTTACTTTTTGTCGGAACACCTTTAACTAGAATAACCAGAGGTTCCTCTTCTACTTTTTCGACACCAATTATATCAATATTTTTCTTAAAATCTAGAGGCAAATATACAACTCTTCTCTTTAATCCTCTCTGTAAATCTGAAGGAGGCAATTTCCCTGTCTTAGGCTCCATGCGAACAATAGCCTGAAAAGGATGTACACTTTGAATCAGAATAGACTCATAGGTATTTAAATCCATTAATTCAGAAGGAATGTATACCAACTCCAGATTATTATGAACAGCTCTAGCAGGCATTCTGTTCTCATTTAATTTATTATAGCAATATGTACAAATACGTTGATCAGAGCCCAAATAAAAACAATTTTCAATCAACAAATAAGTTGCAAAATCCTTCCACTCATTATTATTTAACTTTTCGCTTTTTTCATATAAATCAACTAATCTAGGCTGATGCTTATAATGAGTTTGTCGACAACAAACACAAGAAAAATTAGGCCTTTCACTTGAATTGACCTTAAACTTTATAATTTCATTTTCACATTTTTCTGTACTTAAAATCTCTACATTCTCTTCTACATTACCTTCTATTACTGTATCAATTTCTGCACTGACCTCTTTTTCACCAAAGTAACAAAACTCAATTTCATCACAAATGTTTTTGACATCTAATTCAGTGCCATGCAAAAGAGCACTGTTTAACTGTTTTAGTTTAAGTGCTGGACTTTTTGCATAGTACAACGTTCTCACTAATTTCCTCACTTCATTATGATGTACTGCAAACATCCTAAAATGGTGAAAAACACTCTGACATACTTTTCTTGAAAGACAAGCCAGTGAATGCCCTTGCAAACCTGTTTTTTCTCTCACTCCACAAGGATCTAACTCTTGTAAAATTTTCATTTTTTGTTTCACACTTTTCTTAGTATATGTCCGTAAGAAAGTGCGAAACAAATCAATTGATTCCTGTCGGACACTACAAATACTACTACAATTCCATGTATACACTGGAGCCTTAGGCCATCTCCCTAAAACTTCATCAGGTAACACCTCTTCTGTATTTCTAGGCACAATCTCTTCTTTTTCAACCGGACAACCGTCCTTCACCTCATATGCTCGACCACTGGTATCAACTGCATACACCAAATCATTATCCTGAAAGTTACTTTCTTCATTAAAAAATGGCTCAGAACTTGAACTATGCTTCCATTCTCCAGAAAAAACATCACAGAAATTAGTTCGATAAATTACTCTCCTCCACTTACATTTTTTTTAACACATTGATTACCTTATCAAGCGTACAATTTATTGTCATTACTAAACTAAACAATTTATTTTTCACTTTAAATGCTTCATCCACAATCTTAACTGTTTTTTTTTTCTTGTACATTTTTTAATAAATTTGATAATATTCTGTTGTGAAACATTCGTCTACGAATTTCAGTAAATTGCTTGCTTCTTCTTTTCTTATACAAAATATCATCTCTTTGTACAGGTCTAACATTTTTAGAAGGACGTCCTGTCTTCTTTGTAATTACAGGTGTTTCATTGTTCTTTCCCAAAAAACGTTTTTTTCTTGACATTTCAATAAGTTCCTGAGAATTTTTTGTTTGCTTACCAGGAGCATTTTTCTTTTTCTCTGAAGATTTTATTTTGGTTGGTTCTTGATTTTCTTTTTCCTTAGACCTTAATTTTCTTTTATAAACTTTTTCTATTCTTGCTTTAGAAGGCATCTTTTGGTTTGTTTGTATAGATGATTATAATCTGTGGTAAACAAAAAACAACATATTATAGACCACTACAAACGTATTACATATCAATTACAATAAGTAAACAATATAAACACTAGTATACAACAAAAGGCTCATTTACCTTACATGTGCTTTGCTGTGTGTCAAAAACGATTTACTAATTAATGTTATGTCTTGAGACAGAGACGTAATATCCTGGACATGTGCCTAAGATCACACTGTGACTGAAGCTTCATTCACCCATCACTGTGATCTTAGGCAGAGTCACACATACTGTTGGCAGAGACAGACATGGTACATTATATCTAAAATCCTATTAATCTGCCTAAGATCACACTGCGAGTGATGCTTCATTCACCCAACATTGTAATCTTAGGCAGAGTCACCCATACTGTTGGCAGAGACAGACATGGTACATTGTATCTAACATTCTGATCATGTGCCCAAGATCACACTGTGACTGAAGCTTGATTCACCCATCACTGTGATCTTAGGCAGAGTCACACATACTGTTGGCAGAGACACACATGGTACATTATATCTAACATTCTGATCATGTGCCTAAGATCACACTGTGATACAAAAGGGGATGATGGACGGAGCGTTTGAGCAAATCAAACACTCACCCCCAGTCAACTGATCTGGGTTTAATCTATCACCATTCTTTAGCCCACTCAGGCACCCCATTTCAGACATGGCTATATGCAAATCAGTCTGACCCTGTGCCTCATGGGAACAGTGCAGCCCGAACTGCCAAGCCATGTCTTCCATGGACCGGAAACAAGCATCCTGGGACCGGTTTCGGATTCATAATCCTCATCAGCCAATCTATATTGAATCCAGTGAGCAAGGGACTCACGTCTGAGCATACCCTGCCACACTTAGGGCGAACAAAGCGATACAAAAGGGGATGATGGACGGAGCGTTTGAGCAAATCAAACACTCACCCCCAGTCAACTGATCTGGGTTTAATCTATCACCATTCTTTAGCCCACTCAGCCACCCCATTTCAGACATGGCTATATGCAAATCAGTCTGACCCTGTGCCTCATGGGAACAGTGCAGGCCAAACTGCCTAGCCATGTCTTCCATGGACCGGAAACAAGCATCCTGAGACCGGTTTCGGATTCATAATCCTCATCAGCCAGGCTATCTTGAATCCAGTGGCCAAGTGAGCAAGGGACTCACGTCTGAGCATACCCTGCCACACTTAGGGCGAACAAAGCGATACAAAAGGGGATGATGGACGGAGCGTTTGAGCAAATCAAACACTCACCCCCAGTCAACTGATCTGGGTTTAATCTATCACCATTCTTTAGCCCACTCAGCCACCCCATTTCAAACATGGCTATATGCAAATCAGTCTGACCCTGTGCCTCATGGGAACAGTGCAGCCCGAACTGCCAAGCCATGTCTTCCATGGACCGGAAACAAGCATCCTGGGACCTGGGACCGGTTTCACAGTGTGCCCAAGATCACACTGTGACTGAAGCTTGATTCACCCATCACTGTGATCTTAGGCTGAGTCACACATACTGTTGGCAGAGACACACATGGTACATTATATCTAACATTCTGATCATGTGCCTAAGATCACACTGTGACTGAAGCTTGATTCACCCATCACTGTCATCTTAGGCAGAGTCACACATACTGTTGGCAGAGAAAGACATGGTACATTATATCTAACATTCTGATGATGTGCCTAAGATCACACTGTGACTGAAGCTTGATTCACCCATCACTGTGATCTTAGGCAGAGTCACACATACTGTTGGCAGAGACACACATGGTACATTATATCTAACATTCTGATCATGTGCCTAAGATCACACTGCGACTGAAGCTTGATTCACCCATCACTGTGAACTTAGGCAGAGTCACACAAACTGTTGGCAGAGACAGACATGGTACATTATATCTAACATTCTCATTATGTGCCTAAGATCACACTGTGACTGAATCTTGATTCACCCATCTCTGTGATCTTAGGCAGAGTCACACATACTGTTGGCAGAGACACACATGGTACATTATATCTAACATTCTGATCATGTGCCTAAGATCACACTGTGACTGAAGCTTGATTCACCCATCACTGTGATCTTAGGCAGAGACACACATACTGTTGGCAGAGACAGACATGGTACATTATATCTAACATTCTGATCATGTGCCTAAGATCACACTGTGACTGAAGCGTGATTCACCCATCACTGTGATCTTAGGCAGAGTCACACATACTGTTGGCAGAGACAGACATGGTATATTATATCTAACATTTGCGCAAACGGCTTGTAAATATGCCAAAGAAACCATTACACTATCTCTGTACCAGCATTAATGTCAAACATTGCGCAAGGGGCTTATAAATA
This sequence comes from Lissotriton helveticus, assembly GCF_964261635.1. Classification (NCBI taxonomy): domain Eukaryota; kingdom Metazoa; phylum Chordata; class Amphibia; order Caudata; family Salamandridae; genus Lissotriton; species Lissotriton helveticus. The sequence continues at coordinate 66,460,112 of NC_136062.1, forward strand.
TGCCAATGAAACTATTACACTATCTCTATACCAGCATTAAAGTCAAACATTGCGCAAGGGGCTTGTAAATAAGCCAATTAAACCATTATACTATCTCTATACCAGCATTAATGTCAAACATTGTGCAAGCGGCTTGTAAATATGCCAATTAAACCATTACACTATCTCTATACCAGCATTAATGTCAAACATTGCACAAGGGGCTTGTAAATATGCCAATGAAACCATTATACTATCTCTATACCAGCATTAATGTCAAACATTGGGCAAGCAGCTTGTAAATATGCTAATGAAACCATTACACTATCTCTGTACCAGCATTAATGTCAAATATTGCGCAAGGGACTTGTAAATATGCCAATGAAACCATTACACTATCTCTGTACCAGCATTAATGTCAAACATTGCGCACGCAGCTTGTAAATATGCCAATGAAACCATTACACTATCTCTGTACCAGCATTAATGTCAAACATTGCACAAAGGGCTTGTAAATATGCCAATGAAACTATTACACTATCTCTGTACCAGCATTAATGTCAAACATTGCACAAGCAGCTTGTAAATATGCCAATGAAACCATTACACTATCTCTGTACCAGCATTAATGTGAAACATTGCGCAAGCGGCTTGTAAATATGCCAATGAAACCATTACACTATCTCTGTACCAGCATTAATGTCAAACATTGCGCAAGGGGCTTGTAAATATTCCAATGAAACCATTACAGTATCTCTGTACCAGCATTAATGTCAAACATTGCACAAGCGGCTTGTAAATATACCAATGAAACCATTACACTATCTCTGTACCAGCATTAATGTCAAACATTGCACAAGGGGCTTGTAAATATGCCAATAAAACCATTACACTATCTCTATACCAGCATTAATGTTAAACATTGCGCAAGCGGCTTGTAAATATGCCAATGAAACCATTACAGTATTTCTGTACCAGCATTAATGTCAAACATTGCACAAGGGGCTTGTAAATATGCCAATGAAACCATTACACTATCTCTGTACCAGCATTAATGTCAAACATTGCGCAAGCGTCTTGTAAATATGACAATGAAACCTTTACACTATCTCTGTACCAGCATTAATGTCAAACATTGCACAAGCAGCTTGTAAATATACCTCTCTTTATCTTATATTCCTATGGTAGCCAATCCTAACTTACCCTTTAAGCTAAAAGAGGCAAACTGTTACAAGGCACATGTGACATTATTGAAAATTATAAAAAATATAATTTCTGACTTTAAACAGACACTCAGAGTAATCCTTGACCAACATTTAAACACCAGCCTTTTTACCAGAAAACATTTTGCATACTAAATCGTTTTTCACACAAAGCACAGCTCATTTAAATGACCACTACAGAAACAAAGCAGAAACCTAACTCATTTTCAAAATACATTTCCAATATGCACCATTCTATTTTTAAACAGCATTACAAAAAAACATGACACAAAATACAAGAATAAAGAAGCACAATAAGCTTCTTAATCTTCCCCATAGTCCATACAGCAGTCTATCTTTATTAAAATAATAATTACCCACCTTTAAAAATGCTGTGGAAGATGTAGAACAGTGTCAATCACAGTCAACAGATTTTTTTAAGCAGAATCTCTGAATTATGCTTCTGACACTGGAGCCTGACAATAATGGCACAGATACTTTTTCATTTCAGACCCATATTCTTGTACATAGCCAATACAAATTCTTACCACACAAATTCAAAACCAAACTGCACATTTTAATTGGTTGTACATTTCAACACTATGAAAGTCACATAACATTCACCCATCCCCCCAGTGCTCATTCCCCTGTAACTATGGTAACTCCCTCCTAACCCAGGACACAGTGCAGAAGTTCATCGTACAATGTTGCAAAAGAATCCATCAAGGGTGTTTGACCTCTCAATATACCAGCTAATCATGTGCAATGTTTCTTGAAATTACTTTTTCTCAACCATTGAAATGACTTCTATCCAAAAAAAAAGCATGCACCCTAATGTTCAGTGCTGAATTTTAAGTAAGCACCAATCATTTCTTGTTTTTCAAGTGTACTGAAAATCAACCAGTTTTTTTCATAACTCCTACTTTCAAACTGCCATTTCATTTCCACAACTCACTGAATACAAGCACATCTACCTTCAAGATGCCAAAAGTCTGGTTTGTGGGTCATAGCTTTGTCCACTGGAGTCAAAAATACGCAGCTAACAGAGGTAATTACAACCTTGATTTACCAAATGTGGAAATTGTATGGATTGGACAGAGAGTATTGAGATGTCACCAATTGACACCATTGGTAAAATCCTTTATGCATCTTCCACACCCTGACCTTATAATTGTGCACTGTGGTGGGAATGATTTAGGCACATTGACTGGTGTAGGTCTGGAAATGCTTTTAAAGGACATCGTTGGGCAATTGATGTCACTTTTTCCAAAAACTGCCTTGGTATTTTCTAATATATGCAAAGGGCAAAAATGGAACTGGTCCAACCAATTTTGTCCACAGATTGAGAAAGCAAGGAAACATGTAAATAAAACTGTTTCTGCTTTCCTCAGAGACTATGGTATGGGTTCCATTTACCACAACAACTTGCATTACAACATGCAAGGCATCTATAGAAGAGATGGGAACAGAGTTTTCCTCTTGAATATAAGACTGCATTGGTACCTACTTGTAGGTACAAAAAACACCCACATAACACAACAGATCTTTTCAGAGCTAACTTACCTCTAAACACTCTACTTTTTTTTTTTCACTCTATTTTTTAACGCTGTTTTTCCCCGTGGTGCGCTCAGGGTGCGCGTACCGTAGAGCGCACCTGGGAACGCACCCAGCGTTTACCCCGTGAAAATTTAAAAAAAAAGTGTTTTTGCCCTTCAGGTTCCTTCTAGGCCCCCCTCAGAAAACCTAGGGGGTCAGGGGGTGTCTACTCTGCCCCCTTTTACTTATTTCCCCCCTTTCTTTTTCACCTCTTGTGTCTCGATTCTACCGAGACAGAAGATGGCGGACTCTCCGGACTGTTTAGAATGTTGACAGACACCCGACAGCCAATCAGCTTTCCGCTCGCGCACTCCTGTAGCGCGCCGGGTGCGCTCCCAGGTACGCGTACCGGTGAGCGCTCGGAGCCCACCTAAAGATATATATGTGTTTTTGAAGTTAATTTAAAAAAAAAACACTGGAGCAATTTCCACCAAATATAGCAAAGGCACATCTGCGTACCAGTCCCTACAATTTTGCCAAGTTTGGCGTAATTCCATTCAGCGGTTCGGGCTGTAGACTTGTCAGACCGTCCTTTGGAAATTAACATGGGGAAAGCACGTTTTGGGACCCCCCTTTTTTCTCAGCCCCCACTTCACGAATCCCCCTGAAACTTCCAGGGAAGGAGCGGAGCGGAGCTGGCCAAAAGTTTGGGAAATTACACACAAATTCCTCAACCGGCGCCAGAGTTGATCCCAATAGAATGTTGCGGATTTCCTATGGTAGCCAATACTAACTATAACTACCTACTGGTGACCGCCAGTAGGTAATATACATACATACATACATACATACATGTTGATGATGTCCCGGAGTTGGGGTGCGATGATGGAGTCGGCCTTGTTGAAGACGTAGTGGGGGCAGGGGTCGGTTGGAGATCCGGCGTGGATGGTGTTCATCGTGCGGGCTGTGACTTTGGTGGTCACCGTGGTCCATGTGCAGAGGGTGGCGGTGGGGGGCGTTGGTTCGACGGTTGGGTGCGTGGATGGTGCGCCGAAGCTGTTGTGGATGTTGGTGATCTTGCGGTGGAAGAATGAGGCGAGAGAGTCGCAGAGGTCTTGTGAAAGTGTGATGTCGTTGTTGCCGGTGCTGGGGTTGGAGAACTCCTTGACGATGCTGAAGAGTTCCTTGCTGTCGTGGGCGTTGTTGTCCAGTCGTTCCTTCAGTGATTTCTTCTTGGTGGTGCAGATGAGCTGGTGGTGCTTGCGGGTGGCTTGTTTGAGGGTGGTCATGTTTTCTGTGGTCTGGTCGAGGAGCCAGGCTTTCTCAAGGGTGCGGCAGTTCTTCTTGAGTTCGTCGGTGAACCAGGTGGCTTTCTTGCTTCTGGGTCTGCTGGGAGGGTTCTTCAGTGGCGCGAGGTCATCTGCGCAGGCGGTCAGCCACTGTGTAAAGTTGCGGGCTGCTTCGTTGGGGTCCGTTGTGCTGGCGGGCAGGTTCTGGCTGAGGGAGGTGGTGAGCTGCCTGGCGGTGATCTTGCTCCAGCTCCTGTGAGGAACCTGTTGCGGGTGGTGGTGGGTCGTTGTTCTTCTGAAGCTGAAGTGGACACAGCTATGGTCGGTCCAGTGAAGTCCGGTGGAGTGGCTGAAGGTGATGTGCTTGCTGGATGAGAAGACGGGATCAAGCGTGTGGCCGGCGTAGTGGGTGGGGGTGTTAACCAGTTGCTTGAGACCGAGGTTTGCGAGGTTGTCCAGCAGGGTGGCGGTGTTGCGGTCCTTGTTGTTCTCCAGGTGGAAGTTGAGGTCCCCTAGGAGGATGTAGTCAGCGGAGGGGAGGGCGTGTGGGCTAATGAAGTCCGTGATGTCTTCGCTGAATTGTGTGCGTGGTCCCGGGTGTCTGTAGACGAGGGTGCCTCTGAGGGTCGTCTTTGGGTCGGTGTGTATCTGGAAGTGGAGGTGCTCGGCGGCGGAGAAGGTGTCGTTGGAGTCGGTCGTGATGCGGATGGTGTTCTTGTGTACGATGGCGATGCCTCCTCCAGTCTGGTTGATGCGGTTCCTCTGGGTGATCTTGTATCTGTCTGGGATGGCGATGGCGATGTCGGGCGCTGAGGAAGCGTTCATCCAGGTTTCCGTGAGGAAGGCGATGTCTGGTGATGTGGTGTCGAGCAGGTTACAGAGTTCGACAGCGTGTCTGTGGATGGAGCGGGTGTTGGGCAGGATGGACTTCAGGTGGTTGCTGCGGGTGCTCGGCATGGCGGGTGCAGTGCAGGTCCGGAGGCAGGTGAATTTGCAGGCTTGGCAGGTGAAGGGTCCATGGGTGCGTTTCGGGGTGGCTCGGTAGCAGGCGGGGGTTCGGCCGGCGTTGAGTGCGTTGAGGGTGGCGGCGTCGTAGGTCCGTCATGTGGGCAGGCATCTTCGGGGGGCAGTGGTCCTGGCGCTGGGCGCGGTCCAGGCACGGACGGGCGCAGACGGGCTTACCTTTGGCGCGCCTTCGGCGCACAGTCAGCGCGCCCGCTGTGTGTCAACGCTGCGCGTACGCATGCCCTCTGCCATAAATGGAGAGTTAGGGGGGCGGAGCGAGGGAGGAGCAGCTGGGAGGCAGGAGCGGGGTGGCGAGTGAGGGGGGAGCGGTGTGGTGATGCTGGAGGGAGCGGGGGGGCCACGGGGGAGCAGCGGCAGGGAGCAGGGTGAGGCAGCGGCAAGGGAACAACTTGCGCACAGGGGGCAGAAAGCGACGAAACACAAAAATTTACAAAATACGGCAAAACTCAGGCGAAAGCAGGCGGAGGGGCAGGGGAGCAATATAAGGGCAACAAAGGCGGCAGCGAGGAAGCAACAGAAAAAGCAACAGAATAATTAGCCCACATAGCACACCTGAAGCCATCTTGATTGGAATAAAGTGGTAACTCTTAAAACATTTAATTTAAAAAGGAACGAAATGAGGGTGTATATTTTGCCATAGAAAGTATGATTAGTGCTGCAGAAAGAAAAATGAGGGCACATTTTGAGTGATTTCCCAAATCCTCTTCTATTTCATTAAAACGTTCTGACATGCAGTCTCTCAAGATGGCCACCAGAGACAAAAGAGCCCAAATGTAGCCCAAATATCACCCAGATGTAGCCCAAGTATAGCCCAATGACAGAATGTCCCAGAGTGTCCTAAATAATAACTAGAGCGCTAATAGTCTTACTTATGACAAAAGTATGGCACACCAGAAGTCATCTTGATTGGAATGAAGTGGTAAGTCTGAAAACATGTAATTTAAAAAGGAACAAAATGAGGGGGTTCCTACTGCCATAGAAAGTATGATTAGCAGCAGACTTCCCTGGTGAGCAGTAGCTTTACTACAGTGATCTAATGAGCAATTAGAGTGCTAACATTCAGAATTTATGGCAAATGTGTGACACATCTGAATGCCTTCTTGATGGAACCAAAGTAAACAAGCATTGAAAATGCAATAGATTTCGCCCTCGTTTAAGTTAAAGCCATTCTGTAATGAGGTGGCTTTTTAGCTTTGCTTTTATTAGTGTTTTTAAAACTTTCATGTAAATAACATGCATATGTATGCCTATATGTATATGTATGCATGCATTTATATTTGTATTTATATAGATATGCAGATTATATATGTTTATATATGTATGTGTATATATTTATATATATATATACACATACATAAATGCATATGCATATATATGCATATATATATGTGTATATGTGTGCGTGTAGAGAGAGGTAGAGAGGTAGAGGTGTAGAGGTAGAGAGGTAGAGGTAGCGAGGTAGAGACTAGAAGAGAGAGAAGTAGAGAGAGGTAGAGAGGTAGAGAGAAGAGAGTAAGTAATAGAGAGTAGAGAGTGAGTAGTAGAGAGTAGTAGAGAGCAGTAGAGAGAGTAGCAGAGAGTGATTAGTAGAGAGTAGTATAGTGAATATTAGAGTGAGTAGTAGAGAGTAATAGAGAGTGAGTAGTAGATAGAGAGTAGTAGAGAGTAAGTAGTAGAGTGAGTAGTAGAGAGCAGTAGAGAGTGAGTAGTAGAGAGTAGTAGAGAGTGAGTTGCAGAGAGAGAGAATAGTAGAGAGTAGTAGAGAGTGAGTAGTAGAGAGTAGTAGAGAGTGAGAAGTAGAGAGTGAGTAGATAAAGAGTAGTAAATAGTGAGTAGTAGAGAGAGTAGTAGAGAGTGAGTAGTACAGAGTAGAGAGTAGTAGAGAGTGAGTAGTAGGGAGTGAGAAGTAGAGAGAGAGTAGTAGAGAGTAGTAGAGTAGTAGAGAATGAGTAGTAGAGAGTGAGTATTAGAGAGTAGTGGAGTAGTAGAGAGTGAGTAGTAGAGAGTAGTGGAGAATATTCCAAAGTTTGGCACAGCACCACTTGCACAATAAGTCCAATCAAATCATATCACTTAGAGTCCTTATTGAAGCGCTGAATCTTGGTGTATATTCAAATGCTTTTATTTTCCTTAACCCCTTCCATGGCGTAGGCTCCTCGCACGCTGATGACGAGCCCAGCTCGTCACGTAAAATGCGCTTTAAAAAATCTCAGCGTACGAGCGGAATTCCGCCCGCACGCATGCGGTTAAGTTTATGTACCCTAGCCAGCTGACGCGTTTCGTTCTGTACAACAGAACTTCTTCAGGGCGTTCTTATTTCCTTCAAGTTATGTCGGTATCCTGTTGTCATATAACTAGATATTTCTTGCAAATGTTAGACGAGACGTAAGTACATTCTTATTCAAAGTGACTTGGTATCAATTTTACCCACACAATTCGAGCAGATTTGAGTAATTTATAGCATCCTCAAAGTCAGTCTTTCAAAAATTCCAAAGTATAGGACATGATGATCCAAATGTTTCTCAAGAAAAGTAATTTTCAATCGTTCGGAATTTCAGCGTTTGGGCAGATATGACCCAGGGACCCCCAGTCTGCAAGGGGAATTAGTCCCCCCTCTGCAAACGCGCCAGTGGCCTGCGTTGCAGAGAGGTGTAAAAAGAGGCATAGCCTCATTACACCTCTGTGCAATGCAGCCCCCTGGCGCATACGGGAGGTTCCAGATGGGCTAGTTGGCCCCCAGGGGCCCCCAGTATGCAAGGGGAATTAGTTCCCCCTCTTCAAACATGCACGGGGTCTGCGTTGCAGAGAGGTTTTAAAAAGGGTGTGGCCTCATTACACCTCTCTGCAATGCAGTCCCCTGGCACATACTGGAGATTCCTGGTGGGCTTTCAGGTCTTATATAGTTAGGAATTAGCATTAAAAAAAACTTTGAAATTCACTGAAAAAACCATAGGTTTCAGGCCTTATATAATTAGGAATTAGCATTTAAAAAACCTTTAAAATTCACTCAAAAAACTATAAGTTTTAGGGGTGTTATAGTTAGCTGGACATTTCACGCATACAAAACCATTGAAATTGCTGCTATATAGTTAGTTGTACTAACTATATTTCGCGCACCCGCAATCCACTGCTGATGATGTCACATATTACATCATTCATGACATGGTCAGTGACATCACTGATGACATCTCAAATGACATCACTGATGACATCATCCACGTGACAATCACATACACCTTTTCATACACTAGTAAAATCTCTCATCACTCTTTGTAAAATACAGAGTATCATATTTGAATCCATTGTTACAGCAATACCATTATCTACAAACCCACTCAGTGATTCATAGATGTATACACACATGTAATCACTTACCTGTAGATTCACTCATACACGCTGTCAATGAACAATAGAACACCATCAAAAATACTTATACACCTAAATCGACATTACACACCAGCACACATCCTATTCACATATGAAGTCATCCTACTCACTTATGCAAACAATGGATCATACTTACATATTTACTTAGCTACACACTTATACAAACACAACTTCATCTATTCATTTAGATAGTAAGTCATACTTAGTGAATTATAAAATCATTATTACAAGTATAAAGTTATCCATACAGTCACTCACACAATCATTGATTCTTATGTATACTTATTAATATACAACAACTGACACATACACTGCCTTTTATTTTTCTAGTTTCCTGTATCATTGAGAAATATATTTGCTCATCACCACACCCATAAAGATATTCACTCACCCAAACAACTGTTAGAACATGTAGTTTTAACTTCATATATCTAGTGAATCAACTATTCACACATCTTTGGGCAGTCACACACCCCCCACCGAACCACACACACATTCACTCTCCCATACAAATGCTCAGTTAACTAATCAATAACTAATACAGACTTTCACATAGCTAGTAACCAACTGGAGAACCAGTTTACACAACAACTGACAAAGTGATACAGATATTCAAACAGTTTAGTCACTATCCACTATATTTAGTGAGACACTATAAATTGGTCAAGTAAACAGTCAATTACACTGCTACTAAATCTTCCATCCAAATATTTATTTTTATATATCCACTCATTCTTCAATGCAAATTGCTATATATATAATGCATATTTAAATAACGAAGCAAACCACATTCACTGGATGATGTCATCAGTAATGTCATTTGAGATGTCATCAGTGATGTCACTGACCATGTCATGAATGATGTAATATGTGACATCATCAGCAGTGGATTGCGGGTGCGGGTATATAGTTAGTAAATGATTCGGTGATGAAAGTAAAGAGAAGGACACTGAAAGATAGGAAATGAGGGGTAGTAATGGAACCGGACTAAAAGAAATGGGGTGAAGAACGATGAGAGAGGAGCAGTGAAGTTGTTGTAAGAGAAATGATAGAAGGTAGATAAACACAAGTGAACATAACACAAGGAGAGTGAGGGACTGAGGACATAGAGGTAGTGAACGAAAAATAGAGAGAAGAGGTCAAATGAAAGGAGAAAACAAAGATAAGCGAGGGAGAGTGGGTGAGTTATAGTGATAAAGTGCAACAATACTGGTGAGTGAGTAAAGAGGAATTACTAAAAGAGCAAAGGAGGAAAAGACGGAAAAGGGAAGTAAAACAGAGAGACTGAAAGCTGAAAAGTGGTGCAAGGGACAGAGGGGATGCAGACAGTTGCAATGGAAATGAGGGGTTGTGAAAGAAGTGCAGTAAACGAATGGGTGTGAAACAGAGTGAGAGAAAGGCAGTGTGAGTGAGTAAAGAGAGCTGAAAGAGAGAGGAAAAAGGAAAGTGAGTGTGAGACAATGGAAATACAATATAAATTACACAATACAAACTATAGAATAATTTATACAACATGTTAGATAGTTTATTTTTGCTGTTCTCAGAACATATTGAATTTCACTAAAAACAGTGAGTTCAAACTATTCATCATATGACAGCGGAACAAAAAACACAATCTAAAAGATTGTGTTTTAAAAAAACCTTAGATACTGACAAATGACAAATGTACACTAATCTTTGATTCACTTACTTTTCCTTTAGGCCAAATAGTATATCATGAAGGCCCTTTTCTCGTTGGAAAGTACTCTGCTGTTCACTAAAAAATCAATTTCATCGACTTTCTAGAAGAAAAGCTCCAAGAACATCGGAAATATTTTCATTATTTTCATATACTCCTTTTTTTCAGTCATGACTCTTTACTCATTCCTTTACTTTTCCTTTAGGCCAAATAGTGTCAGATGAATGAGTAAATTTTCAAATTAATTATAAGAAAATCTGAAATTACCGTTTTTCCGACGTTCTGAAAGAAAGGCTCATACAACATTTTCACAATATTTAAGTATTCGTAAAACCATCTCTGACTCACTCATGTTCATCATTTTGTATAATACTGATATCACTTACTATGAGATCCACTTACAGTACCTATATGACAAGTCAATTTTTTATATTATCTTGATCACTTTTACTCGGAATATAATTTTAAACAGCAAACCAACCTTTATTAACTGCTCCCGTCTTCATAGGCCAATTACCTTTACTTAAATGTTGGTTCTAAAAATACTAGGTATGAATTTTTTAAGTCAAAAGGCAAACGTTGTTTGAAAGTCAAATGAGTGTCATTACAGTGGGTCCAACCTTTACAACTTTTTAAATAGCATGTGTAATGCCCTGATGTTGTTGAAGGACCGTCATGATAAATAATACCTTCAGTTGCAAAGGTTCTTCCTGAAATTGATAACTGAGAAGCCACAAAATTTTTAATAGAAGTTGATAATTTACTTCCATCAGGTCTACATCGTTGGAACATTAAAATCACATATTTATCATAAGTTTGTAAAAATAATGTGGACAGCATTGCAGACTTACATTGGGTACACACCATATTGTGATCAGCTGCTTTAACTAGATTATTAAAAGGCACTGATTTGGAGTCTGGTAAACTCAAATATATAAATCTTTCAGTGTCTACTCTAGTACTACTTGATAAACTACAGTTGTCGCAGTCATGCTGCCATTGATAAGAAAGGCTAAAAAGATTTTTTATATCTACACCTTCATCTTCCAAAACATCAAACATATACATTAAAAATTCCTGACAATCCTGCTGAATAATCTGTGAAAATTGATTTTGAACAGAACATATGTCTAGAAGATTTCTAATTTCTGAAACACTTTCTATTTTTGCTCTATCACTGCTACATTTCTCAAACACGGAATTCAATAAACAGCAGAATGTTTGATCCCGATTTTCAACAATCTGTTCTTGTAAATTTTGAAGAAAAAAATAACATTAACCACTACATTAGCATAGCAGTTGACACCAGAACTATTTTCAAACTGAAATCCAACAACATCTTCAACAGAATCCTTTTTCTTTCTACTTACAATTACAGTTTCATCTACTTTTTGTCTTTTTACTACTACCTCACTGCAATTATTCTCATTTCTTCTTTTTCGGCCTACCACATGTTTTTCAAACAGAGGATATTGAGGCAAATGTGGAGCATACTCTCTTCTTAACCTATTGTATTCTTTAACACAATCTAGATCAGCACAAATCTTTGTTTCATCACACTCAATCAAGTACAATCCTCATAAAGTTCTGACTCGTGATAATGCCACATATGCCATACCATCTTTAAACACAGTACTACCAATGTTCACCAAAGCACAATCTACACTTAAACCTTGAGATTTATGAATTGTCACCGCATATGCCAAACAAATAGGAAACTGTTTTCGGCGAAAAGTCTTTCACAAGCAAAAATCTAGCTGAACAACGACACATTTGTTCTATTTCATCAATGCCATCAAATTTAATTTTTAAAATTTCAATTCCATCTCTATTTTTGTAATTTACAAAAACAACAACATGACCCATTGCTCCATTTACCAGACCTCTTTCAACATTTAAATTCCTTCTCAAAATGATACGAAATGTAAACACACATTCAGAGTCTTTTCAAAACCAGCCGTTTTAGATATAGTCTTCTCTAATGAATCCAATTTTGATTTCAAATTTTCAGACAAAATAATTGTGGCTCCCATATGCTCTATTTTATCTATAGCTTCCAGTTTCACTATCTCTTCATTTTCTAACTTTAACATTTTGTTGTTGAACATGGAACATTCTTTCAGAGTTGGCATCAAACATATGCCAGATTTCTTCTCGTTAATTTTCTTAAAAATATTCTCTGGAAGAATGTTTTCATTTGGGTACAAATTTGAAATTAATCGTCCATGTAAAGCTTCTTTCCCATGCTGACTTACTTTTCTGATTCTTACATCTTGTAGAATATTTTTATAATCTTCATCTTTTGCCTGCCGCATATTTTGGAGTAGTTCTGCATATTTGAAATGTAACCATATATTAACGTTTCCAATGCTTCCTAGGCACTTCCTGGTATCGTCATGCGTGACCATTTTAAACACTGGTTGTCCTTTCACTGGAGTCAACTGCAGTAGATTTCCAAAAACAATGATGTGTTTCCCTCCAAATAACACATCATACTCTGTTCTAAGAATTTCTTCCATTCTCAAATGCACAAAAGCAAGCATTAGTTTTGAGACCATGCTTACTTCATCAATGATAAGAAGTTTCATTTTCTTCAGGACTCTCGAAACTTCGGAACACGCATCTCCAGATAGCTTGTGGTATTGCAATTTGTTATCATGCTCCACTGGCAGCATCAGTAAACGATGTAAAGTAATCCGTTTAATATTATGTGCTGCCAGCCCAGTTGGAGCGGTAACAACACAAGATAGCGGTGATTCAGTCCTTTTCTGCAGATAAGTTGCAATTGCTTTAATCAGAAAACTTTTTCCAGTTCCCGCTTCTCCACTCACGTACAGTTGGACAGGCTTAAATGATGTACATGAGCACTCTTTTTTCTCGTGAGTGAATCCATGTTCAATCTGTTTTGTGACTTCGTCATATATCTGCTTCTGCTCAAGGTTTAGTTGTTTCACCAAATCTTCTAAGTTAACTACATCATCTTGAGCTTGTTCCATAGCTCTTTCTACCTCATCCGTGGCAGTGGCAGCTTCATTTTGTATAATTGGTCCTCCTAGTGGATCCTGACTCAATGAGGTAGAACTCTGACTGTCTTGAGAACTGTCTCTCGCAATCTCTGCAGCAATTGTTGATTCTTGCTCTATTTCTTCGGTCAACATTTGCAGATAATTTGGAAAAACAGGACATTCTATGGTATCCTTGGTTAAGCATGAGCGCAAAATCCGCTCCGATTGCGGATTTTGCGGATTTTCGGTAAATCCGCGATCCGCGAACTCTCGCGGATTTACCGACAATCCGCAATCCGCGATCGGAGCGGATTTTGCGTTCAAAAGTTCAAGCCTGCATAATTTACGATGGCGCCGGCAAGCTGCCAGCGCCATCCTCAAATGGTTACTTAATTAGCTTCGACAGGAAGCTCTAATAGATAAGATACAGCAGGGGCTCGAGCGCCTGCTTTATTTTAACAGTTGGAGCTTCCTGTTGAAGCTAATTAAGTAACTATTGCAGGAAGGCGCTGCCAGCTTGCCGGCGCCATGGTAAATGGTAAACGGGAATGTTTTGTATTATTAGTAGGAGAAAAAATGGGTAAGAAGAGGTGAAGGGGATTATTATTATTACTTTGTTATTATTCCTATTGTTGTTGCTGTTATTGTCAATTGCACTAGTATGGTTAATACTATTATTTTGTATTCAAAACGTTATTATTCAAATGTGAATGAGCAGACTTTGCAAGAAACATGCCTTCCTCTGCTGGGAACCGAATGTGCCGTGCATGTGAACTCGCCTCTCCTTTTAACTCATTTCTGTTTGCTTTTCTTCCTGCAAAGCTTTGACTTTGGGCGCTAAGGTTTTTAAGAGAGGTGTCGGTGATCATTAAAATGGGATTGCCAGTCGCTCAGTCAAACAGCGGGTTCACTGCTGGTGTGGGGCCTTTTATTGGGTTAAGCTGAGCCTCTGCCCTCGAGCTCCCAGGACCAATCCCCCGTTGCTCGGCCATGATATTGTAAACAGAAACACTAATCCCCTCTCCGGGGCGTCCCACCGAGCTACACGTTGCTTTATGAACCCCCATTATTTCTGGCCATGACCTCTGACAGAGACATAGAATCCGGTTGCGTAAATCTCCACCTTTTAGACACACAAGAGGCATGTGCGCTCGCGTGGAAGCCCCGTCCGTTTGGCCCCGCCCACACACTCGAGGAAGCCCCGCCCCCAATCCGCAAATCCGCTGAATCCGCTAAATAGGCGGATTTTGCGGATCCACGATCCGTGGATCCGCTAAATCCGCGAATCGTGGATCCGCAAAATCCGCCCATGCTTATCCTTGGTTGACATTAAAAGAATCTTTGTAACAGAGAAAATCTCCAAGTAGTTCCTCTTCTGTACGCCATGGTTTAAAGAGTTGCAAAAGAGCCAAATAGTAAAATTCCCTTTTGTCTAGATTTTCGCAACTCAATTTTCGATGATTAATCAAATTACCTTTTCTCTGTTTCACTAGACATCCTTCACATCCAATGACAGCATATATTCCATTATTGATATCTTCTCTGATGTTCCTCTTATAAATATAGCTTTGCAGAACTTCATGGAGTGTTCTCAAGGTGAGGACTTCTATTTGGATAGTATGTATCCAACATGTTTGTCTTCAAAATATCTGTACGTTCTGGTTCTTTCTCCGCCAAATACTCTACAGATACTGTACAGATTTCAAAACTCGGTTTCGTGTTGCAGCAAGACCTAGACTCACCCAAATGAGGGTTCTAGATTTGGCATAGAGACTTGCTAGAAGTGTGGCTCACTGGTTAGAGGCGGCAGACCCGTAAGCAGAGTACGGCCCGGGACCAGGGTTCGATTCCCGACGCGGCAGGGTCGTGGACCAGGGTCTGCGGACTCGATAATTCTCGCCTCGGTGCCTACTCTAGTCAGAAACCACACTCGGCAACTCTGGGCATCAGCTTGCCTCATCTTCACAATGGCCCCCCCAGACCGCCGGGGATGCTTGGTCGCACCTTAGAGATACCCATCAGGGACCATCTCTCAGGGTGAGCCAGGACGGGTTCCCCAGCGGTCGAAGCGTGGAGATACTCCTCCGGGAGTCGATTCCTAGCGCTATATAAACCCACAATTAAAATAAATTAAATTGCTGATGACAATCGATCAGAACATTCATATGCTCCAATTTCTCGATGCGACAACCTCTTCAGACTGTAACTGTATAATTTCTTGCTTAGACTCTTTTCGTGTGAAATGTCCTCCCACATTTCCTTCCGTTCTGTCTTTTCTTTTTTTGTGATGTAAGACGTCACATATCGAGTCACAGCAATAGAGTTGTCAGCAACGAATTGAATATCCATGCTAGCATGCCACATGGACAAAATCACTGGGTTGTAGTCGTTGATGTACTTGGATTCTTCGTTTCTTTTTAAATTGTATGTATTTTTGGGTGATTACCTCGTCACAGCATGTCATAGAGAAGACATCAAATTATTTACTCTTCCTTTAGAAATCACTGGTCGTGGAAAGCCGAAACGACATTTTATTTAGAACTTGTCCTTGTTTCTGAATTTTCGACGACAATACTTCCCACAACGATGCGATTGAAAGCGTAAAACTTGTTGCCTTAAACTGTTTTCCTCTGTAGTTTTCGGAACAGCACATGTTGAATACTCTTCAATGAAACTCATCACTGTTTCATCCGAATCTGTTCCAAATTTGGGTGCATCTTTAATCCACAACAACATATGTATGTGAGGAGCACCTCTCCCTTGATACTCCTTTCTCCAAAATAAATCCAAAACCTCTCCAAGGGGAGATTTTTTTTTGTTGGTAATAAAAGACATCATAGCTTCAAATCTATGATTAAAATATCTGCATACATTCACTGGATCCAAAGAACACACTTCTCCAGGTGTTTTGAATTCTATATTTTGTATATTTGCATTTGCCTTGCGTATAAATTGAAGTAAGTCGTCCCATGCATACTCGGCACAGCTAAGAGTGAGGAACCATGTAGGAGTTCCTAAGTTTCTTAGCATACTTTCAATTCCCCATGACGACGGTACCAATACTTGTTTGTACCACGCTGACATGCCATGAGATTGATTAGATGAGATTCCAAAATATTATCTTGCAGATTAACTTTCTCCATAAAGTCCCTCGCTGAAACATTTTGCAGATGTGCTCCACTTTCCAGTATATGATTTACTGCATAAGAAAGCCCAGACAAGTCACTTTCATACAGTAGATGAAACAAATATGGAATGCATTGACGAAACCTTGGATCTTCAGCATATAATCTTAAAGTCCGGTATTCAGATGCAGGAATTTGAAGTGGTCGATCGTCATATCATCCACCTCGACCTGTTGGAAATAGCTGTGGAAAAGAACGAGCTTCCAAACTTTCTTCCCATACATTAATGGGACTTCCTTTTGCTGCTTTCATTTGAAACAATTCAATTGCATTCCCCATTACTTCTATGTAATGCAAAGGATGAACAGTATAATGTTCATATATTTCTTCACTTCTAGACACATCAACTTTTTCAATTTGGCCAGCTGAAGAATCACTGTCTTCATCTGCAGCTGTTTCCTCTGCTCCAACACATACATGTTTGTAGTACTCATTTTTTTTGACCAAATACAACGTTGACTTTTTGACTTTCCTAACATCCACTAAATCTTGCCAGATTTTCTTACTCTTTGTCGGAACCCCATTAACTAGAATAACCAGAGGTTCCTCTTCCACTTTCTCTACACCAATTGTATCAATATTTTTCTTGAATTCGAGAGGCAAATAAACAACTCTTCCCTTTAATCCTCTCTGTAAATCTGAAGGAGGCAATTTCCCTACCTCAGGCTCCATGCGAACAATTGCCTGGAAAGGATGGACACATTGAATCAAAATAGACTCATGTGTATTTAAATCCATCAATTCAGGAGGAATGTCTACCAACTCCAGATTATTATGAACAGCTCTAGCAGGCATTCTGTTTTGATTTAATTCATCATAACAATATTTACAAATACGCTGATCAGAACTCAAATCAAAAGAATTCTCGACCCACAAATAAGTTGCAAAATCCTTCCACTCATAATTATTTATCTTTTCACTTTTTACTTATAAATCAACTAATCTAGTTTGATGCTAATAATGAGTTCGTCGACAACACACACAAGTAAAATTCGGCCTTTCACTTGATTTCACCTTAAACCTGGTAATTTCCTGGTCAAACTTTTCTGTACTTGAAATCTGCACATTGTCTTCCACATTACCTTCTATTACTGTGTCAATTTCTACACTGTCCTCTTTTTCACCAAAATAACAAAACTCAATGTCTTCACAAATCATCTTCACATCTAATTCAGTTCCATGCAAAAGAGCACTGTTTAACTGTTTAAGCTTAAGTGCTGGACTTTTTGCATAATACAACCTTCTCACTAATTTCCTCATTTTGTTATGATGCGCTGCTAACATGCTAAAATGATGAAAAAGACTCTGACATACTTTTCTTGAAAGACAAGCCAGTGAATGGCCTTGCAAACCTGTCTTTTCTCTCACTCTGCAAGGATCTAAGTCTTGCAACATTTTTATTTTCTGTTTTAGACTTTTCTTACTATATGTACGTAAGAAATTACGAAGCAAATCGATTGATTCCTGTCGCACACTACAAATACCACTATACTTCCAAGTGTACACTGGACCCTTAGTACGTCTCCCTAAAACTTCATCAGCTAATACCTCTTCTGCATCTCTAGACACAAGTTTCTCTTTTTCAATCGGACAACCATCTTTTACCTCATATGCTTGACCACTGGTGTCAACTGCATGCATCAAATCATTCTCCTGAAAGTAACTCTCCTCATTAAAAAATGGCTCACATCTTGAACTATGCAAAACTAATATTTCCATCGAGCACTCAAAGTCCACAAGAGTATATCGGTGTAATGATATCAATTTTTAATCTTGAAATTATCCAATTATCTTCTTCATTGGAAACATTCTTCAGTATTCAGTGAATTCTTCAGTTTTTTGCATGTGTGTGTATGTGTGTGAGTAACTGTTTGGATGAGTATCGGTGTGTAACAGGATGTATAGGTGTATGAGTACATATGATGAGTAAGTACATGTTTAAGTTGTTTAAGTGACTATATAGAACTGTTATTGGATGAGTGGATGTGTATGTAGATGTTGGAATTACTGAATAGGTTGTTGTAACTGGTATTGGTATCTCCATTTTTTTTAAAAGTTAGTATCTATTTTTGAATGTGTATATTATAGGTTATATTAGGGTGAGAGGAGGTCTGCCACTCTTTCACATGGATGATTTAATCAATGATGTCATCAGTGATGTCATTTGAGATGTCATCAGTGATGTCATCAGTGATGTCATTTGAGATGTCATCAGTGATATCATCAGTGATGTCACTGACCATGTGTTGAGTGATGTAATATGTGACGTCATCAGCAGTGCATTGCGGGCGCACGAGTTATAGTTAGCAGAACTAACTATAACAGGGGAATTTCAATGGTTTTGTATGAGAGAAGTGTCCAGCTAACTATAACATGGGTGAAACCTATGGTTTTTTCAGTGAATGTCTAAGGTTTTTTAAATGCTAATTCCTAACTGTAACGTGGCTGAAACCTATGGTTTTTTCGGTGAATTTCTAAGGTTTTTTAAATGCTAATTCTTACCTATAATGTGCCTGACACCTATAGTTTTTTCAGTGAATATATATATGCACTGGAAAACTAAACACCCACTTCCTTTACAAAAAAATTGAAAGTTTGCATCTCTGCAACCTCTCTAATTTTTCACCTTAGTCATCTACCACTCAATGAACACAACAACCACAAATACACACACCTACTTGCTACCATTCTTGCCTAAGCTTATCAATTATTCTTCTTTAATTCAAATTCAAAGTGCAGGCCCTTTATTCAGCCTTCTTGGTAACTACTACCCATGAATAGCAGTGGGTAATTTGCACACTTCTGTCCTTTCTTGCGTCTTTTCTACCACACACTGCGACAGGTTTACAAGCCCTTTGCGCCACCTTTGCATCATTTTTCCCACAACCTTGTAAATCTGCCCAACTGTGTGTACTTTATGCACTAGCTTTCTTCCATAGTTGTTGTACTAGTTTCTCTTGCTCCCACTGCGGAATCCAACACCCTATCTGTGTAATGACCTGGAAATCCAAAGATCCACTTCACTCACAATGCAGTGGGTAGTTTGCGTCTCTCCAACCTTTCTTATTTTTCACGTTTTTCATCGTCCACTCAATCTACACATCATCCACACATACACACACATCTAATTGCTGCATTCCTTAGCTGTGCTTATCAACTATTCTTCTATTTTATATTCATATTCAAAGTGCAAGCCCTTTATCAAGCCTTTTTGTTGTAACTACTGTTCCAGGAATTCTGCTCATACACAGAACTGTGCATAATGACTTAGGACCTCAGTCAATTACTGTGTTCCAAAACCCACCTTATTACACAAACCCCCTACCAAACCAGCAATCAGTGACTCATTGGTTCTTCTCCCTAGAGCAAAAACACCAATGACTAGTCAACCCAGAACATGCGACTTAGATTACATGAAGTAAAGTGGATAACAAAAACACTCTTTCAATATAATCTTACACCAATCCAAAACAAGATGTAAATAAAGACACGTGCAACTTTGAAATGTTTTTTTTCTAACGCCATAATCTCATGCACAGTACCTTAGAAAATTCAACCAAACATATTATCAGAAACAAGGTTGTCAGCATTGTTACTATTCTATGAAATACAAACAGAAAAAGCATCCTATAATGCTAAAGGTAAACAAATTTAAAATATACCTACATTTCACCCTCCCTACCTAGCAGATTAGTTTATAACTACAGAAAGTCTCATAGGATTACATGGGCATACCCATACCTCTGGTACTCAGCAGTAGTGGATCACATTCAGAGCTCCACAAACTGTCAAGATACAAATGTTCCCCAACTGTGAGTAACTTTGCCTCCACAATGGATTATGAAAAGCGCAAGTATCAGAGGTGGTCACAGCTCCATATGTATTATAGCTCGAACGTGCGAGGATCATTCTGAATAACAGACACAGTATTCAAGATAACCTTGATGTTCCATGCTCTCACTATACACACAAAACTAGCGAGGCAGGTTACAAATCTAGCATACCAAATTATTCTCATATAAAGCAAAATACTCTGCATTCTCTAAACAATATCACAAGTACATGTCGTGTGCAAAGCAGAGCAGGAAAGCAAAAATAGCGTACAAGCTTCTAATGAACCCATGCTAACTTAACAGGGTGTGAGTGCAACGCTCAGCCCCACGGCACCCTTTCTTGATCAAAGCACGTGATATAAACGTGGAAGAATTAGAAACGCAGAGTCCAAGCCTAAAAAGCAGAGTCAAGTTCACATTTCCCAAAAAAAGTTATTCGCTCTTTGATAGAAAACAGTAAATAAATAATAAAGAATACGCAGAAAAATCAAAGAGTTTTAATCCAACATCGTGTAAGCACAGTATGTAGCAACAGCCTCCAACAGGAAGTCATTGTTCTTATCTGAAAACATTTCAGCCATCCAATTCAATAGTGGGAATGAACATACATGTTCCTTAACGACCGGAGCCTCTATCACCATCGGAGGAAAACTCGGGTCATCTTCAATGTAACTGCGTGCCAAGATCTCAAGCGCCACTGCAAAAACATTCCAATGTCCCATTATAACATGTGTCGCTGCTAAGACCATAATCCTGCCGCCAGAACAGAGCACGTCATGAACCACTAAGGGGCTCATCAGCTGGTCATAATCCACATTGGGAGACACCGTACTGCAGAGATACAAATCCAGGGCCCAGTCAAAATCACAGCTCAGGCAAGGGAAGACAGGTTGAACGCATGTGAAAAAGGAGAATCGAAACGATAATCCATAAGCTGCACTCAACGTTGCAAGAGGCAGCGCTCCATAGTAACTAATCATTCGGTTGCGAATCATCAACAGACGGGACATTTTGTCGTCTGCTACAGGATGTGCATCCATATTTATAATAAACAAATTAATAAAAGCACACCAGCAACTAATGCGAGTATTAAGCGCAAACCATCAAAGATGCTGGAAAAATCGAATGAAAAAATCCCGAAAAGACACCAAATATACTTTCTACAGACGTCACAAGGCCACTGCTTCTCACTTTAAAAAAGTAACGTAACCCCGTAGTCAAGGACACATTAAAGATACTCTAAATTAAGTCCCCAAAATTCAAGAGCACGTCTCTATTTAATAAATCATGCACTTCTGTGCGGGTGTTTGCTACATGAAGGACAAATGTTTCTGTACCAGATATAAGAGCAACCTCTTTTTGAGACAATAGCGCTCTTATACGACTCATTTGGTTGACTCTGCTTACAAGATCGAAATCGACAGCCAGATGGAAACATCCACCTTCCCATGCAGAGGAGTTCACACAACTTTTTTTTAATCAAACCACACGCTCAGTTACCGTAATCATGTAAGCGATGCCTGCTAACATTGCACAACAATCTCCATTATTTCAAAGTAAATAACTCTCGTTTCCAGTAATGTGAACGTTGTTATGATAGCAGGTGTCGGACTACCTTTCAAAACTCAGTCCAAATTAGGCGCATCTTGTATGCAAGAGGCATGCAATTGTATGTGTCTAAAAATTAAGTAGTGATCTGGTACTTTTGTGCAATCCTCGCCATTCACATAGATTTATTTTCCCTCCCTCAGACACCTATATGTATATGGTAATAACCAAGTTTCATGCAGATAAGCGCTCCCTAATCATCCATATCTGCCTATAGCATGGTATTTCATGCAAACCTCAAACTTAACCAGGTTAGGAAATAACGTTATGATAATGTGGATAAGCCACAAACCTGAATTGGATCTCCAATGAGTCAGCACTTCTAACCATTCTCATAGCGCGCCCTGTGCTCTGATTTGACAGTCAGAGAGTGATCGCACCATAGTTTGTACTGCTAATCATTCTCAGCATACGCTACGAATACCCTTTGACGTTACACGTCGCATCAAAGCTTCTGTGTGATGTCATGTATGGCGCCTCGTATAACAAAGACGCAAATGTTTTTAATTGTTTAAAAACATATATTCATGTATTTAATGAACATACCGAAGACTTAATCTAGGATAATTATATAATAATTTTTTTTTAAGTTTAAAAAATCCTATATTACTTCTATATAGTATGAGTGCAGCTGCGTGCCCCTCCGCCTGGTACCCAAGACTCCACCACGCCCAGACCCAGTTCATAAGCACGCATGATCGTCATCACAAAACCATTAGCACCCATATCGCTTTTCCACACATGCTTTTACAACTAGTATGCATTTACCACACATGCTAAATGCATAATCTTAATAATGTTTTTTTGTTGACCAACACGTGTTGTAATGCCTGTGCCTTACGTCCTTCAAATTAGTTTCTAGCTCTGCGTGTGACCAAGTCTGATAAGATCGGAGACCAAGGACAAACAGCGTGGTATCTGTGGCACAAAATCTCATCGATCACAGAAAATATGCACAGGGTAAAATGAAACTAACAGGTATAATAAAAATAACGTAGAAAAACTACTAAAATGGCGGTTGGACGGAGTATGTAATCAACGTTAGCGCCTTGAATCTACATTTCAAATAAATATACATACATTATATATATTAATATATTACAAAAGTATAGCACCGGATGACACACATGACCCGGGAAAAGAAAGCAGCAAATTTAATACCTAAAATCAGGAGAGGTTTGCTTGGCAAACTTGAAGAAAAAGAAAAAAAAGTGCACTTGCGAACAAGGCTGCGCATGCGTAGAGAGTACAACTGATGCAGGAAAAAAAACCGGAAAGTTTTACATACTATCATAGAAATATAGCTCTAAAAATTGCCCCCGTAATTTGCCCCCCCCCCGGGACCTAATAAACAAAATGGACTTCTAGTTTTTTTTCACCTTTTCCACCACGTACAACTACTGCATGACTACCCCGCCATTTATCATTTTATTTAAAATAAAAATTGAGCCTAAAGATCCATAACCCACCCCCTGACCAAGACTATAGGGTCAGAATGTTTCTACCCTGCCCCCATTCCTTATTTCTCAACTTTCTTTTACTGTTTTCTTGTGACTCGGCTCTCGCGACAAACAAGATGGCTGCCAAAATTTCCTGTTTTTCAGTATTGACAGCCAATCATGATGCAGCTCCTGCTCGTAATTGTACGTATTTCCATACGCGTACGCTGCAATTTTCCTTAAAAAATATAAAAATTAAAAATAGAGCCTAAACATTCATGTACGAACCCCTGAGCAAGCCTAGAGGGTCAGAATGTTTGTAGCCTACCCCCTTCCCTTATTTCTCAACTTTGCTTTACTGTTTTCTTGTGTCTCGGTTCTATCGAGGCACAAGATGGCCACCAACACTTCCTGGTTTCGAGTGTTGAGAGACAGTACACAGCCAATCAGCATGCAGCTCGTGCTCGTAATTGAACAGATTTCCGTACGCGTGCTGATCTCCGTCTCTAGATATCACTATGTCAGTCAGTCAAACCACTTAATTCGGTTAAGTTAAAACCATAAAAGTACAAACACAAAATACAAACATATATGTGCAAAAATACAGTATAAAGTGTCCACAGTATAATACAATCCGGCAGTAGCAGTCTATGTGCAAAGAATGCGATACAGTACTGGTCAGGTAAAGTGCATTTACAGGACAAAAGTGACAATACATCCAAGATATTTGATATAAACCTCATTAAAAATACCAATCATAAAAACCAAGTTTAAAAAGATAAAATCAGAAATAAAACCTCATTAATTATGGGCTCTCCTCACGGCTATTTCTCAACCGGACAGCTGCCATAAGGAAACTGGCTATATAAAAGATCTCATTGGGATCATTTAGTAGCTGTAAATACAATAAGGCTGGCTTAACTTGGATAAAACCCTTTCTTTTTAGTAAGGGAAAAAGAAACCACTTCCTGATGTCACTATACAAATCACAGAACATTGTTAAATGCATTGTGTCCTGGACTGAAAAGTTATCACAGGTGCATGGCCCTAGTTCTTCCAGCCTGCACCACCCCATGGAATTCCCTAGCGAAAGGTGAATTAAATTAAAACGGAAGCGTGTAAGGAGTATACGATGGAAAGGCCTGGTCCCAGTTTTCAGATAAGGTTCCATCGACGGGGTAGTTTTTAAAAGGTAATGTGCTTTTACCGTTACTTTTTTCAGCTCCAATTCCTCCCGTTGTACTGCCCACAAATTTAAAAGCTGTTTCTTCACCCCGCTGGGATCCATTTTCATGATCGACCCGGGTTCATCTTAGAGGTCCTGTCGACCAACAGTTACCAATGTTTCCCTTACATAAACAAGCCACCTAATCTTGTGTACATTATCCAGAGTGAGACAATCCCTGATCAGTCTGTGATTAAGGTCTAATTCTGGATTACGCCATAATTTAAGCCAGAAAAGAACTGGCGCCAACCTGAGTGTATCGGTTATATATCCCACCCCCAATTCCTGATGTACAGCATAGGTGGGTGTTGATTGGGGAACCGATAATATACCCCGTAGAAATGTATTCTCCTCTAGCTGTATCCCCTCCATGGGTCTATACCCCAGATAGAGGAGCCATATGTGGCAATTGTGATACATTTAGCTTCATAAATGTTCACAATTGTATCAACAGGTTTGGTTCCTAACCATTTGGCAAATCCGTTTATGGCCGCAATTGCCCTAGCCATGTTATTGACCTTAAGTTTATATTGAGCAACCCATGTGCCTTTCTCATCAAAGAGAACCCCCAAATACATAAAAGAAGTTACCCTGGTAACTTCGGAGCCTTCACAATAAAAAACCCGGCAATTTTGTTTTCTCTGGCGACCTATGCTCATTACATGTCATTTGGCTATATTTACCTTTAAATCCAGGGATTTCATAAAACTACTAAATCCCACCAGCAGCTTCTGTAGGCCGACTGCTGTGCGGGATAACAAAACAGCATCGTCGGCGTACAGAAGCACCGGGCAACGCTCCTGACCAATTTTGGGGACATCTAAATTGGCTATATCTAAACATTTGCCTAAATTATTGATATAAAGAGTAAAAAGCAAAGGTGCTAAAATACAACCCTGTCGTACTCCACGCCCAGAAGTAAAGTGCCTAGTGCAGTTCCCATCTTAGTCGATCCTCACCCGTGCAATAAGGTTCTGATGCAGGTCAGCTAGGAAGTGAATGAGACTTTTTTCCATCCCCATCTCTAGGAGGATTGTCCAGAGCTTTGACCTGTTTACCAGGTCGAAAGCTGACGATAAATCCATAAATGCCAGCTGGAGTACTCCCCCTTTGGCTGAAGTATATTTGCCAATTAACAGGGATAAAATAAGGCACTGATCTTGAGTCCCCCTGCCATTTCTAAAACCATATTGAGAATTTGATATTACATTATTCTCATCTAGCCATCCTTTCATTTTACCTAAAACCGTCCTCCCCAGAACCTTTACGGCCAAATCAATTAAAGAGATTGGTCTATAACATCGGGCATCTCCTCTGTTGCCCCTTTTAAAAATAGGAACTATAATAGACGTGGCCCAGGATGGTGGATGAGTCCCCTTTGCTGCAGTATAAAAAAAATTGGCAGAACTTGTGCCCAGAAAACTGGATGTGTTTTATATAAATCGGCTGGGACACCGTCTGGGCCTGGGGCCTTGTTGCTAGACATGTCCGTAATGGCCAAAACTACTTCCTCCTCTTTAAAATTCAAAGGCTGGTTTGAATCTCTTGGAACAGCTCAAGGGGCAGGATCACACAATGTGGGGGTATCATATATAGCCTCAAAATGTTCTAACCATTGTGCCTCAGTGATATTACATTCTACCACATTATTGCCGTTTTCGGAAAAAAATGGTTTATTTACAATTTCCCAAAAACTACAGCTATTCTTTAAGATATCAACCGACATCAAGGCCTCCCAAGCTTCCGTTCTAATGTCCTTTTTCCTGGCCCTTACAGCTAACTTGTAATCCTTTCTAAGTACGGCCACATTAGTCCTATTTTGTGGGGTCTGTTTAATGGCTCTCATTAAAAGGCTATATGCCCGCGAACAGGTGGTGGCAAACCATTTCTCGGCCATTTGTTGCCCTCTTTTTACCGGGGTCATTAAATTCGAGGATATTTGTTTACAAATGGCAGTGCAGGCCTCAATAACAATCATATCCCCAGATATAGTATCCAGACATATATTCAACATGGCCTTTACCGACAAAAAAAGGGTGTCTAAAAAAATCTCCGGGATTATCTTTGTCCATTTTAGCCTTCTTCCCTGATCAGTTGGTTTAATGCTAACCTCTACCCTCATGTGTCTCCCGGATTGCACCAGACCACATTCATTTTTTAATTCCAGAATAACCGGATTGTGATCACTAAAATGTGAGTATCTTGCCCCATAAAAAATGACACTAGACAACAATGAGGGTGACAAAAAAATATAATCAATAACAGTGCTACTACCCCTACCAATAAACGTTGGGGTCCTGTTAATTTGTTCTGATATATTGGGTTCATAGAGATCCACTGCCGCTAGGACTTCCTCCAAGCATTCCCCCTGTCTATTATGCTCAAAATGGGATGTAGGATAGGCTGTGGACTCCCCGGTATCCAGATCCCCCTGACAATCCTGCTCACACGGTTGTATATTAAAATCCCCTAAAAGAATAATCGGGTAATAGGTGGTTCGCTTTTCTCTATAATCCTCTAAAAATAATTTTAGAATCAGCAAATGTTCATTTCCATTTGAGCAATCTGACAAATGATAAAAGTTTACCACCAGAAGTTTTATAGTGTTACACTCCCTCAGTTCCACTGCTAAACAATGGGGTGTGTCTACTTCAACCCTTTGATACAGCCACGGTAATTTCACAGAGAATAGCAAAAGGAGCCCCCCTTTGGCACTACCAAAAGGAACCAATTCCGCTGGGTTGGAAAAAGATGTATAACCATCCAACCACCAATCTCCCACCGGCTCCCAGGTTTCCTGAAGCCCTACAAGATCAAACCGATTAATCAATTCCAGCCATTTAGGGTCATCTTTTTTATTTCTTAGACCGGCGATGTTCCAGCTCAGGATACCGAAGTTGGGCCTGCTTGATTCACTTTGCCCATCGGGATTGGAAATCTCTATATGGCTACTCTGACTACTCTGGTTAAGAATCCCTATGTCCAGTCAGTTTTTCTCATCAAGGGTGGTAGGTGATGGTAATCTAGTTGCAATCTGTGTTTCCCCTCGCACATTTACTAGGCTCCTTGCAAATTGGGGGCCAGATACTATTCCCCCATTATTTGTAAATGTAAATGTAAATGTAAATGTCATGGTACTTATAGAGCGCACTGTCACCAGACGGTCACCGTGCGGTGTCGCCTATTCGGCTTCCTGGCGCTGATACTCATACCACTGTGGAACCCCTCCTGGCTTTCCCTGTGAAGTGTCCACTCCTGGGCACCCCCAGGGTGAAGCCAGGCATCCTTAGCGCTGTTGGGGCTGGTGTGGAGGCTAAGCAAGCTATTGCCCAGAGTTGCAGCGTGGGGCCCGTGATTAGAATAGGCACCGAGGTGAGAATTAACAGGTCCGAGGAAATTGAGCCCGAGACCCCTCCGAGGCGGGAATCAAACCCTGGTCCCGGGCCATAACTCTGCATCAGGGTCTGCCGCTCTAAACATTGAATCAGCAGGTTGTGTGGGGATGGCGGCACTCCTTGAAAAACGTTCAAATAGGTCAGTGTCAAAGCGGTGATAGTCGTATCTTCGGGGGCCAGGGAATGAGTCCCTCCTGGCCAGTGGGGGCTCAAAATTTCAACTCAAAATGTAAAGGGAGTGCAGGGAACACCAACACTACTTCCTTTGGCACACCTGTAGGAGACTAGAGCTCCTTTAAGTACATTCCAATGTTAGTAATCAAGGTGTAAGTACACAACAATGTCTTTGTTATTGGTAATCCATGGAAAGAGTTTATTTTGTAGGTCACGTATTACATCATAGTGACGAAGTGGTAGAACGATGCACGCAATTTATAGTTCAGCAACATCCAATTGTATCGATAGTATCCCTATGCCTTTCGAGACAAGGCCCTTCGTCAGGGGATAATTTACAATCTGAAAATAAAAGACTAGGTATCAGGAAGGGGAGCTATCTGCCACAATATGTACACATCTCTAAATAATAATTAAAATGTCCAAACTAGTGAGTTAATACTGCGAATAGTGTCAAAGTGAAGAAGGTGCAAAAATAACAAGGCAACTACTGTAAAAACGGAGATCTAAATGTGAAAGTGAGTTAATATGAAAGCCACGTGGTAAAATAGATGGAGGACGGGTCTAATCAATCAAACACAGGGAGAAACCAGAATTGGAAACGAAGGTGAAACTGTAAACCCCTAAAACCTAAGTGGAGTATACAGTTCGAGGATCGTGGGGGCATCACTCGTGAAAGTGAAAGACCGTGGAATAAACGGGTCGCATTACAGGTAGCGCGCCCGTGTAATTAAACTGCAAATAAGTGCTCCATGCTCAGGGCTTACCGGAAAGTATGCGTGAAAGAGCTCCTAACAGGTTTCTCTCGTAGGTCAGCGTTCCGTGAAGGAACACGAAAGTAAATAAGAGTAAGGAACATAGAAGACGGACCAAAGCAGGGAGGGGTGACACACACTAAAATTAAAACGTGAACCGGTTGAACAAAAAAGTGTAAAAGGCGAGACCCCAAAAAGAAAATAAAGAACATGTGTAAAACAAGGAGTGAACAACAATACTTTAACTAAAACACAAACAAATTCGCGAAATGATAAACATAGTACATAAACTCATAACGGCGGCCATCTTGGAATGGTCTATTAACACTAAAGATTCATCTTCATTATTGAGACTAACAGCAAAAGAGAAAAATTATAACAACTAAAGTGTAAAGACAGTTACAAAACCAGTACATAGGGGTAGATTATGTAAATGCATTAAAAACGACGATGTCATGAGAAAGAACAATGGTGTGAAAAAATTAAAGGGTTAGGAGAAAACAAATAACCAAAGGATCATAGAAGATAAAAGTGTAGAAGAGCACGCTAAATGAAAAAAGAATGTCCAAGAATAGGAAAGGGTAGAGGCAAAATAAAGAAACTGGACAGGTGCGTAGAAATAGGGTTTGAAAGGGTGGGCAAAATGATCGTAAGGAAACAAATACAAAACATCATACTGTACTGTATTAAGGATCAAAAAGGGTGAATGGGAAGTATTACGCAAACCTAATGGACATTTGGGAAAATATTAACCCTGGGCGAAGCACTACGCTACGCTCGCGGAGTTTGTGAAGTTTTCGCAACTTCGCACTACGCGAGCTGCACGTAGCACAGTGCGAACATGCGTAGTGCAGCGTAGCGTAGAGCAGCGGTCATTTTTTGCTTGTTCGCGGTCCTGAACGTCATGTTCGCGACAGCAAGCAAGCAAAATGACATCCCGGCGAGATTCTCAACGCGAGGAGGTCAGGTTTCTCATTGTGAGTGGTTGCGCATGCTCGCGACCGCTCTCAATGAGAAACTACCTGTTTGCGTTGAGAAAGCTGCCGCTCGAGTAATAATCTACTCGAGCAGCAGAAAACTACAGCTCGCACTGTGCAAGATGCCGTTTTCAATGCTTGCACAGTGCCGGATGCTTGTACGCACTGTGCAATCATTGAAAACGCATCTTGCACAGTGCGAACATGCTACTACGCAGCTCGCGTAGTGCTACGTGAAGTTCGCGTAGTGCGAAGTGCACTTTTTCGTAGCTTCAGGTAGCGCTACTTCGCGAACTACGCCCACCCTTAGAAAATATACTAAGGACGAAAACTGGACAGAAAAGAGATGGTAAACAGGAGAGATAGTAAAACAGGGAAACAGGAAAACCACAAAGGAAGCTTAAAGCAAATAAGACAACATGTTAATTACAGAAAACAACTATATTCAATCCTGTCGTTAAGACCTCTAGGCTGGCAAGCATCAAGTCTCTTTATCCAGACTATCTCTATTTGAAGGAGTCTTTTTTTATTGTCAGTGCCTGATCTCAGCGGTACAATCTCCAAAACAAGGAACCGCAATTGACTCACGTTATGGTGATGTGAGATGAAGTGAGCCGCAAGTGGTGCTTTTGTGGTCTTATTTCTGATGGTACTCTTATGTTCCGTCAAACGGACTTAAATTTTTCTTTCGGTTTTACCTACGTAGGGTAATCCACAAGGGCATTTGAGTAGATAAACAACATTCTTAGAGTCGCAAGTTGCATTGGTTGACAGTTTGATGGCTTTTCCTGATGATGGGTGATTGATGGTATTACCTTTAATAATGTTATGACAATGACTGCAGTTTAAGCATGGTTTAGTACCAGAGTAATGGATGGAAGAGTCTGTGGGTTCGGTCTCGAGAATGTCCTTGATATTTTTGGCTCTCTGGTAGGCGAACAATGGTCTGTGGTTAAAGATGCCCTGAAAGTCTGGTTCATAACGAATCATATCCCAATTTTTCAAAATAATGTTCTTGATGTCTATGCTTCTTGTAGAATATTTGGACACGAACATGGGTCTCTGGTTGCCGATGGGTTTGATGAGGGGGGTCAAAGGATCTTGGCGGTTCTTGGCTGCAACGCGTGATTTAGTTGTCTGTAACGTGGACTCAGGGTATTTACGGTCTCTGTATCGTTGTAAGATCTTTTGTTCTGACAGTTCCAAAGCTTCTGGTTCAGAACAAATTCTTTTGCCTCTTAGCAACTGAGAATAAGGTAAATGCTTTTTCAAAGAAGTCGGGTGACAGCTGGTAAAAAAAAGAGCATTGTTCCTGTCAGTGACTTTCACAAATAGGTCAGTAGTGAGTTTGTTATCATGTAGAGTGACCTGAACATCCAGAAACGGCAAACTGTTGGAGCTGATGGTATGGGTAAATTGAATGTGTTCATCAAGGATGTTGATGTATTTCAGAAATTCAGAAATTTCTTCAGATTGCCCGATCCAAATTAGGAAAATGTCATCAATGTATCGCCACAGGGTCAGAATATTGTTTGACCATTTGTTGTTGCTTAGGATGTGGTCCAGTTACATGCGATGCATAAAAAGATTAGCGTAGCTAGGGGCTGCGCAATTGCCCATTGAGGTACCAAAAAGCTGTAAATAGTAGTCGTTGTTCCAAGAGAAATAGCTGTGGTACCGGTTTGGGAGACGTTTTCAGAAGGTTTAGGAGGTGCATTGTTTCTCGGTGGTCTTCCATAGGGGGTGCTACCCCTTTGTGAAGCAGAACCATCAGGAGCCATCAGTAGAGCTCCCATAATCTGAGGAAGGATTACTATACGGTCTTTTTTGTCTACGTTGGGCATAAACCACCAGATGATGGGAGCTCTACTGATGGTTCCGCTTCACAAAGGGGTCGCACCCCCTATGGAAGACCACCGAGAAACATTGCACCTCCTAAACCTTCTGAAAACGTCTCCCAAACCGGTGCCTCAACATCTGGTGTTTCTTTTTTAGAGAAAGGCCCTACCATCACCGTCGAACTAGGCAGAGTAGAAACTGTAAAAGAGAAAACTACAACAATAGCTCAGGCAACCAGGAGCAAAAAACTTTAGTGATTAACATCTCAAAAACAACGCTAACTAATTTACAATTGTCCACTCTTGAACAAGGTATTTCGTTTGTACCCACATACAATACTTCCGAACTGGAAATGGAAGTAAGCCTATTCAAATTCATGCGCACCTTGAGACTCCGTCATTTTTTTACTAATGTTTGTCCACCTACCAGCACTCCAGTGAGCCACACCTGCAAGGAGTTGAAAAGCAAAAGCACATTTCTGGCTCCAGTCAGCCACAAAATACTTGATTCATATGAAACCATCACTATGAACTCAATCAAAGATTGTTTCAGAAAAGCAAACCCTAAGCGAAATAACTTCAACCGCAGGGAATCTAGAGCCTTGAATCAAATAGCAAGAAATCCCAACATCGTTTGTTGCAAAGCGGACAAAGGGGGAGCCCTTGTAGTTATGGACCGTGATTTCTACCAAAAAAGTGTAACGGACCATGTTCATGATGCCAACTTATACATGAAACTAGCATGTGATCCCACTGAGTCCTTTTCTAACATACTCAAAGTTATCTTGGATAAGGCGTTGACAATGGGAACCATTACTGATAAAGACCATAAATATCTGATACAATCCCACCCCAAATGTCCTAGCATACACATGCTCCCCAAGATTCATAAAAATCTGAACCATCCACCTTTCCGCCCTATTGTTCCGACAAAAAATTCCATTCATGAACCTACAGGGAAATTCATTGATTTATACCTTCAAAACATTGTCAAGACCATGTCCACTTATTTACGCGACACCACTGATTTCTTGAATCGACTTCAACAAGTGACCCTGGAGCCTGACAATTTGTACACCCTGGTCACTATTGACGTATGTGCCTTATACACATCGATTCCACACAACAGGGGCATTGAAGCCATTGAATCTTTTTTGCTGAACTACCTGATCGATGATGATCTGAAAGTTCTGATACTTGAACTCATGCAATTCACACTGTACCACAGCTATTTCTCTTGGAACAACGACTACTATTTACAGCTTGTTGGTACCTCAATGGGCAATTGCGCAGCCCCTAGCTACGCTAACCCTTTTATGCATCGCATGGAACTGGACCACATCCTAAGCAACAACAAATGGTCAAACAATATTCTGACTCTGTGGCGATACATTGATGACATTTTCCTAATTTGGATCGGGCAATCTGAAGAAATTTCTGAATTTCTGAAATACATCAACAGCCTTGATGATCACATTCAATTTACCCATACCATCAGCTCCAACAGTTTGCCGTTTCTGGATGTTCAGGTCACTCTACATGATAACAAACTCACTACTGACCTATTTGTGAAAGTCACTGACAGGAACAATGCTCTTTTTTTTACCAGTTGTCACCTGACTTCTTTGAAAAAGCATTTACCTTATTCTCAGTTGCTAAGAGCCAAAAGAATTTGTTCTGAACCAGAAGCTTTTGAACTGTTGGAACAAAAGATCTTACAACGATACAGAGACCGTAAATACCCTGAGTCCACGTTACAGACCGCTAAATCACGCGTTGCAGCCAAGAACCGCCAAGATCTTTTGACCCCCCTCATCAAACCCATCGGCGACCAGAGACCCGTGTTCGTGTCCAAATATTCTACAAGAAGCATAGACATCAAGAACATTATTTTGAAAAACTGGGATATGATTCGTTATGAACCAGACTTTCAGGGGATCTTTAACCACAGACCATTGTTCGCCTACCAGAGAGCCAAAAATATCAAGAACATTCTCGAGACCGAACCCACAGACTCTTCCATCCATTACTCTGGTACTAAACCATGCTTAAACTGCAGTCATTGTCATAACATTATTAAAGGTAATACCATCAATCACCCATCATCAGGAAAAGCCATCAAACTGTCAACCAATGCAACCTGTGACTCTAATAATGTTGTTTATATACTCAAATGCCCTTGTAGATTACCCTACGTAGGGAAAACCGAAAGAAAAATTAAAGTCCGTTTGACGTGACATAGGAGTACCATCAGAAATAAGACCAGAAAAGCACCACTTGCGGCTCACTTCATCTCACATCACCATAACGTGAGTCAATTGCGGTTCCTTGTTTTGGAGATTGTACCGCTGAGATCAGGCACTGACAATAAAAAAAGACTCCTTCAAAGAGAGATAGTCTGGATAAAGAGACTTGATGCTTTCCAGCCTAGAGGTCTTAACAACAGGATTGAATATAGTTATTTTCTGTAATTAACATGTTGTCTTATTTGCTGTAAGCTTCCTTTGTGGTTTTCCTGTTTCCCTGCTTTACTATCTCTCCTGTTTACCATCTCTTTTCTGTCCAGTTTTCCTCCTTATTATATTTTCCCAAATGTCCATTAGGTTTGCGTAATACTTCCCATTCACCCTTTTTGATCCTTAATACAGTACAGTATGATGTTGTGTATTTGTTTCCCTACGATCATTTTGCCCACCCTTTCAAACCCTATTTCTACGCACCTGTCCCGTTTCTTTATTTTGCCTCTACCCTTTCCTATTCTTGGACATTCTTTTTTCATTTAGCGTGCTCTTCTACACTTTTATCTTCTATGATCCTTTGGTTATTTGTTTTCTCCTTACCCTTTAATTTTTTCACACCATTGTTCTTTCTCATGACATCGTCGTTTTTAATGCATTTACATAATCTACCCCTATGTACTGGTTTTGTAACTGTCTTTACACTTTAGTTGTTATAATTTCTCTCTTTTGCTTTTAGTCTCAATAATGAAGATGAATCTTTAGTGTTAATAGACCATTCCAAGATGGCCGCGTTATGAGTTTATGTACTATGTTTACCATTTCGCGAATTTGTTCGTGTTTTAGTTAAAGTATTGTTGTTCACTCCTTGTTTTACACATGTTCTTTATTTTATTTTTGGGGTCTCGCCTTTTACACTTTTTTGTTCAACCGGTTCACGTTTTAATTTTAGTGTGTTTCACCCCTCCCTGTTTTGGTCCGTCTTCTATGTTCCTTACTCTTATTTACTTTCGTGTTCCTTCACGGAACGCTGACCTACGAGTGAAACCTGTTAGGCGCTCTTTCACGCATACTTTCCGGTAAGCCCTGAGCATGGAGCACTTATTTGCAGTTTAATTACAGGGGCGCGCTACCTGTAACGCGACCCGTTTATTCCATGGTCTTTCACTTCCATGGGTGATGCCCCCACGATCCACGAACTGTATACTCCACTTAGGTTTTAGGGGTTTACAGTTTCACCGTCGTTTCCAATTCTGGTTTCTCTCTGCGTTTGATTGATTAGACCCGTCCTCCATCTATTTTACCACGTGGCTTTCATATTAACTCACTTTCACATTTAGATCTCCGTTTTTCCAAGTAGTTGCCTTGTTATTTTTGCACCTTCTTCACTTTGACACTATTCGTAGTATTAACTCACTGGTTTGGACATCTTAAGTATTATTTAGAGATGTGTACATATTGTGGCAGATAGCTCCCCTTCCTGATACCTAGTCTTTTATTTTCAGATTGTAAATCATCTCCTGACGAAGGGCCTTGTCCCGAAATGCATAGGGATACTATCGATACAATTGGATGTTGCTGAACTATAAATTGCGTGCATCGGTCTACCACTTCGTCACTATGATGTAATACGTGACCTACAAAATAAACTCTTTCCATGGATTACCAATAACAAAGACATTGTTGTGTACTTACACCTTGATTACTAACATTGGAATGTACTTAAAGGAGCTCTAGTCTCCTACAGGTGTGCCAAAGGAAGTAGTGTTGGTGTTCCCTGCACTCCCTTTACATTTGTGCTCTAAACATTGAGCTACACTCCTCCTCCTTTACATTATTTGCATATTGACTGAGTCTGGGTAAAGTGTCCCCTAGACCTCGCTTAGTATTTTGATTTTTCCCTTTAATTGGTGGATAGAAAAAGGCCGGGGGTAAAACCTTAATGCCCCCTGAGCCCTAAGGTGAGCAGTCCTGCATATCTTCCCTGCTAGATCCACTCTATTAAAGTTAACAACTATCAATCGCCCTCAATTTCCTTTGCATTTGGTCCTTCCCATGCTATGCCTCTTGCCATCAGAATGTGAGGCGATACTTTAAGGTTATTTCCCCACTGGTTACAGTCTAGCCAATAGTATGTCTTCCTCACTAGGTCCTCAGTTGACTCATGGATGTTAGCTTTCAGCGGTGGTACACCCGTAAGAACTACCACTAGGTCATTTGCTTCTGGTGGCAAAAAAAGACGTCCTATCGTAAGGGGGGGTATGTTGGTATTGCCGTTGGCACTATGTCCAGGTTTAGAGGCAGATGATATATCTCTAGCTTTTCTATTTGGGAGCCCAACAACTTCATTAGGTTGGGCCAGCAGAGGCCCCTTACTTCCTTTCACCATACCATTATTCAGTGCTCGTTCCTTACTTTGCTCATTTCTATTCCCCCCCCCTTCATCAGGGTACTTGTGCCTGACTCATTACGGCAGGCTAACGATTTATCAAGCCCTGCTTTTGTTACCATACAGCAGTTTGAGCATGTACCTCCCCCAGATATGGCTTTATTTACTATGCTAGTGAGAACCTCAATCTTTAGTTGCATGTCCTCTATTGTCTTGCACAGTTTATTTACTATATTGATTAAGGCAACGCTATTGGCCCCTTGGGCAGGAGAAGACATAGAAGATTCTATACATCCCCCCTGTTCCATATCATCAATTCCTGAGACCGAATGTGGGGGACATAGTTGGTTTAGTTGGGCCACAGTCTCAGCATCAGGGGTATCAATATTAGCTAACACAGAAAACCTGTTTTTACAAACTATAATAGGCTCAATTACTGGTGGGTAGATTGCTACTGGTTCTAGATCTGTATTAACAATTACATTTGTACATGGAGTATCAGTTGCTTCTGCAGGAACACTGTTGCCCTGCTTTTTCCCTAAGAAGATATCCAGGATTACTATAGGGCCTTGTTTGCCAGTCCCCCTTTGCTCTACAGTAACTCTCCCCACATTTGCTACAACATTCCCATTTAATGGGTCATCTGCCCTGAGTAAGAGTTCACAGTCCTCCACCAGCCCCTCGATGTGACTCATAACGCAGTTTTCCCCCGCGTGTTTTAGGGCTTTCTTGGACGTCCTTGGCTGTTTTTACTTTAATTGGAGCATTTAGTCCCCCTTCCGTACTTTTCCGTTTCCCCATTATTCGTGATACAAGATCGGTGTCAACAGTACCTGCTCAGGTCTTTTCAGGGATGTTGGAGGGGTGGCCCAGCCCTGCCTCGTCCTGCCCCGGACGGCCACAGACAGCCCGCCCTTTGCCCAGGCTTCGCCCGGCGCGTCCGTGCGCGTTCCGCGCAGCGGAACCTAATGTTGCAAAATAAGGACTCCGCAACCGGAAGAGGAGGGGCGATCAATCAGTGGCAGTCAACAGAGCCTCCTGGGTGTTGTAGGTGCTTGGTCAGCCCACAGCAGCACTCCTTCATGCAGCGAAGAGTCCCCGCGCAGCGCGAGGCTCGAGCAGTTGATAAAGCCCTTGGCGCTTCAGGGAGGGGCAATCAATCAGTGGCGGTCCCCAGAGCCTCCTGGGTGTTGTAGGCGCTTGATCAGCCCACAGCAGCACTCCGTCACGCAGCGAAGAGTCTCCCACGGAGCGGGAGGCGCGAGCAGTTGATGAAGCCCTCGGCGCTTCAGGGAGGGGCGGTCAATCAGTGGCGGTCCCCAGAGCTTCCTGGGTGTTGTAATTCCAAAAGGGGGTGGTGATGGACAGAGTATCTGAGTTAATCAGAACACTCCTACCCAGTCAACAGATCAGGGCTTGATCCATCACCGTTTTTTAGCTCACTGCACCATCCCAGTTCAGAACCTGGCTATATGCAAATTAGTCTGTCCCTGGCCCAGTGCATCATGGGAACAGTGCAGACCAAACTACCAAGCCAATTCTTCACTGGAAAGGAAACAAGCTTCCGGGGACCGGTTTCTGGCATTACAGCCGTCTTCGGCCCGGCTTGCTTGAATCCTGATGGTGCAGTGAGCAAGGGACTCACGTCTGAGCATACCCTTCCACACTCATGGTGGCCAAAATAATTCCAAAAGGGGGTGGTGATGGACAGAGTATCTGAGTTAATCAGAACACTCCTACCCAGTCAACAGATCAGGGCTTGATCCATCACCGTTTTTTAGCTCACTGCACCATCCCAGTTCAGAACCTGGCTATATGCAAATTAGTCTGTCCCTGGCCCAGTGCATCATGGGAACAGGGCAGACCAAACTACCAATCCAATTCTTCACTGGAAAGGAAACAAGCTTCCGGGGACCGGTTTCTGGTATTACAGCCGTCTTCGGCCCTGCTTGCTTGAATCCTGATGGTGCAGTGAGCAAGGGACTCACGTCTGAGCATACCCTTCCACACTCATGGTGGCCAAAATAGTTCCAAAAGGGGGCTTGGTAGTTTGGTCTGCCCTGTTCCCATGATGCACTGGGCCAGGGACAGACTAATTTGCATATAGCCAGGTTCTGAACTGGGATGGTGCAGTGAGCTAAAAACGGTGATGGACCAAGCCCTTATCTGTTGACTGGGTAGGAGTGTTCTGATTAACTCAGATACTCTGTCCATCACCACCCCCTTTTTAAAATTATTTTGGCCACCATGAGTGTGGAAGGGTATGCTCAGACGTGAGTCCCTTGCTCACTGCACCATCAGGATTCAAGCAAGCCGGGCCGAAGACGGCTGTAATGCCAGAAACCGGTCCCCGGAAGCTTGTTTCCTTTCCAGTGAAGAATTGGCTTGGTAGTTTGGTCTGCCCTGTTCCCATGATGCACTGGGCCAGGGACAGACTAATTTGCATATAGCCAGGTTCTGAACTGGGATGGTGCAGTGAGCTAAAAACGGTGATGGACCAAGCCCTGATCTGTTGACTGGGTAGGAGTGTTCTGATTAACTCAGATACTCTGTCCATCACCACCCCCTTTTTGAAATTATTTTGCCCACCATGAGTGTGGAAGGGTATGCTCAGACGTGAGTCCCTTGCTCACTGCACCATCAGGATTCAAGCAAGCCGGGCCGAAGACGGCTGTAATGCCAGAAACCGGTCCCCGGAAGCTTGTTTCCTTTCCAGTGAAGAATTGGCTTGGTAGTTTGGTCTGCCCTGTTCCCATGATGCACTGGGCCAGGGACAGACTAATTTGCATATAGCCAGGTTCTGAACTGGGATGGTGCAGTGAGCTAAAAACGGTGATGGACCAAGCCCTGATCTGTTGACTGGGTAGGAGTGTTCTGATTAACTCAGATACTCTGTCCATCAACACCCCCTTTTTGAAATTATTTTGGCCACCATGAGTGTGGAAGGGTATGCTCAGACGTGAGTCCCTTGCTCACTGCACCATCAGGATTCAAGCAAGCCGGGCCGAAGACGGCTGTAATGCCAGAAACCGGTCCCCGGAAGCTTGTTTCCTTTCCAGTGAAGAATTGGCTTGGTAGTTTGGTCTGCCCTGTTCCCATGATGCACTGGGCCAGGGACAGACTAATTTGCATATAGCCAGGTTCTGAACTGGGATGGTGCAGTGAGCTAAAAACGGTGATGGACCAAGCCCTGATCTGTTGACTGGGTAGGAGTGTTCTGATTAACTCAGATACTCTGTCCATCACCACCCCCTTTTTGAAATTATTTTGCCCACCATGAGTGTGGAAGGGTATGCTCAGACGTGAGTCCCTTGCTCACTGCACCATCAGGATTCAAGCAAGCCGGGCCGAAGACGGCTGTAATGCCAGAAACCGGTCCCCGGAAGCTTGTTTCCTTTCCAGTGAAGAATTGGCTTGGTAGTTTGGTCTGCCCTGTTCCCATGATGCACTGGGCCAGGGACAGACTAATTTGCATATAGCCAGGTTCTGAACTGGGATGGTGCAGTGAGCTAAAAACGGTGATGGACCAAGTCCTGATCTGTTGACTGGGTAGGAGTGTTCTGATTAACTCAGATACTCTGTCCATCACCACCCCCTTTTTGAAAATATTTTGGCCACCATGAGTGTGGAAGGGTATGCTCAGACGTGAGTCCCTTGCTCACTGCACCATCAGGATTCAAGCAAGCCGGGCTGAAGACGGCTGTAATGCCAGAAACCGGTCCCCGGAAGCTTGTTTCCTTTCCAGTGAAGAATTGGCTTGGTAGTTTGGTCTGCCCTGTTCCCATGATGTACTGGGCCAGGGACAGACTAATTTGCATATAGCCAGGTTCTGAACTGGGATGGTGCAGTGAGCTAAAAACGGTGATGGACCAAGTCCTGATCTGTTGACTGGGTAGGAGTGTTCTGATTAACTCAGATACTCTGTCCATCACCACCCCCTTTTTGAAAATATTTTGGCCACCATGAGTGTGGAAGGGTATGCTCAGACGTGAGTCCCTTGCTCACTGCACCATCAGGATTCAAGCAAGCCGGGCCGAAGACGGCTGTAATGCCAGAAACCGGTCCCCGGAAGCTTGTTTCCTTTCCAGTGAAGAATTGGCTTGGTAGTTTGGTCTGCCCTGTTCCCATGATGCACTGGGCCAGGGACAGACTAATTTGCATATAGACAGGTTCTGAACTGGGATGGTGCAGTGAGCTAAAAACGGTGATGGACCAAGCCCTGATCTGTTGACTGGGTAGGAGTGTTCTGATTAACTCAGATACTCTGTCCATCACCACCCCCTTTTTTGAAATTATTTTGGCCACCATGAGTGTGGAAGGGTATGCTCAGACGTGAGTCCCTTGCTCACTGCACCATCAGGATTCAAGCAAGCCGGGCCAAAGACGGCTGTAATGCCAGAAACCGGTCCCCGGAAGCTTGTTTCCTTTCCAGTGAAGAATTGGCTTGGTAGTTTGGTCTGCCCTGTTCCCATGATGCACTGGGCCAGGGACAGACTAATTTGCATATAGCCAGGTTCTGAACTGGGATGGTGCAGTGAGCTAAAAACGGTGATGGACCAAGCCCTGATCTGTTGACTGGGTAGGAGTGTTCTGATTAACTCAGATACTCTGTCCATCACCACCCCCTTTTTGAAATTATTTTGGCCACCATGAGTGTGGAAGGGTATGCTCAGACGTGAGTCCCTTGCTCACTGCACCATCAGGATTCAAGCAAGCCGGGCCGAAGACGGCTGTAATGCCAGAAACCGGTCCCCGGAAGCTTGTTTCCTTTCCAGTGAAGAATTGGCTTGGTAGTTTGGTCTGCCCTGTTCCCATGATGCACTGGGCCAGGGACAGACTAATTTGCATATAGACAGGTTCTGAACTGGGATGGTGCAGTGAGCTAAAAACGGTGATGGACCAAGCCCTGATCTGTTGACTGGGTAGGAGTGTTCTGATTAACTCAGATACTCTGTCCATCACCACCCCCTTTTTTGAAATTATTTTGGCCACCATGAGTGTGGAAGGGTATGCTCAGACGTGAGTCCCTTGCTCACTGCACCATCAGGATTCAAGCAAGCCGGGCCGAAGACGGCTGTAATGCCAGAAACCGGTCCCCGGAAGCTTGTTTCCTTTCCAGTGAAGAATTGGCTTGGTAGTTTGGTCTGCCCTGTTCCCATGATGCACTGGGCCAGGGACAGACTAATTTGCATATAACAAGGTTCTGAACTGGGATGGTGCAGTGAGCTA
The DNA here is from genome assembly GCF_964261635.1 of Lissotriton helveticus. Classification (NCBI taxonomy): domain Eukaryota; kingdom Metazoa; phylum Chordata; class Amphibia; order Caudata; family Salamandridae; genus Lissotriton; species Lissotriton helveticus. The sequence goes on from NC_136062.1 coordinate 66,501,498, forward strand.
AAAACGGTGATGGACCAAGCCCTGATCTGTTGACTGGGTAGGAGTGTTCTGATTAACTCAGATACTCTGTCCATCACCACCCCCTTTTTGAAATTATTTTGGCCACCATGAGTGTGGAAGGGTATGCTCAGACGTGAGTCCCTTGCTCACTGCACCATCAGGATTCAAGCATGCCGGGCCGAAGACGGCTGTAATGACAGAAACCGGTCCCTGGAAGCTTGTTTCCTTTCCAGTGAAGAATTGGCTTGGTAGTTTGGTCTGCCCTGTTCCCATGATGCACTGGGCCAGGGACAGACTAATTTGCATATAGCCAGGTTCTGAACTGGGATGGTGCAGTGAGCTAAAAACGGTGATGGACCAAGCCCTGATCTGTTGACTGGGTAGGAGTGTTCTGATTAACTCAGATACTCTGTCCATCACCACCCCCTTTTTTGAAATTATTTTGGCCACCATGAGTGTGGAAGGGTATGCTCAGACGTGAGTCCCTTGCTCACTGCACCATCAGGATTCAAGCAAGCCGGGCCGAAGACGGCTGTAATGCCAGAAACCGGTCCCCGGAAGCTTGTTTCCTTTCCAGTGAAGAATTGGCTTGGTAGTTTGGTCTGCCCTGTTCCCATGATGCACTGGGCCAGGGACAGAATAATTTGCATATAGCCAGGTTCTGAACTGGGATGGTGCAGTGAGCTAAAAACGGTGATGGACCAAGCCCTGATCTGTTGACTGGGTAGGAGTGTTCTGATTAACTCAGATACTCTGTCCATCACCACCCCCTTTTTGAAATTATTTTGGCCACCATGAGTGTGGAAGGGTATGCTCAGACGTGAGTCCCTTGCTCACTGCACCATCAGGATTCAAGCAAGCCGGGCCGAAGACGGCTGTAATGCCAGAAACCGGTCCCCGGAAGCTTGTTTCCTTTCCAGTGAAGAATTGGCTTGGTAGTTTGGTCTGCCCTGTTCCCATGATGCACTGGGCCAGGGACAGACTAATTTGCATATAGCCAGGTTCTGAACTGGGATGGTGCAGTGAGCTAAAAACGGTGATGGACCAAGCCCTGATCTGTTGACTGGGTAGCAGTGTTCTGATTAACTCAGATACTCTGTCCATCACCACCCCCTTTTTTGAAATTATTTTGGCCACCATGAGTGTGGAAGGGTATGCTCAGACGTGAGTCCCTTGCTCACTGCACCATCAGGATTCAAGCAAGCCGGGCCGAAGACGGCTGTAATGCCAGAAACCGGTCCCCGGAAGCTTGTTTCCTTTCCAGTGAAGAATTGGCTTGGTAGTTTGGTCTGCCCTGTTCCCATGATGCACTGGGCCAGGGACAGACTAATTTGCATATAGCCAGGTTCTGAACTGGGATGGTGCAGTGAGCTAAAAACGGTGATGGACCAAGCCCTGATCTGTTGACTGGGTAGGAGTGTTCTGATTAACTCAGATACTCTGTCCATCACCAACCCCTTTTTGAAATTATTTTGGCCATCATGAGTGTGGAAGGGTATGCTCAGACGTGAGTCCCTTGCTCACTGCACCATCAGGATTCAAGTAAGCCAGGCCGAAGACGGCTGTAATGCCAGAAACCGGTCCCCGGAAGCTTGTTTCCTTTCCAGTGAAGAATTGGCTTGGTAGTTTGGTCTGCCCTGTTCCCATGATGCACTGGGCCAGGGACAGACTAATTTGCATATAGCCAGGTTCTGAACTGGGATGGTGCAGTGAGCTAAAAACGGTGATGGACCAAGCCCTGATCTGTTGACTGGGTAGGAGTGTTCTGATTAACTCAGATACTCTGTCCAGCACCACCCCCTTTTTGAAATTATTTTGGCCACCATGAGTGTGGAAGGGTATGATCAGACGTGAGTCCCTTGCTCACTGCACCATCAGGATTCAAGCAAGCCGGGCCGAAGACTGCTGTAATGCCAGAAACCGGTCCCCGGAAGCTTGTTTCCTTTCCAGTGAAGAATTGGCTTGGTAGTTTGGTCTGCCCTGTTCCCATGATGCACTGGGCCAGGGACAGACTAATTTGCATATAGCCAGGTTCTGATCTGGGATGGTGCAGTGAGCTAAAAACGGTGATGGACCAAGCCCTGATCTGTTGACTGGGTAGGAGTGTTCTGAATAACTCAGATACTCTGTCCATCACCACCCCCTTTTTGAAATTATTTTGGCCACCATGAGTGTGGAAGGGTATGCTCAGACGTGAGTCCCTTGCTCACTGCACCATCAGGATTCAAGCAAGCCGGGCCGAAGACGGCTGTAATGCCAGAAACCGGTCCCCGGAAGCTTGTTTCCTTTCCAGTGAAGAATTGGCTTGGTAGTTTGGTCTGCCCTGTTCCCATGATGCACTGGGCCAGGGACAGACTAATTTGCATATAGCCAGGTTCTGGACTGGGATGGTGCAGTGAGCTAAAAACGGTGATGGACCAAGCCCTGATCTGTTGACTGGGTAGGAGTGTTCTGATTAACTCAGATACTCTGTCCATCACCACCCCCTTTTTTGAAATTATTTTGGCCACCGTGAGTGTGGAAGGGTATGCTCAGACGTGAGTCCCTTGCTCACTGCACCATCAGGATTCAAGCAAGCCGGGCCGAAGACGGCTGTAATGCCAGAAACCGGTCCCCGGAAGCTTGTTTCCTTTCCAGTGAAGAATTGGCTTGGTAGTTTGGTCTGCCCTGTTCCCATGATGCACTGGGCCAAGGACAGACTAATTTGCATATAGCCAGGTTCTGAACTGGGATGGTGCAGTGACCTAAAAACGGTGATGGACCAAGCCCTGATCTGTTGACTGGGTAGGAGTGTTCTGATTAACTCAGATACTCTGTCCATCACCACCCCCTTTTTGAAATTATTTTGGCCACCATGAGTGTGGAAGGGTATGCTCAGACGTGAGTCCCTTGCTCACTGCACCATCAGGATTCAAGCAAGCCGTGCCGATGACGGCTGTAATGCCAGAAACCGGTCCCCGGAAGCTTGTTTCCTTTCCAGTGAAGAATTGGCTTGGTAGTTTGGTCTGCCCTGTTCCCATGATGCACTGGGCCAGGGACAGACTAATTTGCATATAGCCAGGTTCTGAACTGGGATGGTGCAGTGAGCTAAAAACGGTGATGGACCAAGCCCTGATCTGTTGACTGGGTAGGAGTGTTCTGATTAACTCAGATACTCTGTCCATCACCACCCCCTTTTTGAAATTATCCTGGGTGTTGTAGGTACTTGTTCAGCCCACAGCAGCACTCCCTCACGCAGCGAAGAGTCCCCCGCTGAGCGGGAGGCTCAAGCTGTTGATAAAGCCCTCAGCGCTTCAGGGAGGGGCGGTCAGTCAGAGCGGGCCCCAGAGCCTCCTGGGTGTTGTAGGCGCTTGTTCAGCCCACAGCAGCACTCCCTCACACAGCGAAGAGTCTCCCGCGGAGCAGGAGGCTCGAGCAGTTGATAAAGCCCTCGGTGCTTCAGGGAGGGGCAGTCAATCAGTGGCGGTCCCCAGAGCCTCCTGGGTGTTGTAGGTGCTTGTTCAGCCCACAGCAACACTCCCTCACGCAGCGAAGAGTCTCTACTTGCAGTTTTCTCAGAAACTACTGAACGGATTTACACCATTTAACAAAAAGCACAATCTGCGAACAGAACTCTGCCTCTCTGCCAAATTACGTGTAATTCCGTTCAGCCGTTCGGGCTGTAGCCCTGGCTAAAGGTCCCTATGGAAAATTGCATGGGGAAAACACGTTTTGGGACCCCGCTTTTTTGTCATGCCCCCACTTGACATATCACCCCCAAACTTTCAGGGAAGGAGCGGAAAGATTCGTCCACCGGCGCCAAAGTTATTCCAAATAGAATGTTGTGGATTTCCTATGGAAAGTAATATATATATATATATTCACTTAAAAAACCATAGGTTTTACACACGTTATAGTTAGGAAGTAGCCTTTAAAAAACCTAAGAAATTCACTGAAAAAACCATAGGTTTTACACACGTTATAGTTAGGAAGTAGCATTTAAATAACCTATGAAATTCACTGAAAAAAACATAGGTTTTACACACGTTATAGTTAGGAAGTAGCATTTAAAAAAACCAATGAAATTCACTGACAAAACCATAGGTTTTACACCAGTTATAGTTAGCTGGAAGTTTTACTCGCATAAAACCATTGAAATTTCCACGTTATAGTTAGTTGGACTCACTATAACTTGCACGTGCAATGCACTGCTGATGACGTCACATATTACATCACTCATGACATGGTCAGTGACATCACTCATGACATCACTGATGACACCATCCAGTGAATGTGTGTCTTTGTGAAAAATAAATATGTGTTATATATGTATATGTTATTGAATATCTTAGTGAATACATATATTAGAGAGTAATGTTTAAATATTTAAATATATGGATTAGTGTTTTACTTTGTATATAAGTGGCTGCATGGGTTGGTGAGTACCTACATGTGTATGTATATGGGTTATTAGATTTTTTTTAGTATCAGTATGAGTGTCTGTATGGTTTGGTGGTAGATGCATGAATCACTGACTCACTGTTTGTATCTGTTTTGAAGACAGCATATGTGCAGGACTGTATGGGTGGATGAGTGTGTATATGTGTGTGTTAGTGAGTGAATGACTGTTCACTAGTGTCTTTATCAGTAACTACATATGTTTTAATCTAGTATATGTGAATATTGCTGTATATAAGTGAGTATATGTGAGAGTAAGAGATTGTAAGAGTTCCTGTTTAAATAAGTATGTGTTTCTATAAGTGATTGTTTAAGAGAGTACATATGTGTAAGTTTCCTTAGAAGTAAAGTAATAGTGTGTGTATAGCTGTATATGCAAATAAATGGATGTTCAATAGTTTATTTGCATGTGTGAGTATGTGTGAGAGTATCTTTTGGATGACTGTCGGTGTGTAACAGGATGTATAGGTGTATCACTACATATGATGATTGACTATATGTATGAGTGACTATATTGAACTATTGGAGAATGAGTGGATGTGTATATAGATGGAGGAATTATTGAATTGGTTGTTGTAACTGGTATGGATATCTCCATTTTCTTGAAAATTTTAGTTTCTATTTTTGAATATGTGTTTCAAGGGTTACATTACAGTGAAAGGAGGTCTGTCACTCTGTCACAAGGATGGTGTCATCAGTGATGTCATGAGTGATGTCACTGACCATGTCATGAGTGATGTAATATGTGACGTCATCAGCAGTGCATTGCACGCGCAAGTTATAGTGAGTCCAACTAACTATAACGTGGGAATTTCAATGATTTTATGCGAGTAAAACTTCCAGCTAACTATAACGTGTGTAAAACCTATGGTTTTTTCAGTGAATTTCATAGGTTTTTAAATGCTACTTCCTAACTATAACGTGTGTAAAACCTATGGTTTTTTCAGTGAATTTCATAGGTTTTTTAAATGCTACTTCCTAACTATAACGTGTGTAAAACCTATGGTTTTTTCAGTGAATTTCATAGGTTTTTTAAAGGCTACTTCCTAACTATAACGTGTGTAAAACCTATGGTTTTTTCAGTGAATTTCATAGGTTTTTTAAAGGCTACTTCCTAACTATAAAGTGTTTAAAACCTATAGTTTTTTCAGTGAATTTCAAAGGTTTTTTAAATGCGAATTATTAACTATATTTTCAATGTATTCTATAGTTTTATCATAGAATTTCGAGAAGTGTTTTTATCGGATTGTGGAAAAGTAAATTTTGTCATGTTCTGTGTCCCTACGTGTCATCCATCATATGTTATGTGTGCATGACCAATATGCATATGTTATTCCCCATGTCATTTCCCAGTCCTCGTGAATACTACGAATATCAGGCCTATGTAAAGCTACGTTGCCACGTCTCTCAGTGTGTACGTTATTTCATTATAAAGTCCCCGTTTCCAGGCCTCAACAGGGCCTGGACATCAGATTCAGCTCCTGTCTCCTGAAGCCTCGCTGAGGAGCGATCCAGCCCCCACCTGTATCCTCGACCTTTCACTTACTTCCTGCCTCGCAGTGCCCGGTGCAGCTTGGCTCTGCCTCTGAGTCTGCCAAAAGTATGTTATAGTTCCAGTTATCAGTTTAGTCCTCCTTCTCTGCATTCCTAAACTACTGAACTGCATCAATAGTTTCCGTCATTGTCTAGCCTTCTCGTCTCCACGTTAGAGAAATACTGTATTTAATGGTCATTTAATATTCTTCATCACGCACTACATGTAGAATAAATGCATGCTCTAGTCTTAGAGTCAATTAGCCTTTCCCCTCTTGACTTCTAGTTTATATCAACATGTTCCCTAAACATCAGATACTAGATAGGGTTTAGGTACATGTCGCTCTGACTCTCCAGACTTTAGTCTCTGCTCCTAACACAGAGTTCATAGCCCCCAGCTTCTCCTCGTAACACGTCATTGCCAGTTTGCGCGCACCACCAGGTTAGAGGTCCCGGCTCCTTAGGTAGCCCCCTCCAATGTTTCCGCCCCATTCATGACATATTCTGTTACGTTTACACCACATGTCTATGTATACGCCCAGTTACACCTTCTTTATCTCTTATCTTTCGCGACTGCTACGCGTCACGCTTTCTGCTCCACCCACTGCTACGCCTACTGCAATGTAATGCTATGTGTTTGCGTTTTGTATATAAGCTCATGTATTGTTAATAAAAGTTAGCGCGCTCATCCTAGCCCCAGCAGCTGCTGGGCCCTGCCATCCTATTCCCGTGCAGGTTGTCCTGTTCCTGTCCTTATGCTGTATTAAACCTGCAAAACTCCTACTACCTCGAATCTTGACTCTTATTTATTGAGCTATCTGTTATGATATATGTCTAGTCAAAAATAGGGTATTATTTATTTATTTACCACATAATGGCGCCCGAACAGGGACTTGCCCTTTCCCCACGCGTCGGTGAAGCCACGCCGACCCCCTGACCCTCTGCAGCCGTGACGGAACCATACCGGCCACGTGCAGATATTTCTGCTTCAAGTATCCCTCAGGCCCACGGAGGAGACGGAGGAGGCGGTCCAGCATCCAAACGAGACGGTGGAGGAACGCGGCGAGTCCCGACCAGAGCCCAAGCCAAGAGTCCAAGGTCCGAGGTATCCGGAGGCCCACCCGTAACTGAAGTCCGAAGTTCGTCGTCCGTCGTCGTAGCAGTCCAGTCCAGTCCAAGGCCTTTCCGTTCTTGCTGCCCGGTGAGTACCATTGCTGGGGTAGTATCTAGACAGGGTCAATCTAAATTGACTCTGGTCCGTGGGTTGGTGGTACCCAGGCCCACTAACGAAGTGTTCACCTAGGTGGATACGGGTCTTGATGCGTCCCTTTATGGGACCGGTATGTTCCGTACTGTTTCAGCAGTGCATCCAGTAACTCTAGTCTGTTCCGTTCTCGAGAAATTCTTGTGTTTTCTGTTCTCAGTATTCCAGGTAATATTTCTGTCCGAACTGTAATGTTATGATGTTGTTTAATGTATTTCCAATGTCGTGGTATGCCTGAATTGTTTTCCCAATTGTCATTGTTCCTCGTCTATTGTATTGTGTTCCGATTCAAGTTTACAATGTCTCTTTTTTCGAGATTAAGTCAGTTAAAAACTAGAAAGGGTTTGTTAGAAGAAGCAGTTCCTGTTCCGCCTAGGGACAGTCCAGGTCCCTTTATGTATCAGAAACATGGCATAAGCGCCATATTGTATCTAGATTTATGGGTAGATTATACCAAACAGTTAGAAGAAAAGTATAGATGGCCCGTATCGGGTACATGGGATGCCGAATGCATCATGCGAGTAGAAGAAGCATTATGGAAAAAGAAAGCCAGACAGTCGCAGAAAGATGCCATCGAGTTATGGCGCAAAGAAGCTCATAAAAGAACCGAAAAAGAAATCAGAAAGTCAGAACTAAGTAGAGAATCCCAAGAACGAGCCCAAGAAAGAGAATTAATCGAGATAGGTGAACGAGTTAGAACTGAGCAATCAGACAGACAGAGGCATGCCCTCATTAAGGGTATGTATCCTCTTCTCGCTGAGGGCTTGCCAAAAGCGACCCCAGAGGCATCCAGTAATTTCCCGCCACCATTAGTTCCGACCAAGCTACGTCACAAACCGACCGCAGCTGATATTTTTATTTCGTCCTATCTGGACGACACAGTCCCCGAATATGCAAATCCTGTTCACGCTCCGCCCGTCCCTGTAAATCAGGTAATTCCTGCTCCTCCAGACACCGGGGTGCCCTTAACAGCCCCCCCGGGTCAGCCCGCCATACAAGTCCAGCCCACGTTACAATTACCGACCTTGCCAGGACGAAAAGCATCAGTTGATGATTCTAGTTTAGGGGCCGCAGGGGGAGGTCTTCCTCAAACCCCGCCGCCATACAAACGTTTATCAGCACTCGAATTACATGCTCAAGCATCACAGCGTACTCCCAAGAGTAATAAGTCTGTCACAGAAATCAGGCAAGCCCTTGGCGAATGTGTCTATGACCCAGTTCCAGGCGAGTTTAATATGGTTTTATATTCCGTACGCGTAAGGAGAGTGACCGAGTATCTGGTCACCCTACCCAATATGAAAGAAGATCTAGACAGAATATATCGTTTCATCCGTACAGGGGATGATCCAGAAAGTATTAGTGATGCCATGTCTCAAAGGAAAGCCGAGATTCAGCGTATGATATTAAAGTTCTTAATTAATTGTCTAATAAGAGAACAAGATTACCCGTCTAAAGATCCAGCCGAAATGAAAATCCTGACAAAGTGGAGTGATAATATAGCCGAAGGAAAGCACAATACCATTAGTGCCATGGAAAGTATGTACAAGAAAATCCGTAGAGAAATAACAAAGATACACGAACAGCGTAAAGCAGCACAAGTAAGCGAGAAAGAAAGTACCTCTGATCCTGAAGAGGAAGACGACGAGAATACTGCCAGAATAGCGTATGTAGGAAAATCTAGATTTCCAGATCGCCATTTACGTCTAGAACCCAAGTCTACTTTCCATCATTCAGCACCAGAGCAAGGTTCCCTAGAACAAGTATTCCAAGCTACCGATCACATTCTGAAATCACGAATCGGTTATAGTGAGTTAAGTACTATGCATGAACAAGAACTAGCCCGATCAGCAGTCCGATGGATTACTGATTCTACCACTTTTCCAGACGAAATAGTGGCACAAATGTTTCTGAAATTGCCCCCAGCCGAGCAGCGACTGGTGGGTATGTATATGATTCAGCACCTCATTACTCTGTATGAGGGTCAACATTCTGATCCAGGCCCGTTACATGATATTCTGAACGAGTTACTCCAGTATAGATGGAAAGGTCTAGGTACCGATTTAATTAGTGTAATTCTAGAACAGTGCCACAAATATAGAACATTTTTGAACCCGCATTTTGTTCATGTCTCACCCCCAGAAAGTAAATCATTCTACATAGACAGACAGAATCCGTTACGAGAAGTCCACCCAGTCAGAGGAACGGGTGGCGAAATGCAACGAGTGTTTGTATACACTCCGATCACAAAGATGGAACTCCTTGAAATGAAGAAATTAATTCCCTGTCATGACAAAGATCCAGCAGGGTTCCATAGAGAATTAAAAGACATGCTCCGTATGGGAGAATACACTTACCCAGATATCATTAAAATGTTAAAAGTTCTGTTGCCCGCAGGGGTGTATGAAAAGCTAAAGGAAAAAGAATGGGAGGTGGGAGAGAAAAAGATCGATTGGACAGTTCTAGAAGCTGAAGACAAGGCACGTGTACCAGGTACTGGTCTTGGAGATAAATGTAAAGAATTACCAGAATTATTGATTCAAGTTTTACCTAGATTATTGACAACTAGAAAAGAAGACTGGGATGCAATCTCAGCCTGTAAACAGAAGCAAGATGAAGATATTAGTGATTTTTATTCTAGATTTGAAAAATGTTTCAGTATCAACAGTGGTCTCAAGACAAGTAGTGAGTCATACCCTCACCTTTTTGTTACTAAATTAGTCGAGAATTCAAGTCCACCAATTAAAAACCGAGTTTTGAAAGTCGAAAGCACCTGGCAAGCTAATACTCCGTCCCAGATGCTCCAGATGCTCCAGTACCACCAGAATAGAATCAGGGAAGAGCAAGAACACGAGAGAAGACGTATGAAAGACACGAAAATGAAAGTGCTAGTCGCACAATCTGTTCCTCAAGACAGTCAGAAGAGGGGTCCGAATCAAGCCAGTCATCCTGCAGCTCCCATTAAAGGGAACTGCAATTATTGTAAACAGCCAGGTCATTTTATAAATGAGTGTGCAGTTCTGAAACACAACATAGCTACTGGTAAGACTAAAGAAAGACCACGTCCGCCTAGACAAGAACAAGTTCTACAGACTCCTCAGCCACAGAATGCACCACAGACAGTCACAGTACCGCAGCCTATTGCTGCAACACAGCATGTTACACAGCAGATGTACCAGTATGCACAGTCTGAGTATCCAGAGTACCAGCCATATTCATGAAACAGCCTAGAGAGGGAGGTAGGCTTGCCTCTCATCGAGATACCCGTAGATCAAGAAGGTCCCTATGTTCACAGTCAAGTATTAGGGAAAGACAGAAAGTTTTTGATCGATACAGGGGCAAGTAGGACCACAATTAGTCATGCCGAAGTTCCAGGGGCTCCGCTCTCAGGCTCAAGAAATGTTTCCCTTGGATTTTCCGGAAAGCCTATCGTTAATGAGATTTCAAAGCCAGTTACTCTAGAAGTAGGTCCATTGTCCCGCACTACTGACCTGTTACTTACTAAGTCATGTCCAGAGAATCTATTAGGCATTAAAACACTGAAAGAGTTAGGTGCGGTTATTTGTTGTTCCCCAGAGGGAATACGTCTATTCCTACGTGACTTTAAGGGTCACTATGTATTACGAGATTTTGATTCCAGACTGTCTAATGTTCCGCAGCATTTATGGGCGCAAGGTCCAACTGATGTAGGTTACATGCAAATCACACCCTATCGTGTGACTCTCAAACCAGGTGTAGTGTTACCACGAATCAGGCAGTATAGATTGCCACCCGAGGCTGTAGCAGCCTTATCCAAAATTATAGACGAGCTCATCGCTCAAGGAGTAGTTGTAGAAACTGACTCCAATGTATGTAACTCTCCGATCATCGCAGTTATGAAACGTACTGACCCAAATGCACCCCCAGTATATCGATTAGTGATTGATTTACGAGAACTTAACAAATGTATTATTCCTCAGTACCCAGTTGTCCCAGACATCTCTTCCCTATTGACAGCCATTGATTCCGAAGCCACGTTCTTTACAGTAATCGACCTCAAGAATGCATTTTTTAGTGTTCCTATTCATCCAGACAGCCAGTTTCTTTTTGGATTTTGTTTAAATGGAAGGAGCTATATGTTCACACGCGCTCCTCAAGGTTTCACAGAAAGCCCTAGTATTTACAGTCAAGCACTTAAGAGACAACTAGATAATATTCACATGCCAACTGACACTGCCCTGCTCCAGTATGTCGATGATCTACTGATCACAGCCCGTTCTGAACGTGATTGCGAGCGAGCGTCACTGACGGTTTTGTATTTCCTAGCCGAGATGGGGCACAAGGTGTCACCTTCGAAGCTTCAATTCTGTGTCCAGCAAGTGGTATACTTAGGACACTTACTGTCCAAGAGGGGTAGGCAGTTGACACCAGACCGTATCCAGTTAATAGCGAGTCTTCCCCAGCCCAGAACCCAGAAGGAGGTACGTGCCTTTATCGGCCTTACTTCTTATTGTAGACAATGGATTCCCCAGTATGCATTTCTAGCCAAGCCACTGATACAGTTAACGACACAGGAGGCAGCCGTATCGACTGTTCTCCCTTGGACATCTGAACATACACTTAGTTTCAACGAGTTAAAGAAAGCCCTATGCCAAGCTCCAGTTCTAGCTACACCGAACTACAGTAAGCCTTTTACACTTTTCGTTACTGAACGTGAAGGTACAGCATTATCTGTTCTTACACAAGGTCAAGCAGGACAATACAAGCCCTGTGCTTATTTTTCGAGCACACTAGATCCAGTCGCCCAGGCGTTGCCTGCGTGCCTCAAGTCAGTTGCAGCCACAGCACTAGCTATCAGACAAAGTGATTCCATAGTTTTAGGACACTCCTTGACAGTACAAGTCCCACACTCTGTAGAAGTTCTTTTAAACCGAACACAAACTCAGCACTTGACAATTGCACGTTTAACAGGTTATGAATTGACATTGTTCCAGCCACACATAGAAATTAGACGCTGCAACATCCTGAATCCTGCTACACTGTTACCACCAGTTAATTCAAATCCTGACCCACATGACTGTGTGGAAGTAGTCAACATTACGACAAAGCCAAGACAAGACCTGACAGACATTCCGTTACCAGATCCTGACCTGACACTTTATGTGGATGGTTCATGTATGAGAACTAGTACAGGAAAACTAGTTGCCGCGTATGCAGTGACTACTGACACCGAAGTTATTAAGACACACCGTATTGATACCCTGTCCGCTCAAGCAGCAGAGCTAGTTGCTCTGACACAAGCCTGTATACACGCCAAGAACCTGAAAGTTAATGTTTACACAGATTCACGTTACGCATTTGGAGTTGTACACGACTTCGGAGTGCTCTGGCAAGAGAGAGGTTTCATGACTTCTCATGGAACCAAGATTCAGCATGGTCTCCTTATTCAAGCTCTGTTAGATGCCATACATTTGCCGACATCCATTGCTATCATGAAATGCAAAGCACATACGAAAGTCACTGACATTATTTCCCAGGGTAACGATCTAGCAGATCGCACAGCCAAGCTTACAGCACAGACTCCAGACATTCCAGTTAACCTGACACATACTCCAGATCTGACTACATGTATGACAGTTAAGGACCCTACACAAGATGTCATAGATATCCAGTTACATGCTACTCCCGATGAAATCAAGAAGTGGTCTGAACAAGGAGGGGTCCAGACAGATCAAGGATGGTTAACGAAGGGTAGAGCCACATGGTTTCTCCCCGACTCTATGGTTCAAGTCATCATTAATACCGCACATAGTCCAGCACATTTAGGAGAAAAAGCTATGTTAGACAGTATCCAGAACATTTGGTTCAACAAGCATTTACGAGCTGCAGCCAAGCAGAAAGTCCGTACCTGTATGATATGTTGTCAGTTTAATCCAGGTAAAAGTGTCCCGGTGGAACAAGGTGGTTTCCAGCCTCCTGACCACCCTTTTGAAGTCCTCCAGATGGATTATATTCAGATGGAGCGATGTCGAGGTTTCAAGTATGTCCTTGTAGTTGTATGCGCTTTGTCCAGATGGACAGAAGCATATCCAGTCCCAGATTACACAGCCGCGACCACTGCTAAGCAGTTGGTTCGTGAATTCTTCCCTCGATATGGACTCCCTAGAGTCGTATATTCTGATAACGGTCAGCCATTCTCATCTGAACTAATGAAGCACGTCTCCCTGTTGTTGGGGTACCAGTGGAAGTTTCATTGTGTACGCCATCCTGAAGCAGCCGGTCTAGTCGAGAGACATAATCAGACTCTGAAAATTCGAATTGCAAAAATATGTAAAGATAAGGGTGTGGACTGGCTAGTAGCTCTGCCAGTTGCTTTGTTTTATATGCGCATGGTCGCACATTCCAGATCAGGTCTGTCCCCGTATGAGGTCGTATTCGGCCGCCCCCCTAACATGTGGGGTACTCCTAGACCCCGAAGTATTACTGATGTTTCATGTAATATGCTGACAGATTACCTAGCTTCCTTGATGTCTGCCCTCAACTCATGTCGTTCACAGGTTGCTGCCGCATTTCCAGACAATACCGAGGTGGCACCGCATGAAATCGTTCCAGGTTCCATGGTGATGGTCCGTAACTTTGACAGATCAAGTCCGTTGGAGCCTCGATGGAAAGAGCCCCGTCAGGTCCTCCTCACCACCCGTACAGCCGTGAAGTTGGAAGGCCGAAAAGGATGGATACACCTTTCTCACGTTAAACTTTTAAAAGGACTGAAACCCGTCTTTAAGAACATTTCCCAGGATTTTAAGGACTGCCAAAATATTGCTCTTAAGGACTGTCCCGCAAAAGACATTGATACAACCCCTCCCTTGGTAGAGAAAACTCCGCAGCAGGAGTATAAGCAAAAACTCCGGTCTAGTAAAATAAGTCAGTCAGTTTGATTGTCTAAGTCCTCCCCTAGGTGAAACGGTTAGACTGTTTCTGACATGTATAAAATAGACCCCCATAGTGAGAGAGTTAGTAAAAACTCAATCAAATGTATCGTTTTTCTAAGTTTCATATTGTTTCTCAGCATTATGATTTCCTGCACTAGTTACGCAATTTTCCTGTGTTTTCCAGTTCTTCATGTAAATAAGCCTGCTAATGCTACAGCAGAGCACACGTTTAGTGATCTGCCTCCTCACGAATATTCATACCGCCTCGCTATGCGTAATAACTCATTTATCCGCATGTTACATTACTCACACCAGACCAGCAATACCACTAATTGTTGGGTGTGTGGTCGACTCCCCCCTTTCCAGACGTCAAAGGGAGTTCTGCCACTCTTTCCTTATCCATTTTCACATAAAGGTTCATGTGGAGCATGGTCCACGTTAACGTCCTCCTCAACAGATATGTCTTTTCTTAACAGCACATGTTTCCCAGACAAGAAAGGTTTCCCCCACCGAACAGGTTTAGATCTAGAAAATGAAGTATATAATTTAGGTAATTATTCGTCGAATTTCATGGTCCTGAATGTTCAGTCTGATACTACTCCAGACTCACCTGCTATTTCAGTACTACCAGTCAAAGGCGAATTATGTGTCCGAAATAAGGGTTCCGTACACGTAGGACATAGTGATTGTACTACTGTTGTCAAGTATAGTGACAGTGGGAAATCTATTTTTAAAGCTTCACGTCATTCTTATTTTGTTTGTGGTCAGACCGCATATGTTCGTCTGCCCCTCGATTGGGAGGGAACCTGTTACATTGCTTTCCTACTGCCACCTGTTTTCCTAGCCCCACCTGACTACCATAGGAATTCCTTCCTAGTACATACTAGACACAAGAGAAACCTCCCGATTGTCGATTATACTGAAACTGCTGCAGAACAATTCATTGATATTGATAAAGGTGTGTTCCCTTATTTAGGTACAGTTGTAAACAGTAAGCTAATCCGTAGGTTAACAAGAACCCTTGAAGCAGTAGTAGATGAGACTGCCTCCGCTCTAGGTAACTTAACCGAAGAGCAATCCTTTATGAGAATTGTTGTGCTCCAGAATCGTCTCGTCCTTGACGTCATACTGGCCGATAGGGGCGGGGCCTGTAGAGTCCTCGGATCTAGTTGCTGCATTTTCATTCCAAATAACGCGCCGTCTGTTTATTCAGCTATAACCAGACTCCATAAAATTGCCCATCTGTTACACCAAGATCCAGGCACCTGGATATGGTCCGGTTGGTTCTGGAATATAATTTCCGCCTGGGGATGGAAAGTCCTGTCCTTTCTAGGTATCGCAGTAGCGATCATATTCAGCTGCTGCCTCTGTATACAATGTGGCCCTGCGATTTGCGGCATGTGTGCTACCTCTTGTATTCCTAGTCCCAAGCCCCGTTCTAAATCCCGTTCCAAGACAATTCGAGATGAACAAATGGTACTGTATGAAATGATAGATGGTATCATGAAAATTGATGTTTCCTGATGGAAACGTAGTGACAAGGAGGGAATGTGGAAAAGTAAATTTTGTCATGTTCTGTGTCCCTACGTGTCATCCATCATATGTTATGTGTGCATGACCAATATGCATATGTTATTCCCCATGTCATTTCCCAGTCCTCGTGAATACTACGAATATCAGGCCTATGTAAAGCTACGTTGCCACGTCTCTCAGTGTGTACGTTATTTCATTATAAAGTCCCCGTTTCCAGGCCTCAACAGGGCCTGGACATCAGATTCAGCTCCTGTCTCCTGAAGCCTCGCTGAGGAGCGATCCAGCCCCCACCTGTATCCTCGACCTTTGACTTACTTCCTGCCTCGCAGTGCCCGGTGCAGCTTGGCTCTGCCTCTGAGTCTGCCAAAAGTATGTTATAGTTCCAGTTATCAGTTTAGTCCTCCTTCTCTGCATTCCTAAACTACTGAACTGCATCAATAGTTTCCGTCATTGTCTAGCCTTCTCGTCTCCACGTTAGAGAAATACTGTATTTAATGGTCATTTAATATTCTTCATCACGCACTACATGTAGAATAAATGCATGCTCTAGTCTTAGAGTCAATTAGCCTTTCCCCTCTTGACTTCTAGTTTATATCAACATGTTCCCTAAACATCAGATACTAGATAGGGTTTAGGTACATGTCGCTCTGACTCTCCAGACTTTAGTCTCTGCTCCTAACACAGAGTTCATAGCCCCCAGCTTCTCCTCGTAACACGTCATTGCCAGTTTGCGCGCACCACCAGGTTAGAGGTCCCGGCTCCTTAGGTAGCCCCCTCCAATGTTTCCGCCCCATTCATGACATATTCTGTTACGTTTACACCACATGTCTATGTATACGCCCAGTTACACCTTCTTTATCTCTTATCTTTCGCGACTGCTACGCGTCACGCTTTCTGCTCCACCCACTGCTACGCCTACTGCAATGTAATGCTATGTGTTTGCGTTTTGTATATAAGCTCATGTATTGTTATTAAAAGTTAGCGCGCTCATCCTAGCCCCAGCAGCTGCTGGGCCCTGCCATCCTATTCCCGTGCAGGTTGTCCTGTTCCTGTCCTTATGCTGTATTAAACCTGCAAAACTCCTACTACCTCGAATCTTGACTCTTATTTATTGAGCTATCTGTTATGATATATGTCTAGTCAAAAATAGGGTATTATTTATTTATTTACCACAGGATTACAAAGTTTTCTTCACTGTCAGAATTGTTTAGGGACTCCTTATAAATCTCTAGAGGTTTACGAAGTCTTTTACCTTACCTTCTTTTTAACGTTTTCAGACTTGTCACTAAATGTTGGAAAACGTAGTTTTGTACTGTCCTGCGCGACCGCGTGCGCGCACCCCGGTATTTTTAAAGATTAAAAAAAGGATTTATACTTTATCGGTATTGTTCTTGGGACCCCATATGAAGGTATACAACATCAGAGAAAGTCTACCTTTCCTCCTTTTCACGTTTTAAAACTTCATTAAATTAGACCGATACTTCCAAATGACCTACATGTCGGGATTTTGTCACCGCGTATACGTCCTAATACGTGCATGTCAAGTCATGTGACTTGAAAAGAACACTTCCTATTGGTTCATAGTAGTTTCTATTCTGCAATTTTCCAGAAACCACCAACTTCCCTCACTATCTTTTTGGCGCTCAAGGGAGAAGAACCTTTTTCATCTTTCCGCAGAGTTTGCTGAAATGGCTGCCGCACGCAATTCATCTTCGGAAACTGAAGAAAATTTTCGTGTACCTTTAAAAAAAATAAAAAAAATCTTTCATCTGGCAATTTTTTACCTATCCTCAGGATCAAAAAAAAGTAAATGCTCCGAAAGTAACTTGCACAATTTGTCACACAGTACTTTCAAGAGGTAATCCTTCCAAAAAGTATTCCTTTTCGATTCATACCATGAAGAGACATGTGAGCCAAGTCCATCCTGTGCAATATGCACAGGCAGCGACAAGAGCTCTGGCAACAGAACTACCACCAGCTGTGGCCAGTACTTCATCGAGAAGATGACCTGCATCTCCATCTACTGCACAGTTGGAGTTGAAACCATTTTTGTCGAAAGTGCATATGAAATGCAACAAGTGTGATGGAATGATTGTGTACGGGGAGCAGAGCCTCACTCTTGTAGAAAGAAGAATTAATGACCATGAAAGCTTCCCTAGCACTTATAACATCGGCTCTGGATACCAGCCAAAGCACCGAGCTGATCATGAAAACCGCTAGCCAAGAGTTAAGCCAAGAGTTAAGCCTGCAGTCATCGCAAATATCAAAAGAGGATGACCTACTCTCCCTTCCTAACACCACAAAAACGAACTCCATTGGATTTCTGCTTGGAACTATCCTTCAGGAACTAAGAGATTTTAAAGAATCTCAGGCACAGGAGATTGCGCAATTACACACTAGGCTCACAAAAATGGAAGAGTGTTTCGGGAATCTTCCTTCAAAGATCATTGAGGCTGAGAATCGGATCTCATCCCTGGAGGATTCACTATCAACAATGCAGAAAGATCTATCAGTGGCCAACAGGGAAAGAGCCCAGTTAGTGGAAAAAAATGCAGGACCTCGAAAACTACAATCGGAGATCAAATTTACGTCTGGTAGGTATACCAGAGGGGGTGGAAGACAAGGACGTAGTCAAGTGGTCGGAGTCTCTCCTGAAAACAGCCATAACGGAGCTCCAAGGCGAATGACTATCACTAGGGCACACAGAGTCCCGGCATATAAACCCAATAACTTGAACTATCCGCGTACAATTCTGCTTAACTTTTCAGATTTTAGGGTGAAGGAGAGAATTCAAAACACAGCTTATTCCAAGAAATCATTTAATGCAGAAGGAATAAACAATTTTCGAATTTTCTCGGATATGTCAGCGGCTTCTGCCCACAGACGTCGAGACTTTGTCAAAATGATAGACTCTTTCAAAAGCAAGGGAGCCCAGGCTATGATTGTGCAACAGTCAAAACTCAAGGTCCTGGCTAAAGGGAGGTTTTTTATTTTTACAATTGTCCACGAAGCCCAGTCCTTCCTGGAAGGATTAGGAGGATAGCCCAGCAGATCTCCAGCTGTATCATACTCCTAGCAGATTCAAGAGTTTAGTCTATAACAGCTCTGATCGACATGGGGGGGGGTTGTGCATAACAGGAAGCACAAAAAGGATGCAATGCAATGGCATCCAACAAGAAGAAACAGAAGGAAAGGACGGATGTGGAACACGGGGGGATCCGTCCAACTGAGGGGGGAATAGGGGGGTCCGGGGTGGTGATGAGAGGTGTTGCAAGGGAAAAAACGAGAGTTCAAATGCAATATGTTTCTCGACATTTCTATGACTACAGTACGAGCAATGTTATTCTTTTTCATATATCTTTATTTTTCTTTCTATATCCTGCACAAATAGTATTTTGCACTCGCCACTTTTGCCCGTATGGATTATAATAAGTTGTCAAGTTTCTTTGAGTATATTTGCTTATTTTGTACTAGAGGGCTCTTAATCCTTCAAGTCCGTGCTGCTATTTGTATCAGCCTGCTGATTAATTGCATATTTGCACAGTTGCTGCTCGTTTGCATATTTGCACATTGCAATTTAGATTTTTATGAATGTTTCCATCAATATCTGCTGCTGCTATTATACTATTATGTATTACCTATCCGTTATATACGTCGTTGTTGTTGTTTATATATTTATAGATTTGCACATTTGCACACTTCCTGAGGGCCTCGTCCATCATCTCGAGTATGCCCATTTGCAGATTTGCACACCTAATCTCAGATTCTCTAGGAATATTTCTATGAATATTTGCTGCTATTATGCTACTGGCCTATATTGTTATATACATTTATATTACCTATTGGTTATATTTGTTGCTGCTGCAGTTGTTTGTTTATTTGCAGATTTGCACACTTGCACATTGGCTGAGGGCCACGTTCAACATCTCGTATATGTTTGCTTGCATATTTCCACATTTAAATCCAGTCTCTTCACGAATGCTCCTGTGAATATCCGCTGCTATTATGTTATGGGTCTAGACTGCTATATATATATATATATATATTATTTATTGATTATATGTGTTGTTGCTGTTGACTCTATTTTTGCAAATTTGCACACTAGCGTATTAGTTGAGGGTCACGCCCAACATCTCGAACATGAAATAATATGGTGAAATTTATTTCTTTAAACGTTAATGGATTGAATAACGTTCGTAAAAGGAATGCTACTGAGTGCTGGCTGAAAAACCTTTCACCAGATGTCATCTATTTACAAGAAACCCATCATAAAGACCATTCAGAGTCAGTTAAACTCTTCAAAAGCTGGGTGGGCTATAACATATCTGCTCCTGCTGGGATGGCTCAGAGAGGAGTTTCCATATTAATAGGGAGACATGTAGGGTTTAATCTTGAAGGGACTTGCACGGACATTAGAGGTAGATGGGCAGTTGCACACGGTAAATTAAATAACGTCAGTGTTATTCTTGCTACAGTTTATGCACCAATTCTTGACGACCCTCAAGTCATTCTACAAGTAAAACAGGCAATAACTGGTCTGCCTGGGCCAATAATCTGTGGGGGAGATTTTAATCTATTGCAAAACCCGCGATTGGACTCGACTAAGAAAGATCGTCGACAGAATAAACCCCAAGTTGCTTAAGCAGTCCAAAGTTGTAAAATAGATCTTGATCTTATTGACCACTGGCGAAAGTTAAATCCTATCAAGCGCGAGTATTCATGCCACTCAGCAAAATACAATTCAGCGTCAAGGTTAGATTTTTTTGTGCCATCCCATGATTTAGTATTATACAACTATGCCCATCTACCTAATGCTTTCTCAGACCATGCAGCTCTTTGTATGGAGGTCAATCTGGGGAATCATGAAGCTAGATCTAAAAGTAGATGGTTTTTTAATAAACTTAATCTCCTTGACCAACAATGGTGCACAGATATTAACGAAAGGATTGAGCAATTTTTTATACAGAATAGAGGTTCAGCCCCATTAAATATAATCTGGGATGCTTTTAAAGCCACTCTTCGTGGAATAATTACATCTAAAGAAATCCCTAAGCTGAGGGCAAAAAGGGAGGAGAAAATCAAACTCCAAACTGAACTTTCACAGGCAGCCCAAGAGCATTTTAGGGTCAGATCTAAGATCTCTGGTCACAAACTCAACGTGGCAAAATGCAAAATGAAGAACTTTTACTATGATTTAGGCAAGACAAATAGCAACCTATATGCACAAAAAATATATGAAGAGAGTGAATATACAGGAAAGCTTCTGGCCTGGCAATCTAAAGAAAAGCAGGTTCACAATAGAATAGATCAGCTATTAGACCCTACTACTAAAATACAAGTTAAGACCACCACCTCTATTGGTGAACTGTTTTTAAAACACTATGAGGGAATTTATCAAGTATCTGAAGGGGCTACATGTGACTCTACCTTGTAATTTTTAGAGCAACTTGAAATACCTAAATTAGACCCAGAGGGCAATAATTATCTTACTCAAGATTTCACATTATTGGAATTAAAGGAAGTGATAGAGTCTTTCCCCAACGGTAAGGCCAACGGTGAGGATGGCCTTCCCATTGAATTTTTTAAAAGATTTGAGGGAACACTACGCAAAGAACTTCTGAAATTAGTTAATAACTTACTCCAAGGTGGTCCCCCACCGGATTCCTTCCATATAGCGTTGGTGGTCAGTATTTTAAAAAAGGGAAAGGACAAGGAAAATATAAATTCATACCGCCTGATTAGCCTTCTGAATACAGATTATAAAATTTGACAAAACTTTTAGCAAACCGATTAAATAAAATAATAGGATCCCTGGTAGCTCACGATCAGTGCGGTTTCATTGCAGGCAGACACCTTCATTCCAACACTACATTTTTATTGGAGGCACTAGAATATTTTAAAACTAATAAGGTGAAGGCTCAAATTTGGTTTTTAGATGCGGAGAAAGCCTTCGATCTAGTCTCTTGGGATTGTCCGTTTGCAATTTTATGTAGTTTTAATTTCCCGAATGTTTTTATTTTTCTCCTACGACAATTGTATGTGAATTCTAGGGCACAAATTATCATTAATAATACAAATATTGGGTCCTGTAAAGTCACTAGAGGTACCCGACAGGGATGTCCCCTGTCGCCAATTTTATTTGCATTATTTATCGAACCTCTCGCAATCGCCATCAGGAATATTAAAGCTGACACAGCCCCAATATTAGGAATGACAAATATAAAACTGTATGCAGATGATATTGCCCTTTTTATAGATTCTAAACCCTCTAGTCAATGGAGGATTTTAAAAATCTTCTCTGATTTTCAAAAGCTAGGGGGTTATAAAATTAATGTAAACAAAACGGAAATTATTCTGGTGAACTGCACTATAGACACTTTAGCTCCGGAATTCAGGCGGATATATAACACGAATCCAAAAAGATATCTTGGAATATTTGTATCAGATAGCCTAGACGACCTTTTTGCACTAAATTTTTTACCTTTATTAAAAAAGGTGGGCTCACTTTTAGACCGTTGGAATTTGTTACCCCTGTCTATTATAGGGCGGGCATCGCTAATTCGTATGTCGGTATTACCCCTTTTTAATTTCCTTTTTTGTGCAATTCCCTGCGTAATCCAGGCCTCTTATTTTAAAAAAGTAGAAGCGCTGATTTCTTCTTTCCTATGGGCAAACAAATCTTCCAGACTTGCACTGAGCACTTTGTATTTATCATCTACACAAGGAGGGTTGTCCCTCCCAAATATTAGAGAATATTATTTTGCGTCTTTCGCACATTATAGTCACAGGTTTTCTGTTTTAGATTTCCATGAGTCGGATGATTTTTTTATTAAAAGGATGCTGTTGGAATTGAAAATCTATGACCCAGTGAGAATCACTAAAGATCCAAAAAAAGTACGCTATAAATCCCTGCAGTGGATCTTTAAGGTGAAAACTCAGTTTTTTAAATTCTATGGATTACCTAATTTTAGCAGCAAGACAAATTTAATGAATTTTTGCTTGGGAGACGCTGGATGTATGGACAAATATATATTAACTAATTGGAAGGAGAATGGCTTTGAGAAAATTGAAGACTTCCTCTTTGGCAACAGATGGAAATCCTGGGATGAAATCAATAGTCAGTTAATCCATTTTCACTGCATGCTGAACTGGTCCTTCATCAGGATAAATCCAAAACTTAGAGAACTCACTATAGGAAATCTATTCATGAAAGAAAATATTTCCACTATCCTTAACAACAAAACACAAAAAAAATGAGTATTTGGATTAAAACACTAAGAGAAGGTAAAGATCAGGACCTTTACAGCAAGATTATTGAAAGATGGAAAAAGAGGGAAGATATTACAATTAATCAACAGGTATAGGACAAAATAAATAAGTTTAATAAAACCATTTTTCGAGGAGCAAATTTTAAACGTATGCAATTCTTTAACAAATGGTTGATATATAGAACTCCGTCCTTTTTGCATAATATTTTCCCCCAAGTAGCTGACAAATGTTTCCGATGTGAAGGAAAAGGCACGTGGAAACACATTGTTTGGGAATGCCCCAAAATCCAGGTATTATGGAAGGAAATAGAATAATATCTCTCAATTGTCCTTAAAACTAATATTGTACTGGATGAATTGACTTCCGTCCTAGGTTGCTCTTCTATTCATACCCAACACGATGAGTCGCTTGTTATAGCTTCTTTAATAGCTAAATCCCTTATATTACAGTCCTGGAAAACAGACCTTGTCCCATCTTTCCAAGCATGGAAGATAAAATTACTCCGAATCCAGGATAGGGAAAGAAAATACGCTCTAAGATCAGGGGCTCTGAAAAAATATGATACATTTTGGAGTGGGTTTGATCCTTAAATTTGCCTTGCTACTATTTAATCGGATTTAAAATTGGCTTATTAAGTTCGTTATGTATATGCACGATGCACTTTACAAATCTAGCTATGAAAAATTAACTGAGAAATCTCACAGGGAATTTAAAGTCCTTATATTGTTTTAATTCTAACAAAATCTTTTGAATATTAGTGAAAGTCTATTGCCTGTTTGCTGTTACACAATTTTGCACTCTATAATTTAAATGTTATAACTAAAAACTGTATGGTTGTTTTCAATATTCTTTGCTTCTAGACTGTATTAATTGGATTTCAAATATGTCATGTCTCTTGTACTGTATTGTTATATATGAACTCTCAATAAAAAAAGATAAAAAAAAAAAAAGAAAGCTTCGAATGTAGATAATTTTTTAACAACTTCTTATGTTCCTGTTTTACAGTTCAAAAATTCGGCTCCAGTTTAACAAATCATAAACAATAAAAAACTTGTCAAAAAATTAAAAAAAAGTAAAAAAACTACAAAACCCCCAAAATAAAGTTCTTTTCAGAACTACCTAATTGTACCAAAAAGAGCTCTATTCATAAGCTGAAGTATCGCCGCATTTTCAGAATAATTATTGAAGAATGCGGCAATACTTGGGGCATATTATGAAGAAGACGTGATAATTTATCGTCCCTTTTATCGGCATAACACTGCTAAAAAAGCGACGATAATCGCCTTCATAATATGGGCCATATTATCAAGGACGTGCGATACATTATCGCCGCTTTTATTGGCAGGAAACTGCAGATAAAGCGGCGATAATGGGCTTGATAATATTCTCTATGGAATTCCTATCGAAGCCCATGTTAGATGTCTTCACATCTAACATGGGATTCGATAGGATTTCCATAGGGCATATTATCAAGCCCATTATCGCCGCTTTATCGGCAATTTCCTGTCGATAAAAGCGGCGAAAATGTATCGCCCGTCCTTGATAATATGCCCCTATGTTCTACAAATTCCAATCGAAACGTATGTTATATGTCTTTATATCTAACATTACATTCAATTGCAATTCATAGAGCATATTATGAACGCCGTTTTCGCCCCTACATCGGCAACTTCCTGCCGTTAAGGGCGGCGATAATGTCTTCCCTTTCCTTGTAAATATTCCTCAACACCTTTGTGACAACGTCATAACAGCGCCTGCCGCAAGAGCACTTTGCATGTGTGCCGCACAGACAGTTAATGACATGCATAGTAGGCGTACGTTAAACCACAAGCAAAATGTGTTTGCAGGCGAAAATACTATCACAAACACGGCTATTGTTAGAAAAACAGTTTAAATAAACTTGTTTATCGTACGACTGCCACGGCCTGCTTTGATGAAGCATTTGGCAGCGTTAACATGGGGGTGTGGAAAATAAAACTAAATCAACCCCCTCTCCTAATTACAAGGAACACATTAGTGCGTAAAAACAACGCTTGTTTTCACGCGGTAATGTTAACTGCCGCTGGCTGTTAGAGGAGTACTATCACATATATATTCAAATTAATAATTATGTAGTTACACTGCGGAAAACTCTGGCGATAGCCGGCGAAAGTCAAATATACGATGTTCAGGGCATATTAACAACAAGTATAGATTCACCAGGCGTCCCCGTTTTGCCAGGACGGTTTCCCTTCTTTTAACCAGCTATCCCAGCAAATTTCATTAAATATTGCTCATCTCCCCGTTTTTAGAGAGAGTCGACTGAAAGTGGAAAGAAATATTTTTTATGTTTTACAAAGCAGTTAAAGTTACCTGTTGTTTCCACAATGCAATGTAATTGACAGGCAACTTACACAGATAAAAAATTACATTTTATTTATGTTCTTACTGCCTCTTCTGTAATTCTCTGCTAACGAGCACTCTCACCACTAGAAGTAAAATCATAGTCCTTCTTCTATTTTTCTGAAATGTCCCGGTTTTTGCCTTTAGAAATCTGGTTACCCTAAACAACTAGCGATAATTATCACTATGTTGGCTTAGTTCCAATATTTTTTTCATCGACCTGCGGTGATTTTTATCGCTTAGGAGCCTTGCAATTATCAAGGTTTACTTCCAAAACCTGTGATTCCCAAACTGTGCACCGCGGCTCCCCAGTGCGCCGTAAGGAGGTGCCAAGGGCACGGCGCACACTAGGGTGACCAACCGTCCGTAAATTCCACGGATGTCACTACCCTGTTATGTGTAACTGTATCCATCTCAGAGAGCTGCGCATTCCTCCCCTGTGAGAAGGCTGACAGCCGCTGCTGGAACGGCCTTGAATTTCACTGCTCCAGGAGCAGCCCCTCCCGCCCATTGAAATTCTCTATGGAACTCATTGGCACATACTGAATGAGAATATGGCAGTCAAGGTTTTTAAAGCAGATAGCGCTCTTCCTGCCTCAACGAACAGAAGGCATTCTCTTAGATAAAAAAAGTAAAACCACCACCATGTAATATTAGAAAACACTTCCTTTAAAGAAGGCTATGAAAGAAAATTAAAAAAACTGATTAATGTTCTTTCATTCTCTCATCATTTTTGAACAGCAGTATTTTCATTAATATATTCAACAATGCCATGGCTACTGCTTTTGTACTTAAAGGAACTAGCACCCATTGTCAAAGCCAATAGTCTTTGCTTGTTGTTGGTGTAAAGATAGTTGCTGTTCTACATATCTGCATGCAATGACACATACAACATAACACCAGTCGAGCACAACACTATGCTAAACGCATATTTGTAGCTTAGGTGTTTTAAACTGCCCTCGGAATTACATCCAACACCTCCTTTGAAAAGACCCCTCCATTTTTTTAACAGTGCTTAAAGCCATGGAAACAACACCATTTTACAGTAACCTCACATCCTGTTACTGGACATCATGTATGACTGATAACTTCTACATTTTCAGTCTGCCTATGTATGGAAACAATGTGAACTCTCCCCCACCGCACCCCACCCCTTGCTGTACTTTGTTCTTCATAGGCCTCTTCTCCCTACAACTTTGCAGACAAACGCTCACATTATAAAGTACAAAGCTGGGTGAGTATATAAGTATGGAATGTCTAAATGGCTGGATCGATTACTAAAAGGATGAATGGATGAATGAAAAGAGATAGGTTAGATAATCAAAGAAAAAATGAATGAATACATGAATGAGTGAAACTATAAATGAGAGAAAAGATAAATTGATGGATATATGGCTAGAAGAGTGCATAAATGGCTAAAAGGAAGGATAGATGTGATACAGGATGGATGCATGAGCAAAAACCACCTGATGGATCAGTGATTTAGTGGATGGATGTGTAAAAGGATAGATAGAGTAATGAATGAAATGTACATGATGGGCAAGTGAATGCGTGGATGGATAAATTGATAACTGAAATGGTAGATGAAAGGATAAGTGGAAGGGTGATTGTAAAGAATAATTAGGGGGTAGATGTACAAAACCATGGATACATCAGTAAACTAAAAGGGTGGATGGATAAGAGACCAGATGGCTGGAACAGTGAACTGATGATTGCATGTGTGAATGAATATGCCCCAATTACTTTAAGAAAAATAATAGTACATACATACCACCTACCCACCGTTATAAAAATGGTGGGGAGCCACTGTAAACTGCTGAATAGGTCAAGGAAACCACAGATCATCAAACTTTGTAAACCACTGTCCGAAGTGATAGAAATCGATCCAAACACATAAATATTGTTGTAAAGTCAGCAATATTCATGCATTACCGAGCTATTGCTCTGAGTCATGTTATCTACCTCCCATTACATGACATAGCTAAGAACTGCTCAGGGGCAGCTATTAGGTTTTGGACATTTTGAACCTTAGCACCAATATGTTCAAAAGTAGGTAAAATGAGATAGCAATGTTAGGAACTGTTTCCAGTCACTAACATCTTGCAACACTAACTTTGCATGTCAATAGTAATAAATATCACAGACAAACAATGCGGGTCACAAGATAGTCGTTATCTGCTAAAAGTTGTTGCAAACTGCTGTTAGCATCAGGTACGTACTAAACAGATAATTTTATCTCCGCTTTCTTGGCTTTTAAAGCCAAAAAAGCAGAGTAAAACCCCCTTGATAATGTGCCCCAAAGTTCTTTAACACACATCATTTACCTGCAATGTTTTGACACATGAGCATTAGTGAAGTGACTCCGAGAAATGTGGCCGATTTCTTAAATTAATTTTTAAGAGGCTCCTTGTGACAGTGCAGCCAATCCTCCGTGGAAGTGGTCACATAAAACACGACACTGGTATGACCAGGATACTCAAAGAAATGACACAGTGATGAAAAAGTATTTTTATTTTGTATATTTACCTAGGAAATAGTAATAAAGAAAACTTAAAATCTTTTAAAAACATGGTATCTGTGGAACAAAGGTAAAAATAAGGTTATAATGTCATTTTATAAAACAAAACAAAGTAGAAGTGAATGAAACAAAAAGTGAAAGAAAAGAAGACTGAGGGGCATAAAGAGACCGAGACTGGATATGTAGTATATTAATCAATAAATAAACAAATTTAATTGAAAGAAATATTAGCATTGAAATAATGATTGTTTAAAGGAAAATAAAGTGAGAGAGAAAATGAGAGTATGATCAGTGATAATACACAAAACAAACAGTCTGTAAAATAAACAGACTAAGAGTACCGAAATGTCTTAAAGAGATAGTTAAAATAAAGGAAAAAGACTAAGAGTAACTGAGTGAAAAAGGATGAATAACAGAAGATGAATGGAATAGAAACAGACAAGGAGTGTAAGAGAGAGACATAAAGAGAAATAAAGTAGGGTAAGAGAAATAAACTATAGATTTTAGTTTGGAAA
Source organism: Lissotriton helveticus (assembly GCF_964261635.1). NCBI lineage: Eukaryota > Metazoa > Chordata > Amphibia > Caudata > Salamandridae > Lissotriton > Lissotriton helveticus. Next base: position 66,529,857 of record NC_136062.1, read on the forward strand.
TAAAGCATAATTAATTAAAACAGAGTAAAGGAACAAATTATAAGATACAGTAAGACAAAGAAATTAAGAATCAAGAAAGAAAGGTGATACAGGGTCAATAAAGGTGAGTCAGCATAAAACAACGTAAATAACAAACTGAACAGTTAGATAGAATACTAACAGAAAAGATGTAAGAGAAACAGGTTTCGAAAATTAAAAAATGCAAAATGTGCATGAGTTAAAGGGAATAACCATGACTAAACACCACTTACAAAGGAGGAGGATGAAAGAAATAAGAATAAGAGAGAGGTAAACGAAACTCTCACATATGATTAGCTGTACTTGCCTTATAAATGTAATATCTGTGGAAGACAATAAAAAAATCTGTTATAATACATATTTCAAAATCCAATGTTACAAAATTTATTTAGATAACATATTAAATGGTTTATTTTTGCTGTCCTCAGATAAATTGATTTTCACTATAAACAGTGATTTCAATAGTAATCATCATGTAACAGCGGGGAAAAAAAAACACAATCAAAATGATTGTGTTTAAAAAACCCGTACAAGATCTCTATACATAATATAAATACCTAGAAAAAAACATGTCTTAAATGTTTTTCTCTAATTCGCAATTTCTTGAGTAAGCACAGCACATACTCCACAGTTACAAACTAATTAAAGAATACCAGTTACTTTTAAATACCTCTCAACAAATAACCGTGCAACTATGTTCTTAAAACATTTATCTCAAGTCAACATTTTGATATCTCATTATTTTCCGCGTGGCCAAATAGTATGAGTTAGTTCGTTATTTTTTGAGTACCTCTCAACAAACTTGCGAGTAAGTATGTTCTAAAAACATTTATCTCAAGTCCACATTTTGATATCTCATTCTTTTCCGCATGGCCAAATAGTATGAGTTAATTAGTTTTTTTTTTAGTACCTCTCAACAAACTTCCGAGTAAGTATGTTCTAAAAACATTTATCTCAAGTCCACATTTTGATATCTCATTCTTTTCCGCGTGGCCAAATAGTATGAGTTAATTCCAACATGTCCTGTACCATAAACATTAAGGAAACCTTACCTGATACTATGACTTTGCCACATAAAAGTTTCATTTCTAGATCTGAACACCCTCAATCACATGATATTTCTAAACAACACAGTTTCATATTTTTACAGTATTAATCTGACTAGACCAAGTAATTTTATTGAAATTTTGGTTGCAAAAATATCAGATAAGAATTTGTTAACTCACAAGGCAAACGTTTCTTAAAACTTAATTGACTATCATTGCAGAGCGTCCAACCGGTTGGACACTTCAAATAAGCTATGTAATGTCCTGATGATATTGATGGCCCTTCATGAAAAATAATTGCTACAGTTACAAATGTTCTTCTAGAAATAGATATTTGAGAAGCCAAAAAATGTTTTATTGAAGTTGACAATTCACTTCCATCAGCTCTGCATCGTTGAAGCATTAAAATTACATACTGTCCATATCTGTGGATAAACAATGTTGATAACATTTCTGAGTTATATTGAGAGCAGACCATGTTCTGATACGCATCTTTAACTATTTTTTTAAAGGACACTGTTTTACAATCTGGTAATGTTAAATATATAAATCTTTCTGTGTGTATGTCAGTACTACTTGAAAATGAACAATTATCGCAAATATGTTCCCATTTATAAGAAAGGCCAAAAAGACTATCAATACCTACACCTTCTTCTTCCAAAACTGTAAGCATATACATAATAAATTCCTGACAATCTTGCTGAATATTCTGAGAAAATTGATTTAGTCCTGCACATATGTCTAAAACATTCCTTACTTCTGAAACACGTACTACTTCACTATTACCACTGCTACATTTTTCAAACACAGAATTTAAGGAACAACAAAATGTTTGCTCCTGATTTTCTCTAATCTGTTGCTGTAAACTTTTTAGAAAAAAAAACACATTAACCCCTACATTTGCATAGCAGTTGACACCAGACCTGTTTTCAAATTTAAATCCAACAATCTCTGTAGTACTAACCTTTTTCTTACTCCTACCAATGACAGCCTCATCTTTTTTTCTTCGTTTCTCTACTACTTCACTACATTGTTCCTCATTTCTCCTTTTCTGACCAACCATACTCTTTTTAATTAAAGGATATTGAGGTAAACTTGGAGCATATTCTCTTCTTAACTTATTATACTCCTTCACACATTTTACATCTGCACTAATCTTTGTCTCATCAAAATCAATTAGAAAAAGTCCAGATAAAGTTCTAACTCGAGATAAAGCAACATATGCCATACCCTCTTTGAATACACTGTTTCCAATATTTACCAAAGCACAATCTACACTTAAACCTTGAGATTTGTGAATAGTCACTGCATATGCCAAACAAATTGGAAATTGTTTCCGACGGACATACAAGTCTTTCACAAGTACAAAACGACTTGAACAGCGACTGAATTGTTGAACTTCCTCAATTACATCAAATTTTATTCGTACAAATTCAATCTCATCTCTATTTGGGTAATTTACAAAACCAACAATATTATCCATTGCTCCATTCACCAAACCTCTTTCTACAAGAAAATGTCTCCGTAAAATAATCCGACAATTTAAACATAGATACAGATTCTTCTCTAAGCCAGCAGTTTTAGATATAGATTTCTGAAGAGTATCCAATTTTAACTTTAATTTTTCAGACAAAACAATAGTACTTCCTTCATGCTCTATTTTATCTTTAGCTTCCAGTTTCTTAATTTCTTGATTTTCCAACTTCAACATTTTGTCATTGAAAACTGAGCATTCTTTTAGAGTTGGCATCAAGCATATGACTGACTTATCTTCTACCTCTTTACTATATATTTTCTCAGGTACATTATCTTCATTGGGAAACAACTTACAAAGTAATCGTGTTCGTAGACTTTCTTTCACATCTTCAGTTAGTTTTCCAATCCTTATATCTTGAAGAATATTTCCATATTTAGTATCCTTTGCCTGTCGCGTATTTTGAATCAGTTCAGTATATTTGAAATGTGACCATATATTAACATTTCCAATACTGCCGAGGCACTTTCTGGTGTCTTCATGTGTAACAGTTTCAAATACAGGTTGTCCTTTCACAGGAGTTAGTTGCAGTAGATCTCCAAAAACTATGACATGTTTCCCTCCAAATAACACATCATAGTCAGTTTTAAGTATCTGTTGCATTCTTAAATGTACAAAAGCAAGCATTAAATTGGATACCATGCTTACCTCATGAATAATGAGAAGTTTCATTTCTTAAGGACTCTAGAAACTTCATAACAAGCGTCTCCAGATAGCTTGTGATATTGTAATTTATTTTCATGTTCAACTGCCAGCATCAGTAAACGATGTAAAGTAATACCTTTAATATTATGTGCTGCCAATCCAGTTGGAGCAGTAACAACACAAGAAAGTGGTGACTGAGTTCTTTGCTGTAGATATGTAGTAATTCCTTTTATAAGAAAACTTTTCCCTGTTTCAGCTTCTCCACTTACATATAGTCGAATAGGTTCAAATGACATACATGAGCATTCTTTTTTGTCATGACGAAAACCATGCTCAATGTGCTCTGTCACTTCGTCATATATCTGTCTTTGCTCAAGATTAAGTTCCTTCTCCAATTCTTCTAAGTTTAATATATCCTCTTGAGCTTGCTGCATTGCTCTTTCCACCTCATCCATGGCAGTGGCTGCTTCATTTCGGATAATTGGTTCTCCCAGTGGATCCTGACTCAACGATGCAGAACTTTGAGTGTCTTGTGAACTTTCTCTAGCAATCTCCGCTGCAATTGTTGCTTCTTGCTCTATTTCGTCGTTCAACATTTTGAGATAATTACTAAAAACAGGACATTCTATACTACTTTTAGATGCGTTAAAGGAATCTTCATAACTAACAAAGTCTCCAAGTAGTTCCTCTTCAGTACGCCATGGTTTAAAGAGTTGCAAAAGAGCTAAATAGTAAAATTCTCTTTTGTCTGGATTTTCGCAACTCAGTTTTCGGTGATTAATCAAGTGTCCTTTTCTATGTTTCACCAGACATCCTTCCTGTCCAATTACAGCGTATATACCTTTTTCAACATTCTCTCTAATATTCCTTTTAAAAGTGTATTTTTCAAGTACTACATACAGACAAATGTTTTCAAGCAGAGTACTTCTAGTTGGATAGTATGTATCCAACATATTTGTTTTCAGAATGTCTGTACTGTTTGGTTCTTTCAGTGCTAAATATTCAATTTCTTGCACAGTTTTCAAAACACGGTTTCGTGTTCCTGCAAGACCTAAACTCACCCACAGGATACTTCGAGATTTCGCATGAAGACTTGCTGATGATAATCGATCACAACATTCATATGCTCCAATTTCTCGATGAGATAACATCTTCAAACTGTATGTATACAATTTCTTGCTTAGGCTCTTTTCATGAGAAATATCTTCCCACATCTCCTTCAGTTCCGTCTTTTCAGATTTCGTGATGTAAGACGTTACATATCGAGCCACAGCAATAGAGTTGTCCGCAACATATTGTATATCCATGTTAGAATTCCACATGGTCAAAATGACAGGGTTGTAGTCATTTATATATTTGGACTCTTCACCTCTTCTTAAATTGTAGGTATTTTTGGGTGATCTTCTTGTGATATTATGTCGCAAAGATGACATCAAATTGTTGAGTCTTCCTTTTGAAAGCACCGGTCGTGCAAATCCAAAACGACATTTAGTAAAGAATTTATCCTTTGATTTGAATTTTCGCAGACAATATTTTCCACAATGATGTCTTTGAAACCGTAACACTTTTCCTCTTAAGTCCTTATCAGTTGAACTGTTAGGTATGTCACAAGTGGCATATTGTTCAATAAAAGACAGTACAGTGTCATCGGAGTCTTTTCCAAATTTGGGACCATCCTTGATCCATAGTAGCATATGAATATGAGGAGCACCTCTTGCTTGATACTCTTTGCTCCAGAAGAAATCCAGAACTTCACCAAGCGGTGGATTTTTCTTGTTTGTAATAAAAGACATCATAGCTTCAAATCTATGATTAAAATATCTGCAAACATTAACCGGATCCAACGAACATAATTCTCCTGGTGTCTTGTAGTTTATATTTTCAATATTTGCATTCGCCTCTCGAAGAAATTCAAGTAAATCTTCCCAGGCATACTCTGCACAGCTTAGAGTTAAAAACCATGTTGGTGCTCCTAAGTTTCTTAGCATGCATTTTAAATCTCCATGACGACGGTACCAATACTCATTAGTACCACGCTGACATGCCATTAAATTAATTAGGTGAGAATCCAAACCACTATCTTTCTGTTGCACTCTATCCATAAATTCCTTTGCTGAAACATTTTGCAGATGCACTCCACTTTTTAAGATATGGTTTACTGCATAAGAAAGACCAGATAAGTCACTCTCAAACAGAAGATGAAACAAATATGGAATACATTGACGAAATCTGTGATCTTCTGCATATAATCTTGTTGTCCGGTACTCAGATGCAAGAATCTGCATAGGTGGATCATCATATCGTGCACCTTCACCTGTTGGGAATAACTGGGAAACAACGACCTTCCAAACTTTCTTCCCATACACTAATAGGACTTCCTTCTGCTTTTTTCATCTGAAATAACTCAATAGCATTCCCCATTGCTTCTTTCGAATGCAGTGGATGAACACTGTAATGTTCATAAATTTCTTCACTTCTGGACAAGTCGACTTTTTCAATTTGTCCAATAGACAAATCATTATCTTCTTCTTCACTTACATCCTCTTCCTCTACATACACATTTTTAGAGTATTTATTATTTTTGACTAAATACAACGTTGCCTTTTTGACTTTCCTAACATCCACTAAATCTTGCCAGATTTTCTTACTCTTTGTAGGTACACCATTAACTAGAATAACTAGAGGTTCCTCTTCTACATTTTCAATACCAATTGTCTCCATATTTTTTTTAAATCAAGTGGCAAATATACAACTCTACCCTTTAATCCTCTTTGTAAATCTGAAGGATTTAATTTCCCAGTCTTAGGCTCCATACGAACAATAGCCTGAAAAGGATGTACACATTGAATCAAAATAGTCTCATAAGTATTTAAATCCTTCAGTTCCAATGGAATATGTATCAACTCAAGATTATTATATACAGCTCTAGCAGGCATTCTATTTTCATTTAATTTATTATAACAATATTTACAAATACATTGCTCAAAACCCAAATCAAAATAGTTTTCTACCAGCAAATAAGTCGCAAACTCTTTCCACTGAGTATTATCTTCATTTTCACTTTTTAAATATAAATCAACTAACCTAGTTTGACTTTTGTAATGAATGCGTCGACAACACACACAAGTTAAATTTGGTTTTTCACCTGCAATGACCTTAAACTTTGTTATTTCCTGTTCAAAATCTTCAGTATTAAAATGTCCAACATTTTCTAACACATTTCCTTCTATAACTATATCAGTTTCTTCATTGTCTTCATCTCGACCAAAATAACTTACCTCAATTTCTGCACAAATATTCTTCACATCTAATGCACATCCATGCAAAAGAGCACTATTTAACTCTTTACGTTTAAGTGCTGGACTTTTTGCATAATACAACTTTTTCACTAATTTTCTCATTTTGGTATGATGCACTGCTAACATCCTGAAGTGATGAAAAACGCTCTGGCATATTTTTTTAGAACGACAATTTTTTTTTTTAGACTTTTCTTAGTGTACTTACGTAAGAAATTGTGAAAGAAATCAATTGAATCCTGTCGTACACTGCAAATACTGCTACAATTCCAACTATAAACAGGAGCATGAACACGTCCCTGTAAAACTTTTCCACCTATTTCCCCTTCTGGATTTCTGACCTCAATTTTCTCTTTCTCAATAGGACAGCCATCCTTCACTTCATACGCTCGACCACTGGTGTCAACTGCATGCAACAAATCGTTACTTTGAAAGTAACTCTCTTCATTAAAAAATGGCTCAGAATTTGAAGTATGCATCCATTTACAGAAAACACTTTACAAAAATTAGTTCTATTTATGTGTCTCTTCCATTTACTCTTAGCTTTTAAAATTCTGATTGCCTTATTTAGTGTATTTATTATATTAAGTACTAAAATAAATATTTTTTTTTGTCTCAAACGCATGATCCACAACTTCCTCTATATATTTTTTCTTCTTATAAAAAGCAGATTTCCTTTTTTGAAAAATTCAAAACTACTCTCTTATGAAACATACGTTTCCTTATTTCCGCAAACTGATTAGTACGTCCTTTACTGTACATATTTTCCTCACTACTGATTTCAGACACATTTTTCTTTTTTCTTCCATTTCTCCTTGTAGATACTGAAAACTGTTTTTCCTTTTGAACATTATCCAATTGACTTTTCCTTTGACACTACTTTTTAAAAAAAATCCTTGCTGCTCTTACCAGGAGCACTCTTGTTTTTCTCCGTCCTTTGTTGATTATGTAAATCTTGTCCTTCTTTCCTCTTCAAATGGTATGTCTTTTTATACAGCTTTCTTTTTTCATTTCTGGTCGGCATAGTGATTGATGTTTGTGATATAAATGACAATCTGTTTGGAAAAAAGTTAAAAAATATTATAGACCCCTAAAACCATATAACATACAAATTATTACCACTGCTTGATTTTATAACTAGAATAAAGACAAAGAAACAGTCTCTGAACAGAGTAAGAAATCCTATAGTGAATATTGGTTCTAAATGTATCACAGTCCATACCTGTGTCATCATTATACACGTATTTTATGAATCTAATTTTTCAGGCATATAAATACCATACTAATTTTCAAGCATTGTAGGTGTTCCTAATGCTTTTAATTTTTTTAACTTTAATCTGTTATACACTTCATAAAAACTTTTATTCTCATTCTCAAAAAGGAGAATACCGACGAATACTACAACAATAATGTTCTCAAGATTATTTTTTTAAACAAAAATAATTTTATTCATTTAATAATTCGTATTCTAAAAGCACTTGTAGCATCATTTCATCAGATACTTCATTAATATTATTTTCTTCTTCCAAATTCTCTTCTTCCCCTTCCAACATTTCTAAGTATGCACTATCAAAAGTGCGGTCCATAAACTCCACATTTTCTGTGCCATTTTCCTCTTCAAATATTCCTTCTAATAAATCTTCTATAAGTTCATTTGCAATTTCAAAATGTACATTTATATTTTCGGAATAATGTTCCATTTTAGTACTTCTTTTCTGTCTTCTGTGTCCTTTTAAGAAAATATAAAGACTAAATTATATCTTTTTCATGATTAGATAACCAAAAATTACCTTGACTAATCTTTAAACTACATAAATTTTCATACGTTTTAAGACATTAACTACATAGATTAAGATAGCACCTTCCTCCTTATTTTAGAAAGAAACTGACACTATGATCCTAGACATTAACACTATCCCTTTTAATTTTTTTTATTGAAATTGTGTAGTAAAAACACATTTTAGTGTGAAATTTGTTTTCAGGATTTGTGTGCTGTAGAACTATTTATACACTTTCTAATTTATTTGTAGGGATCTATTTTCTGAGTTCACCACTACAAACTGTGATTCAAACTGTATGCAAACTGAAGGGGTGACTCACAATATACCAATTAAAACATTCACTAAACAGATTGCTACTTCCCACAGAGGCAGTTGCTTTTACCTTTAAACAGCATACTCAACATGTAAATTTCATCTAATGTACAACATTTCATCATAACCAT